>NC_141050.1:19444993-19862493 GCF_041138505.1 Cibotium barometz
CTAGCAGGTGATTTATGGAAAGAGCTTGTCTGGCACTTTTTCATTAGGAGTTGGTCTCTTTGGGCTTCATGTGCCTAGGCTACTGCAATCTTGGTTGTTTTGAGTTCTTGGTATTGTAGCCAGAGGACATCCATGTCTTGCTTAGCTCCTCCTAGGTAGCCTCGTCAGCAAACAAGCTCGTTCTGAAGCCTATGGACTTCTTTTTTTGCTTTCTTAAACTCAACTTCTAGCTTGGCACTCTTGTCATTGGAAATGTGAAGCAATTGTTGAGAGTAGTTAAGATTACAGTGGTCCTCTTAGATATTCTCATCTTGGTTCATGTGTTGACGGAGGATGTGCCGCTTGGTTGCCTTAACCACATGGCCAATAACCTTGAACTGAACTGCTTAGGGAAGCTAGAAGATCACTAGGCTAACAACTAAATTTGGGCCCGCTATAATTGAGTCACAATTGCCTTTTCCAAAAATGTGATAAGAGTATCACGAGGACGGACTTGATGTGACTGATCCCAAATGAGTATTGAACCTAGCACCTTTGCTAATAAGGATGCATCACTTAACCCAAAGCCCACTATATATTGTTTTCAAATCTACATATGTTTAATATATAAAGCACAGACATTTGAATGCTTGTGAAAAGACTTACTGTTCATATATAGCCACTTGGTGAAAAAGACAGTCGGATATCCATGCAAGGGGCTTAAGCGGTCTGTGGAAGTTTGTGAAGCCACACTTACATATTCACTCAACGAAGGAGAACCTTCCCACATGACTATGGAGGATCCATCACCCCTCGCAGATTTTAGTGCTTGAGCTCTTTGCAAGCAAACACACACACACACACACACACACACACACACACACACACGTAAAAGAGTAGACAAGCACACGAGAGATAAATGGCTAAATTTTCTTCTGTTCTCCTCTTCTCTGCTACCATAACATAAAGATAAGAGTAGATACTATAAGGTAAAGTCCCTTCCCACTATAACATACAAGGATGCTCCATAGTGTGAACCGACTACATGAGCTAGTGTTATAACTATTACTATAACTCTAGCAAACTAAAAATGGCTGTCATACAACCTATAAACTATTTTGGTGACATATCACCCATAATCTCACCAACCATGCCAGTGGCGTAAGTACAAAGCTGTCACCATGGCATATCACCCATATCCCCACTACTTGATCTTGATATCTTAACACTCTCCCTCGAGCTCAACTTCATACTTTGCACTTCAAGTAAGCTCCTGAAACTATGGAGCTTCTAACTTTGTGAAGATGTCACCTACATGATCCTCTGTGCTGGCATACACCAAATTCACATCACTTGCTAGAACTTTCTCCCTCACAATAACTTAATGCACCTCATTATGCTTCATCCTAGCATGTGTAAGTTATAACTCTAGGCAATTGTTTTTTGAGAGAGAAATGTACAATTATAAATTGACTAGAAGGATGATTTCCTACTATGTTTATCTATTAATCAACAACATATGTGGAAGGATTACATGCCGTTGATCCCTCCCAGAGCATGTGTTGCTAAGAACATATGGGTTTAGTAGGCATGTGTTCATTGGGAATATTGAGTGTGTGGTCCTCACCTTTGAAATTTGGTGAAAACCTTTACATGAACCCAAAGCGACCAATTGAGAAAAACGATGAAATAAGTAATGGATTTGGAATGGTAGAATAAGGGAGATAGGAGAATGAAATTGAAAGCAGTTTTAACGAAGCACCAAAGTGCAAGGAGAGAGAGAGAGAGAGAGAGACGCATCGTCTTGTGTGCATGTAGACTTCCGCAATGTTCTTTGCCTGGGGAGAGATAGAGAAACAGTTGTGCACTAATCATGAAAATTTTAATCATGGAAGATCACTGTCCACAGGTATCTCCTCTGGAAAATGTACACAAGGTTTCGCAGCAAATGCTTGTACAAAGGCTTCTCGTCAGCAATTGAAATGATTAGTGTCTGTAAGAGAGACTCGCAAGCACAAAGACACAAGTGCTGAGTCGAAATGGCCTACCCCAGCCCACCCCCAACACCCCAAAGAAAAACTTTGCCAGTATTTACTTTATTAAAAAAAGAGTGAAAGTACAAGAAATGGCTAAATGGATAGTGCGTGATGACCCTCAACGTGAACTCCAAGAAACATAAGTGAGGACCGAGAGAACCATCTGGTTCCTCCTGCTACCATGCCAGAATCTGCTCAAGACTGGAGCTCTCGAGTCCTCCTGGGTTGCTGTTCGGCCTGCCTCTGTGAGTCGAATCTGCTTCCAAATGGTGGCTGCCCTGTGGAGGCTGGGACTGGTGGGCCTTTGGCTTGGCTGCTCCTTGCCATAGGCCAAACCTACCCCTCACTCCTAGTTTGACGAACTCATCTGAATGAGGGTGGCAGGGAATGTTACGTGTGGCAATGCCACGCACGGCCTTGCATTCTTCGCGTACGCAGCCTCCACTCTCCATTCTCATACGGCATAAACCATCATACTGAGCTTCACTTCTCCGAAGGTGAAGGGCAGACTCCATGACAAAGGCTAGCACTGAAGAGCACAGACAATCATACGTAGTCACATAATCATCGTTTCACCTTGCTCATCACACACACATCCCCCACACAAACACGCACATTCACACACAAACACACGTATAAGTAGCTGGTTAACAGAAAGTTCAGGTTATTTCAAGAGCTTCACAAGAAGGGAAGTGCAACTTTTAGTTAACGAGTCTATTCTTCACGAAGTGGCAAACCTTAGGCCTAATTCCCTTGGTTTGTTCTCTTCAAGTAACAACCTTTGGTGACAGAGAATGTGACTAAATTGAAGCAATTTTCAAAAGTACAAGGCACCTAGACCTTACCTGAAATATTTCATGGTGTTTTTTAGCCTCGTACAGACAAACTGCTTGCCCTTCTCTACAGAGTGCTTTCATGGAGGTGCTTTTAGAAGGTATCTTCTACCCCACCTACCCTTTGCTGCTTGCACACAGATGTCCATGCCCTTCTCTACAGAGTGCTTTCATGGAGGTGCTTTTAGAAGGTATCTTCTACCCCACCTACCCTTTGCTGCTTGCACACAGATGTCCATGTCCTCTGTAAAATCATCATCAGTTTTCCTGCTAGCAACAAAGCATGTACAGCTGGCAAGCAAAGAGCGTGAAGGAAGGCAGGCTGTAGAATACAAACCCTGTCAGCAACACCATGTAAATGCCCTCTTACAGCCCTTTACAAATAGACCAGCCCGTGTATGTAGTGTCAGACATCTGACCACAGCTAGGACAAGGCAAGCCTAGACAGGAATACTGCTTATTCATCATGGAGTTTACCCTCACCCATCTGCGCTATGCATGTCAACACCCTGCAATTCATTCCATTCTCAGGACACCTTTAGCCCATGCAACCTATATCCATGACTTCTGCTTTTTATCCACAGATCTCTCCTTGCCCAAGTTTTTTATTCAGCAAACCAAGCATGAAGTGGAAGCTGTCAGCGATGGAAGTTGCATGCACCATAGCTTCCTGATAACAAGGGCACCCAGATATATGAATTCAGATTCTGCAATGGGACTGACAAAGAAAAGCATGAAAAATGAAAAGAGAGGCATAACAAAGTACCATCATGTATAAGGATCATGGTTTCACATGTTTTTTCGACATTTCTTCGTCGAGTGAAGATTGGCATACCCCATCGCCAATCAATGCTGCATAGCTTTCTATGCCTGCCTTTTCAAAGGCTTGAGATCTACTTCTTCTTCTTTTATTTGAAGGGAAAATTTTGCTGACGAGTGCTGGAAGTGGGCTTTAACACAAGTATACAATTGGGGTCAGGAGATCAAGCCTTTTTTATTCCTCATGTCTCCTCCAAAGCACTTGCACATGTTTAAGGCTTGTTACATGCTCTGATATGTCTGGCAAAGCCCCGTGAAGGACCTAACATCAAAAGCGGTTCCCAATTCAGCACTTCCTCAACCTCTGCGGGGTCAAGGCAAATGCCCTCCGCACTCACAATGTATCCAAGATAATGCACCTCTAACAAAAATTATGACTTCTTTTCAATAATGAAAAGGCCATTCTTCTCTATCAATTGCATAACATTTTCAACATCTATCTCATGCTGCTCAACTGATGGGGAGAAAATCAAAATATCATCAAGAAGATGAAAACACACTACCCAACCAAATCCCAAAAAATGTGCGACATAATCCAATTAAACGTGGCCAGAGCATCGGTCAACCCAAAAGGCATGACCACAAATGCGTTTTCAGTTTGAAAGGCTGTCTTTGGAATGTCCTCAAAAGCTATCTGAACCAGGTGGTACCCACTCTTCAAATCTATCTTGGAAAAAACTTTAGCCTCATTTAAACGCTCAAGGATATACTGAATGCCTGGCAGCGTGGGAAACGGACTCTTGATGATGAGCTTGTTAAGAATAGTCAACACAAAGATGTGAAGACCCCTCCTCCTCCTTGACAAAAAGGATCGAAGCTACGAATGGGGAAACATTGGGTTGTCTGAACCTTGATCGAAGCAACTCATCTAGTTGACAATCCAATTCAGCCTCCATATACTTGCTGAGGCAATATGGGAACTTGCTCGGAGGCTTTGGGCCTAGGAGGAGCTCAATCCTATGGTCCTCCACACATGACGATGAAAACCAAGTAGGTAAGTCGCCCCAAGAAACAACTGGTGTCACAAATCCCTAATTTCCCGGGCTTAAGATTAAACCCTGTGCATGTACGTGGCCATGGATGGGTCACCATTTGACATGTGTACGTGGCAGGCCAGGTATTCTGTTTACATGTATTATGGATGGATCCTGGGAGCCCAATTGACATGGCAAGACATATTTTCAAGCGTCATTAGTAGATGGGGCTTCTTTCCTTCATGAACTCAAATTGAAAGCAAAAATGCTTGTGAATTTGATTTTGGTTTTGTATGTCTGGTTTGAATGTCTATGCAATGCCTAGTTCAAAAGCCTATGATGTCCAGACGATGGGGACACCCTGATGGATGGACAAGTATGTTGCATCACTTGTTTGCCTAACAAGATATTTGATGGGTTTTGCACGTGGTAAGCAATTAGTTTAAAACCTTAATTCATAATGAATGGTTGTTGGTTCGCTCAACACTACATTTTTGGGCGGACAAAGTTTTGTCCGGGTGGATACCAAATGTCCACCCACCCAGGCCGACAAAACTCAAAAGCCCCAAAATTTGGACTTCGGGCATAGAAAACCACCTTATGACTCAAGGGGCCAACTCAAGGGACACATGGCACCGCTTCCCACACCAAATCACCACATGCTGCCACCAATTCATATCCTCTCTCCTCTATCTAAAAAAAAGAAAAAAAAACATATTTCTCTTTTCTTGGCTAAGAAAATTGATTTTGAAAGTTTTTGCTCATATCTTATTAAGGAAAAACTTGTTTGAAGTGCTGAAATACCCTAGAGCTATAATTGTCTCTCCTCTACAAGCTACTACAATCAATTATCTTCATCCTACTCTTGCTAGGGAGCAATTTTTATATCTCCATAGCTGTTGGAAAACTATTTTTTTGGCATATATGCTATGAGTAGTGCCACATGTGAACATGGGTTAACCAAGGGTATTTTTCTCCCTTGGGGTTTTTCCCCTTGGATATCTAGTGTGAAAGGACACCACCACTTTTATTGTATTTTGATATTATGGAGTTGACTCCCTAGCTCCACACATTCCAATGCAATCCATTGTGTGAGCATCAATAACTATCTTGTTTGTTGCTGATACCATTGTTGGCCCAAGGTCTGTGAGACAGATTAGGGTTAGGGTTCCACAGAGAACACACACACACACACACACACACACAATCAATGGCACAAGCAAGAGAGTCACACCATGGATTGCATTGGAACGTGTGGAGCTAGGGAGTCAACTCCATAATATTAAAATACAATAAAAGTGGTGGTGTCCTTTCACACCACATATCCAAGGGGAAAAACCCAAAGGGTGAAAAGTGCCCTTGGTTAGCCCATGTTCACGCCCATGTTCACATGTGGCACTACTCATAGCATATATGCCAATAAATCCCCCCCTGTAGTGGCAATGTAAACCTGTACAAGGTCTGTAGCAGATCACTCTCTGTAGGAGATCACTCTCTGTAGGAGATCACTCTCTGTAGGAGAGTAAGCCTAAAGGTTTGCAAAAAGCTTCAAACTTCTCTCTAGGCAATGCCTTCGTGAACAGAACTGCAACATTGTCCTGTGTAGAGCAGTAAGATAATGAGATCTCCCCTGCATGAATCCTAACACTGATAAAGATCAACCATCAATCTCCTCAACCATACACAATCTCCTATGGCTGTAATGGCTACCCTGTACTCAGCCTCACAAGCAGATGTGGCAACAATGGGCTGCTTTTTGCTCAATCATGATATGCATGAATGTCCCAAAAAGAAACAATTCCCACTAGTGGATTGCCGTGTACCATAGTCACCAGCCCAGTCGGAATCACTGTAAGCAAGGAACTGCAAGCTACCCCCCTTGGGATATACCAAGGCAAGATCCAAGGAGCCCTAAAGATAGCGGAAGATCCGCTTCACTGCTTGCAATGCTTTGCATGATTTTATTATGATGGAAATTCTATATTAACATGCCCATGACCAAGGATATAAGTAAAGTTAGTTAGCTGTCGTCATTGACAATAACAAATAATTATTGCTTCAGCCTATTGGAGAAATCTAAGGAGAGTACTACTCTTCCTATAATATATGAGGGCATATTTTATGGAGTCGTCGATTTAAATGAGTAGACTTATCAGTGGATGGAGAGTGTCCCAACAGTTCACCATGTTAAGTGTTATACTTATTATATCATAAAGGATATATTATGAAATTTATATAGACTAACTAAGTAAAGACCTTTTCTTAAGAAATAGAGTTTGAGTCTCAGAGACTTCTTAGATATTTTTTTAGGCAAGAGAAAGTGTCTCACCAAGAAAGCTTAGATAATGGCATTAAAGAAGTCCTTTATGGAGCCCAACCGAAACCATTCAAAGGTGAATGAAGGGCTGTGCATAAATTTGCTACACTGGGAAACCCCAAACTGAATATCCGGGCGTGTGTTGCATAAGTATATGAGACAGCTCACTGCTTGGCTGTAAACACTCATATCAAAAGGCTCTCCAGCATCATACACGCTCAATTTTAGCCCTGGCTCCATCGGAGTAGAGATGGGCTTACAATCTTGAAACCCAAGTTTATGCAACAGCTTTTGAACGTACTTTGATTTCTATACATAAATCCCAACATCTGTTTGCACAAATTGTATGCCCAAATAATAATGCAACAATCCCAAATCTGTCATCTCAAATGATGTTTGCAATTCAGCTTTGAATGCTGAAATTTTCTTCATATCATTCCCAATTAGCAACATGTCATCCACATAAAGAATGAGCATAATCAAAGTGCCATGATTCTCTTTCACATAGAGGGTGCTCTCTATTGGACTTTTTCGAAAACCCTGCGTGGTCAAATAAGGATGTATCTTCTGATACCAAGCTCGGGGAGCTTGCTTGAGACCATAAAGTGCTTTTCGAAGCCTAGATACTTTGTTTTCATGACCATGCATCCCAACTGAGTTAGTGTAGTGGTCAAGCTCGTGACTTGTAACCTCTAGGTTATGAGTTCAAGTCCCACTAGGCTCTCTCATGTTATAAAGGGACACCTATGCTCGCTTGATGTGTTTGGTTGCTCGGGCTCTTGCCCCTTGAACACTCGAGTGACTCCTCCTCCTCGGGTGGTGGATCACTCGAGATAGGGGGATCCATACGAGACCCCTCTCTCGACTCATCGCGGTGGTCATGGGGAATGCCTAATTCGTGGCTCTTGCCCGATGGTACATGGCCCTTGCCCGACCATGATAATTGGCTAATTGTTGGAAGGGGAAATCGGCTCCACCCACTTGAGTGGGCCCCGGGTGTGTGAAAAAAAAAAACCAATGGGCTAATTTACATAAACTTCTTCCTACAAATCCCCATTGAGAGAATATATGTATATATGTGTGCGGGAGAAATTGTCCTGAGAAACCCCCTGTTCCTTGTTTTTTGAATCCTCTCTGAACTGTCAGTGCTGTAAAGCAACCTCTAGCTTCCCTCCCCCCCTCTCTGTTTTCTACATGTTTGCGCCCCAATCCCCCTCTGCGTTTTGCGTCTTCCGCTCCTCCTTCCCGCTGCCCTCACCTCCCCTCTTTTCTCTCCACCCAGCCTTCTAGCCTACGCGTGTTCCTGGGTCGTCCTCTTCTCCCCCGTCTGCGCCCCTCTCTCTTCACGAGCCCCTCTACCCTCCGCCTAACCCCCCTCCCGCCTCTCTGCCTAATCCTCTCCCCCCCTCCTCCCCCCCTCTCCTTGGTCCGCTCCCCTTCGCCTACTCTCTTCTCTTGCTTCTCCCCCAGCCCTCCCCCGTTGCGCTATCTCCCCCCACCCCCCCCCCTTCCCCCTCTACTGTTCCATTGCTCTCCCCCGCCTTCCACTTTTCCTTCCCCTTGCAACCTCTCCTCCGTCCCCTCATCCCCTCCTTCGCCTATAGGCAGCTCTCTCAGCTCGGGGTTTTTTATTTGGCAAGTCTCGGCTTCATTCTAGTCTTCACCCTCAGGACTCCATGGCAGCCACTCCGTCATCCTCAACCGAGGCCGCCGTTACTTGCTTATCTTTTCGGAAGCGGATCTCCAGCTCCTCGCTATGACAGTTGTATCATTGGAGGCATCCACCCTGGTATGCAAGATTGTTGGTAGCCGCCCAACATGCGGACAGCTCGGGAATCTTTTGCAGGCCAGTCTCATCGGTGAGCTTGCAAAGATTACAGACATTCATCCTCTAGGACGTGGCTACTATCAAGTTGAGTTTGACTTGCCAACACCGTCAAACCGAGTCATGCAGTTGAGCCATGTTGCACTGCGTACGGCCCAGGCCTTCTTTGCACAGTGGCAGCACGGCTTTGACCTTGCATCTGATCCACTCGTTGGTGTGTCGGGCTTTCCAGGCCTTAGGAAGGAATACCTTCCTCTTCTCCCGGTGATCAGTGGTGCCATCGGGAGAATGATGGAATCCCCCCCGATTGCTGCCTCGACTCTTGCACGGGCAACCAGGATTCCATCTCCACATTTGTGTTGCCTCGCCAGATTCTATGCCTCATGTTATATCCATTCCATGCCTGCAGAGCAAACCTATCCTTCAGCATGTGGAGTACTCTAGCCTTCTAGGCCAATGCTTCATTTGTAGACAGATGGGACATCTAGCCCGAGGTGGCCCTCGGCGTCAATCTAGGAGACCACCTCCCGTGGTTCCTCCTCCTGTATCCCGTTCACATCCTCACCAGGGGGTAGAGAGAGAGCAGGCAATAGAGCACCAGATCCCATCCGCCGCGGATGACATAGCTGCCAGAGAGTGACAGACGGTTGGCCAAGCTATCAACCGACCACCACGGCTAAGCATCATCGACGTGCGCGCCCGGGCCGTCAGAGCACAGGAGGATTGGTTCTGTCAGAGAGAACTGTTATGAGCATATCATCCCAGCACCCTCCAATTGGCGACGGGTCCCTTCTAGTCACTAAGCGGGCCTCTCCAATTTGGCGACCGATTCCCTGTCGAGAGCCCTCCCCTAACTCTCAACACCCAATGAGGCCGGTAGACCCCACTGAGCCCCAGGTGAGCCTCTCCCAACAGCCTTCCTCTCCAATGGATCTCTCCCAACAGCACCCCTCTCCGGCCTCTCCGCCCCCCACCCCCCTCCTCCTCAATCCTCGCCCCCGTCTTTGCCCGCAACAGCTTCCTCCGCCCTATCCTCCGCATCGGAGCCCGCCCTCCCCCCTCCCTCTGCATCTCCAGAGCACTCCTGTCGCCCCCCCAGTAGCCCCCGGAGGCAACAGGCGAGTTCCATTCGCTGATTGATTCACCATTTGAGCCGGTTGAGATGACCATTGCAACCTCCCGAGTGAGGGCTCTCCCACCAAAGTCCCCAGGTGGGCCCCCCAGGATCTTAGGGCAGTCGGTGGATCCATTGTCTTCCAACGGAAGGGACAGATATGTTTGAGGAGACAGTAGTACCTCTTCGGATATGTGTGGGGTTTTCCACCACTCCACACCCTCTACGCCAGAGAATGGTGCAATGATCTTCTCTTTCCCTTTGAGTGTAGCTCCAGGGACTGAGTGGGACTTAGAGTCGGTGACTGCCGCCATCTAGGGTCAGGCAGTCGAGCTATCTCATCATCTTCACAATCTTCGCATCACCGACATACTCACCCATCTATGGCCGTTGGCTAGGATGGAGGTTGGAGGCTCAGCCCACAGAGACCAAGACGGGGAGATGGTGGCCTCCAACAACCTGGAGGTGCTGCTCTTTGTGTTCATGCATACTTCTGTCGCAGTACCTCCTCCCCCCCCTCTTACAAGTACCTCCATTGTGATCGATGAAGTCCGGAATACTCTCACGCTCGGAAGGAGTGGGGTCACATGGAGGACAGGATCCATGCCCACTTGGTGCCCCTTTGCCCCAGGACGGATTGTGATTATTCCCCATCTAAACCCTCGCCCAAGACTCTTCGAGTGGAGGGCAATTCTGCTAGTTTCGCCTCACACCGAGATTGATATGCGGATAGTCTCGTGGAACATACAGGGTTTAGGGGGGCCTCAATGCTTTCACAGACGAGGTGTCCTCAGAGGAGAGCTTCAAAGAGCCCTAGTGGGGGGACCTATTGACATTCTTTTCCTTCAGGAGCATCATCTCTCAGAGGTGTACCTGTCGATGCAGAAAGATTTAACGAGGTAGGAGTCATACTTTTTGGTCTCCATCCTTCAGCCCTTCAAGGACACAAGGAGGAGTTTGCATTGCTGTTAGTGAGCAGCTTCTGCCGACCGTGACAGGCTCAGGAGTCATTGTCTTGGGCGAGCACAATGGGTCACCATTTTGATTGGAGAGGATAGCGTTGGCTTCCTCAATGTTTATGCCCCAAACGCCACTGCAAGTAGAGCCCTCTTTTGGAGCAAAGTTCGGCAAGCCCTTCCGCAGGCTGACTTTAGGACATGGTGGCGACTTCAACATGATAGAGGCAACAGAGGACAGACTTGGAGGAGGTACATCCATAGTCTCAAGAGCAGAGTACTCTGCCTAGGAGGAGCTAATGCTCGTACTTAGGGGACAGGACCCTTTGCATCTACCAAAGTTTCGACGCAACCCTGGGCAGCTTCTCGAGATCAAATAGGAGCAGCACCGGCCCCAACCTTTCTAGACTTGACAGGTTCTACGTTGATGAGTGGGCTTGCAGCTGTGGGGGCATGATTGGTATCTTGGCAGGCACTTCTTTTTCACATCATGCCTCGGTTATTATGTATATACCTAGATGAATCTAGGTATATACCTAGATGAATTTGGGCATGTTCCTAGATGAATCTAGGAACATGCCCAAATTCACCTTTTAGGAACGTGCATGTTATATGCTCATGGTAGTCAACCCACAAGACTATATAAATATCAACTCCATTATGCATAGTATGGACTAGATACTATGACATCCCCACTAACGTCATCAATGCGCATTAACGTCATCCCCGGTTATTATGTCCCTAGAGGACCCCTGGAGATGACAGGCATGTGAGCTCTAGGATTCCGCACAGCCTCATTCAAGACTCTGAGATCTGCACAGCAAGATAGAGAAAATTTTGGCGGGACTGGACTTTACCTCGGGCACTGTTGCGTGCACACTGGCTGTTGGCCTAGGGGAGATCAGTGGTTTCTTGCAAGAGGCAGCCTAGTGCAGATTGGAGGGATTTCGGGAGCACGAGTGGAGTTGAGGAGGGGCCTAGCCTCTTTACAGCGGCTTCAGGATCGTCCCCAGATAGCCCATGGATTGAGAGTCAGCTTGCTCCCGCCCGAATGGAGATTAGTACATTGAGAAGAGGAGGGTGGAGTACAAATACCATGCCAGAGCTTCATTCTGCCACACAAGAGCAAGGATGGTATTCGTAAGCTACGTGGCCAGGTGTCACATGCACTCTGCACTCAGTGCATGGTGACAAGATGGCTCATCATCAGAAGTGCAACAGTTGTACAGTATTAGAACCCAGTAGGATGATATTTGTCGTACGCCGTGACCCCATTGTACATCCTCAGTCCAGGATAAGTCAGGCACGAGCTACGTAGGTCATTCCTCAGCCTTAGCGGGTCAGTCAGTCAGTCAAGTCCCTTAACCCACTTGGAGAGAATCATTCATGCATGTAGAGTCAGTAGAAGCCTTAGGGTTTGCATTAGAAAGCACTCTGCATCCTGCATAATATGCATTTATATGCCTGTGCATCATTTAGAACATCCCAGAAGCCTTAGGGAATTTACTAGGATTTATCTGGTACTTTTTCTATATTTTATAGTATTTATTTAGCATTTTTTGTCATTTATAAATATAAACTTTATTAAATGACCAGCCAACTTGACCAACCTCCAGTTAGTATAAATAGGCTTGCATAGGGCTTAGTTTCTCATTCAGTCTTCAGTGTGCTAAGAGCTTTCCTCCTCAGCCCTTGGAGTTTCCCTTGCCTTCAGCACTAGACTAGTCTCATCCAGCCCTTGGAGTGTTTGAGGTTGCTTCAGCCAGCCCTATTTCTCTAACACCTGCAGTTCAGCAGTCCCTACAGCCCTAGGTGCCTGCATTCAGCATCAATTCAGTCTCTGATTCAGCATACAGCCTGCGTTTTCTGCATGTGTACCAGTCGCCAGCAGCCAGCCTGCGTTTCTGTCCAGCAGCAGCCGTACACCTGCGTTTTCTGTCCAGCAGCAGCCGTACAGCCAGCGTTTCAGTCCAGCAGCAGCACACCTGCGTTTTCAGTCCAGCAGCATCCCTACAGGTCTGCGTTTCAGTCTACAGCAGTTCTCAGCCCTGAATCATCAATTTACATCAGTATCCAGCCTTCTGTGCATCATCCATACATGCAACAGTCATCTGGTGAAGGTAACACAGCATTCATAAGCATTTACAGCATTCTAACATAGTGTAGAACAGTCCACCATCTCCTTTTCTCAGCCTCAGGTGTGCAGCCCTTCCTCATGCCCTTGGGAAGAGTGCATAGGCTCGAGATCAGGTCATCGAGGTGTTTCTACAGCCGTGTACAGTTCAGCCAATCTCCGATCCTCCGAGATCTTGCGTTTGGCTTATCCACAGTCCACAGTCATTCTCTCTAAAGAAATAGAGCAAATACTATCTTGTTATCGGGATAGGGGGCCCTTCAGTGGGTAATTCGGGACCCAATCTGGTGTACAGTTCTATTTTTAAAAAATCCCCAAATTTTCACTAAACCCTGCACTAAAATTTTGCCATGTACTGCTGCTTGCACTGGAATTTTGCAATGAAGCAAGAAATTCACATAAGCCCCATGAAATGAACCGAAAACAAGTACCTATATGGCTGTGACCAGATCTACTTTTGTAGAGATGTAAGCTGCCCGTTGTTGGTCCTGGGATGGCTGCATGAGGTCATGAGGAAGCTTAGGCGACAGCAAGCAACAGGCAGCCAGTCATAGGTGACCTTGAGTGGGCAGTCGTAGGTGAACCGGCAACGCACAACTGTCGTCAACTGGTGTGACGGTCGTCGAAGGCACCGGACAGCAACACGATCTGGCCGGAACCGGCGATGGCGACACCGGCGACGTGGACGGAACCGACGACAACGACTTCTAGTAGAACTGCTAGGGGCAAGAATTTCTCGAAATTCTATCGAATGCCACATAAGCCTCAAGTGTGGCTGATCTCCGCCGAGCTGCGCCCGCTAAGGTGCAAGCGCCGCCCTTCGGGCGGGTGGAAGCAGGGACCCAGCACTAGTCCCGCCAAGAGGGGAGGTGGAAACGGGCGGCCACGAGCTGGAAACGCCAATTCGGGTGGCGGGCTACAAGCGCCAGAACATCGAGGAAATGCGCCGGACGAAATGGCGGGCCGCACTGACAGAACGGCTGCACAATCGGCGGACGGAATTGCAGGCATGCGTGTATGTCGTCCGGACAGAACTCCAAGCGCAGCTGAAAGCAGCAACATTGGCTTGCACGAAAGGGAGAACCAAGCTCTGATGCCATTGTTGGCCCACGGCCTGTGAGACAGATCAGGGTTAAGGTTCCACAGAGGACACACACACACAAAATCAACATCAGCAAGCAAGATAGTGATTGATGCTCACACAATGGATTGCATTGGAATGTGTGGAGCTAGGGTGTCAACTCCATAATATCAAAATACAATAAAAGTGGTGGTTTCCTTTCACACTAGATATCCAAGGGGAAAACCCAAAGGGAGAAAAGTGCCCTTGGTTAGCCCATGTTCACATGTGGCACTACTCATAGCATATATGCCAATAGTTTTACAGCCCATTACTCGCTGTTTCTAGCTATTGTTCGGCATCTTTTTGACTATGTGTGTTGCCCACATAGAGAGGAACACTATCAAATAATTAGTATCTGCAAACCCTAAATTCATACCTGCAAATTCTGGAACAGCTTTTAAATCTTGAGGATTCACTGCTGAAATATTGGTAAGAATCAAAACTTTTACCTTGTCATTCAATTTCATGTGTTTCAAGTACACGATGAAGGCAAAACAATGATTCTACTCTCATTTGTGAGAGTTCTTTGGGCAAATGAAATGTATGTTGATATGCTCAAGTCACAAGTGCACGAGGCCATTGACAAGAATGTTCACGAGTGTGAAGCTTCACTTTAGCCTTTGCCAAGGACAATGCGGTCATAGTTGCCAGGCGTTTCATGAAACGTGTGATAGAATGTGCAGCGGAAGAAGGGAAAGTGGAAACACAGGAGGGAGAGAGAGAGAGAAAGATGGAGAGGAAACACAGGTGAGAACCTGCTCTCAATATCATCATCAAAAGGAATACATGTCCCGAGCAAGAGGGGAGAACCTCGTAAGTGAGGGACTGCAGCTAGACAAGCTAGGCAAGCAAAGCAAACAGTGAAAATATGAGGGAGGCATGCCGGCTATATATACCTCTACATGAAGGCAGCCGACTAGGGATAAATACCTCCACGACTGGGGAAAATCCCAAGACCATAAAATGGGGAATAAATATGGGTAAAATATGAGTGAGGGGTGACCAGCCCCTCTGACTAACATGGTCAGCCCTAGAGGCTAAAATAGGACACCAAATAGGAAGCCAGCAAGTAGGGGATGATGTCTAACACCCCCTCTCAGCACCGGATGCTGAGCAAACTCCAAGAAGCCAGAGACGCCGTCCTCGATCAAAGATGAAAGACTGCAGAAACAGGTACCAAGAAAGCTCCACAAGCAATCTCCTCAGCAACTCAGCTACAAAAGCAACAGAACAAGCTGCCATGTACACCGTTCCTCTGGAAGAAGACAACCATATAGGCTGCGACGTGCTGCTCCAAATAATGGTTCCAAACCCAAGTGTAAGAACACTCCCCGAAGTCGAATGTCGTGTATCCAGCCTGGAGAAGGTATGAAGAACCTCAAAACCAACCAAGATCAGATCCTGTATATAACCAATCCTGGGAGAAGCAAACTGCTCCTCACTGGAACCCTCAGAAGAAATAGAGTCAATCTGCTCCAACTTTGTACCAAGAGTAGCCAAATGCTGTATAAAAGCATCCTCTGAAAAGGTCGGCATCGCAAGATGTAAAGACTCTGTAGAAAATATGGGGTCCATCTGCTCAAACTCCATAACATGAGTTGCCCAATGCTGTACATAAGTACACGCCATTAAGGTGGGCATCGCAAGATGAAAGGACTCCACATCCCCCTCTGAAAAATGATATCGTCGGACTGGTACAAGCCCAACCTGATTCTGATCCAAATCCAAAAAACTCTGGAAGTACCACTGTGCCCCAGACACGGTTAGCAACCACAGATCCAAAGCATCCCATCGGGTCCAAAAAACCATCCTCCACAACAAGCCATCAGAACTGGCAGGGGGAGGGGCATCCTCAGAAGCATCACAAAGAGAGGCAGAGGTAGACTCCTCACAATGAGGAAGGGAAGCAGGAATATAAACTGCAGTGGCAACAAAGTCCTCAAAAGCATCACAGATAGCAGAAGACTGTTCCAGAAGTAGAACCAAATCCCAAGAATCAGCAACAGATAAAAGATCCATGTGAAAGGATCACACCGCAAAAGGGCAAAACACCCTCCTTGTTCTGCAAATTCTGCAAAGAACACAAGCTCGGACAAAATAAACTCTGCTCAGGATCTTTGAAAAGATCACTGCTCTCCTCCAAATAACTGTAAACTCCTGTCAAAGAAGAATGTCTCCACAGGTACAGCACAGCTCCCGAAACTGATCCTCAAGTGAAGTAGCTGGAGAAAGGCCCCCTCTGAGTGTAGAAAACTCCTATGGGAAGCAAAACGCAGCCAAAACACTGCTATCCAGCAAAAATAGCACTCCACCGCCAACCGAAGGCAAGGAACATGTAGAAACCGGGAAACCGTGTAGGCCAGGAACAAAACACAGGTATGGATGATTCAAAATCAGCAAAACGCTGACTGAAATCTGAAATTCAGAATCCTCCTCAAGTACCAAACTACCTCCAAAGCCACAATCCAATCAAGAAACCCCCTCTGCAAGTGATCTGTGTCCACTGGAGAAGAAAACGCAGCCAAACAAGGGCTACAAACCTGAAAATTCAGGCCAACGAGTGTCCACACCTCCTATGAGGAAAAACGCTGAAGAGAAGGTACCTTCGGGTCCAATAGATGAAGCCCAGTTGAAGGTAGAGCTACCAGCAAGATCGGTTCAGAAAAAACCGCAGCAACCATGGCTGCAAATCTGAAAACGCAGAGGTATTAAGGGGCTGAATATGGAAACGTTGAAGAAATAGGTACACCCAAGCCTCAGATCAGCAAATCAGCATCAGAAACC
Organism: Cibotium barometz; assembly: GCF_041138505.1. Taxonomy (NCBI): domain Eukaryota; kingdom Viridiplantae; phylum Streptophyta; class Polypodiopsida; order Cyatheales; family Cibotiaceae; genus Cibotium; species Cibotium barometz. The sequence goes on from NC_141050.1 coordinate 19,461,888, forward strand.
TGTAGAAGAAGAAAACGCAGCAAATATGCTGCTGTTGGCCTGTACAAAACATGCGACCAGCATTACAGGGGGGGTATGAACGCTGAGAATTGCTGAAAACTGCTGTAGACAGCCACCTGAAGAAAAACGCAGCAACCTATGTGCTGCTGCCCTTGCTGAAAACGCAAAAAACGCAGGTCTGTCCAGGGGCAGAAAAAACGCAGATATGAAGAGGTATAGGAGGGAGCATCCAACGCTGAAAATCACCGGCGCTCTGATACCATGATAGAATGTGCAGCGGAAGAAGGGAAAGTGGAAACACAGGAGGGAGAGAGAGAGAGAAAGATGGAGAGGAAACACAGGTGAGAACCTGCTCTCAATATCATCATCAAAAGGAATACATGTCCCGAGCAAGAGGGGAGAACCTCGTAAGTGAGGGACTGCAGCTAGACAAGCTAGGCAAGCAAAGCAAACAGTGAAAATATGAGGGAGGCATGCCGGCTATATATACCTCTACATGAAGGCAGCCGACTAGGGATAAATACCTCCACGACTGGGGAAAATCACAAGACCATAAAATAGGGAATAAATATGGGTAAAATATGAGTGAGGAGTGACCAGCCCCTCTGACTAACATGGTCAGCCCTAGAGGCTAAAATAGGACACCAAATAGGAAGCCAGCAAGTAGGGGATGATGTCTAACAACGTGTTTCATAAACGTTTCATTCATTTTCCATAAGTTTCAAAAACGTTTCATACAAAAAGGGGGGGTACAGGCCTCAAAATTTATATACATGTTTATAATATGTTAAAAATATGTTGCCTTCCCTACAAAACAATATTAAACATGCATCATTTACACATTAAAACATGTTTACAAGCTAAAACTAAAGAATTTGGGTGACCCAGTTATAGTGGGCACCCAACTGAGTCATTGACCAATTGGCATAAATAAACTGGCAACATCAAGAATCAAGATCTGGATTTCATCATCTATAATGGCAACTACTCAATAATGGCACTCAAAGTGATCACAAAAAGTTTGAATCCTGAGCTGATACAAAAAAAGTAAACTAAAGTCTGAAATACACAAAGTAAAGCATGCTGAAGCCTAATAGATGCAATCATGCATGAATGATGACAAATAGTAAACTAGAGGAGCTTGATGGCCCCAAAAGACCAGAGTCCTCAATATGGAGTGTGGATACTGCCAACTGGGCACTCAATCCTCAACATCCTCGATGTCCTTTTTTTTTTCCGAGAAAAGATCCTTTCATTAGTTATATAAAAAACGCCCGTAGGGCTACAAAAGATCTCTCCTGCTCATAAGAGAAACAGAGCAGTGAATACAGCAAGGCAGCCCGGGAGACTCTCCCTAGGTGCTGCAAAATACAAGCATCAGTACAAAGGACTGAGAGGCTAAATCATACAATGGGGGGGGGGGGGGAAGCCAAACAGGTGACCTGTAGTGCCAACGGGGGAATCCCGTGTGTAAGGTGTAGAAGGGGCCACAGCGCCAAGTGGTGTGAAACGCCTGGCGCCGCAAGATCGCCTCATCCGAGTCTCCCCGGATGCGGTCATACTGTCCTCGCAGGGTGTGGATCAACTCCTGCGAAATCCCCCGTACAGTCTCTGCTGGTGGCTCCAATCTCCCCTCAAAGGCCGTAAAGCACCGGGTCCTCCAGGTGAACCAGATGGTGAGGCTGCTGAGGAGCTCCCATCGTAAATCCCTCTCCTGTGTCCAGCTGGCGGACGAGAAATCCGGTGCCGGAACCAGGCGAGGCTGGCCCCTAATGAATCTGATGGCCTGACTGCCCTGCTCCATCTCATAGCCCATAGCAGGCCCTGACGAAGTCGACCAAGCAGCGGCACCCCACGTAAACATTCCCTCTGGAGAGAGGGGAGCCAGAATACGCAGCATCCGCAGCCAAATCTGCTGCGCCTGAGGGCAATCCCAAAGGCAATGTCTCTGTGTCTCCATAGGGTGGCCGCATCGGATGCAGGCCGCCGGAAGACCGCTGTAAACAAGCCAAGTGCCAACTGCTGAGCCCCTGTGGGCGACCAGCCCTGGAAAGTCGAGATCCTGCGGGCCTGCCGACTAGCCCAGACCCGAGCCCAAAAATCCTCCAGGAACTCCTGTGAGAGTCCCTGTAGCCGCCAATGCCCCGCTGCAGAGCTGGAGAGACCGTCCTCCTCGCCGTCAAAATATGCCGCCCCAGCCGAACAGTATACTGGAAAAAGGTGATCTCTGTGGCCTCAAGGGATGCATAAGGATCATGCCACTCGTACTCCCCGGGGTCCCACTGGAGCCGGGCCAAGGGACGCGCTGCATATGCCCATATGCGCCAATCCGGGAGCACATCAGCAGAGTCGGGGTCAATATGCCACTTCCGAGAAGCGGCGGCCACTACCCGTATCCTCTGAAAGGTGCACTCTGTAACCAAAGGCGACTCCACCTCCACTCTCTGAAGTCTGCCCTCATCCTGAATCTCATAGTAGAGGCATCTGCCATCCTCAGTGCAAGCTCTGACAGCAATCAAGATCTCCAACTGTGTAAAGGCTCCCATCCACCGTGGGGCCACTGGCTCGAGAGGCGTGAACCACTCCTCTGTGAGTGCCTCCTGAATATCATCCCTCATAATCAACCCCCCTCTGAAGTGACTCAGCCTCTCCACTTGGATCTCCTCTGGGAGACTGCAGAAGGCCTGCCAGTCTCCAAAACTACGTGCTGGGCCTGCCGCTAAAGGCCCCCAGGCTAGACGAGGCCGAGAACCCAGCATATGACCCTGCTCTGTGCGAACCGCTGGGCTCCAGATGAGCGGCTGTCTGGCCCGCTCCTCAACACAAGAAGGAGGTCGCTGAGAGAGCCCCAGTCTCAACAGCTCCCAGGCTCTCAGGATACTCAAAGCAAATCTGTCCTCCCATCCTCTACTGAGGCCTGTCCTCCTCATCTCTATGAAGATCCAGCGAATCTCTGGTGCCCAAGTGCCCCCTGCTGGGGGCTCCCGAGCCTGCAGCCACCGCTGCAAGAGGAGCTCTTTCCAAGGCTCAGCGCCTGGAAGCAGCCCCCGAACAATAAGCTTCCCCAATAAGGCTCTACACTGATCGACTGGATCTATAATGCCCAAACCTCCCTCAGCCAGTGGAAGTGTAATAACTGCCCATGCAACCTTTGCCCGGGCTGGCTGACCATCCCGCCCAAACCACAGAAAGTTCCTAATCAACCTCTGTACCTGGCTGATACAAGAGCTTGAAAAGATCCAGCAAGACGTAATGTACCACATGGTCGCTAACAGCACCTGATTTGCCACCACCACCCTCCCAGCCAAGGATAGTCGAGCTGTACTCCAATACAAAAGCTTCTTCCGAATGCTCAGAAGAAGCGGGGCAATCTGCTACAAAGGTGACAAATCTAGTCCAATCTGGCACCCCAAATACTGCACTGCTGTGCCAGGAGGAATCCATCTAAAACCGGGGTCCGGGCTCCATGCTGAAGTGGGAGCACTACTGATCCAAAAGGCCACTGTCTTGCGCCAATTGATCAATGCTCCCGAAGCTGCACTAAAAACCTGGAGCGACTGCTCTGCCCGAAGAAGGTTCGCCTCTTGGCCATGCAAAAATAAGCCCGTGTCATCTGCAAACTCAGCATCGAGCAGGTCCTCCCCCCGGATTGGGAGCTAGAGTCCTCTCAAACCAACCTCCTCTGCCGTCAAACACATGCTCATAGCCTCCGCAAAGAAGAGAAAAAGAAAAGGGGCGAGAGGACACCCCTGACGGACTGATCTGGTCAGGGCCCCCGTCCTCCTGCAATCAGCACCTAGCTACGAGCTGTGGAATACAGAGCCGCCACCCCTCTGATCCATCCTGGCTCAAAGCCCAGGCGAAGCATAGTGCCCTCTAAGAAACCCCAATCAACTCTATCGTATGCCTTCTCAAAATCGAGAAGCATCACGACCAAGTCCTCGCCAAGAAATCTAGCTCGGGCCGTCGCCTCCCAGAAAGTAAAGATGTTGTCAAGGATACTGCGCTCCTTGACGAATCCTGTCTGAGTAGCATGAATCAACTCCCCCAGGAAGGGCTGGATCCTCAAACTCAAGGCCTTTGCTAAGACCTTGTAGACAGTATTGAGGATCGTAATAGGCCTCCAATGCCGAATATCATCTGATACTCCCTCCCCCTTGGGGATAAGATAGATCAAGCCCTCTGAAAAGCTCTGTGGCATCACCCCAATGTCCAAAACATACTGAAAGCCCCTGCGGAGGCCTGGCCCCAAAAGGTCCCAATAGCGCATAAAAAAGGCCGGCGTCAGTCCGTCCTCCCCTGGGCAACTATGTCGCGGCAGGACCCTCAAGGCCTCGGCAAGCTCAATCTGTGACAGAGGCGCACCTAGAACTGTACGCATACGGTCTGTGACCCTTCTCTGCACATGGGCCCACACAGTCTGTCTGCAAGCATCTCGATCCTCAGTGGCTGGCTCCGCTGAAAGCATGTCTCTATAGAATGCAGTGGCAATGGCTCGGATCTCCCCGAGCTCAGTAGCTACCGATCCATCCGGTCTACCAAGCTGACGGACTCCTGCTCGCGCATGGCGGGGTCCAGTGATCTCAAAAAACTCTCCAGTCACTCTATCACCAACAAGCTGAGGCCTGACGACGATAGTAAAACTCACGTCTCTGCTCCTCTGCCTCTCTAACCTCCTGGCGTGCCTGGCTCAGCTGGGACGCCACCCACTCACATGCAGGCTGCTGCTCCTGAAGGCGTAGCGAAGCAAGGCTACGTCTCAGCCGATGCTCCCGCTCGCGAATCTCTCCCAGCCGTGCCAAAGCTGCAGCGTGCAGAAAAGAGCTAAGCTCGATGAGTCCCTGGGCACACTGGCCCGCTGCATCCTGGTCAGAGCACTGACTATCCTGCCAGATCCTCTCAATGTCCTCAGCGAGACTGGGATCTGTAAGTACCCTCTCTGGGATCCTCAACTGCAAGCTGGGCTCCCGTGTCCTCTCCTCCAATGTCAAGATAACTGGCGCATGATCTGAAAATGAGGTGCCAGCGAGAATGCCGACGGAGCCCCTCGCTCCCCTAACCAGTCGCCCACATAAAAGCGATCAATCCGTGATAGATTAGTCCCTCCCTGCCGGCGATCCGACCGAGAGAAACTAAGACTGTCCTGAGAACGGGAGAAAGCCCCATGCTGCCATGCATCAGTGATCCTCAATGACATGCAAAACCGGTCCCAAGCTGCAAGCTCCGTGCCGTGCACTGTAACATGACTGCCTCCCACCCTATCGGCCGGGTCCTCAAGCATGTTGAAGTCTCCCCCGACACACCAAAATGCGGCCTCTGGCAATGCATCCGTAACCTGGGTCCAGAACTCTGCTCTGGCACTAGCATGATTGGGCGCATAGACGTTGAGCACGCCCAATAGCTCATCATGCATCCTCAGAATGACATACTGTGCTCTACCAGGCACAATGATCCCTCGATCCACAATGGCCTGCCGCCATACATCTACAATGACCATGCATACTCCTCCCTGTCCACCCAAAGGACCAAACCCTGCAGACCAAAAGGTGTCCCATCTACCAGGCGTCACCGAACCATATCTCCGGATCCTGCTCTCACCCAAGTGGTGCTCCTGCATCATCAAAATATCAATGCTGCCACCAACCAGGCATCTCTGAAGCTCCTGCCTCAAGCAACCACGATAGCGTATAAAATGTGCTCCGCCAAGGCCCTGTACATTCCATGAGATGATCCTCATGGATGCCCTGCTGAGGTGGATGCTGTCTCAGCCGTACGGCGGGCCTTCGCAAGCGGCTTGGATGGAAAGTAGTCCCCATCCGAGCAGCTGCGAATCTGCCCACCCGGTGTACTGCAAGAATCACGGATCAGACGCCAGTTGGCTGTGGCCCATGGCGACTGCCTCCCGCTCTGACAGAGCAACCTCGTGTATACACACATATCCAGGGTCGCGTGCTAAGTCTGCCACTATGCGAACGGCCAAATGGCGAATCCCTAAGGTATCCACACTCCCGGGATCCAAGAAAAAATGAGCCAACTCCCATAGTCGGCCTATCACATCTGTCACCTCCAGATCACTCATATGATGAGAAAACTCAACTGCCTGAGTCTTCAAAGTGCTGAGAGCGAGCTCGAGAGTCCACTCCCGGTCGCAAGGGCCACATAGAGGGAACGAGAAGGCCACCGCTGAATCTAGTGCCTCCTCCCCGCGGGCCGGAGGTATCACTACATGAACTCGAATGGGTGCTGGCTCATGGGGGCCCTCTGCTCCAAAAAGCCGTATGAAGGCGTAATCAAAAGCCTCCGAGCGCTGTCTAATGCCGAGGCGACTCAGCCGACTACGGATAGATGAAATCTGTGAAGCCCGGATCGGCATGGTAGGTCTCCTCTGTGATGCTCAAGCGAGGTCGGTGCTCAGCGCCCTCCGGACTGCAGGTGAACGCCAGGGGACTGCCAGGGCCTCCCGGGAAGGTGAGGCGGGCGGAGGAGGAGGAGGGGGGGACGAAGGGGGTGGAGAGGGAGCCGCTGTCGAAACCGGAGCGGGGACGGGAGGAGGCGAAGGTGGAAGCGAGGCGGTGGGAGGGGACGGGGGTGGGGGGGGTGAAGGAGGGGGTGCTGGCATCTCCTGGTCCTCAGTCGTCGCCGCGGGGGTCTCCTCCTGGAGAGGAGAGAAGCTGTTCCTCACGGGAACCCAGTGAGGCTGAGACTGTGGCTTCTGCTGCAGCGGTCTTTGGGCGTGCTGTTGTGGCTGTCTCCCTCGGCGGCGCCCCTGTCCAGGCTGCTACTCCGAGGTCTCTGTGGCCTGAGCAGGTGTCCCGGAGGCAGCCTACCGAGCCGCATCTGTGGGCGGGCCATCAGTGGCCTGCTGTTGTGGTGAGGGTCGGGGTCTCCTGCGAGGGCGGCCTTGGCCAGATGGCCGACCTGCCTGCAAATGAAGCACTGGTTCGGGAGCCCCGAGAACTCCACTCTATGATCTATCCATCCCCCCCTATCCTAGGTAGTTGAATGACCTTAGGAAGAGAGGAGATGTCAGACACCAACACTCTGACCGAAGGTAGCCCAGCTGCTCTGGCCACCACTGAAGCTACTGAGGGGCCAGTCTCTAGTACCGAGCCCACCAATGCTCCTAGCCTAGAGAGGAGCGGAAGATACTCCCGGCGGAGTCCAGGGAAGCAAACTGTAACATGGAAAAGGCGCTCTCCCTGCTCCGCCGCCGCTGCTGGGTCAAATCCATGCTGCCAAGGTCTGAAGAAAGCCCGAGCACCCCTGATGTCAAGGGGACTCATGGCAAGGACCTTGGCAACGCTTTGGGCGGCCTCGAACTCGATCTGGTAATGTCCACAGCCCAGTAGCTGTACGTCCAGGATCTTGCCCACATCTGCAAGAAGGCGGGCTTGAAGAAGATCCCGGATCTCCCCTCTGCTGGGGCGAGTGCCGACTATACGGCAGATGGTGGAATGAGCCTGGAGGCGTTCCACCTCTGCGGTGAGGCTCGCTTCCTCTTCCGGCGAAAGAGAAAGCCTGATGGGGGTGTCCTCAGGGGCGGGCGAGGGGGTTGCGGATGAGTCCCTCTGAGGTGGGGCGGGAGGAACCTCCATCAGAGTCTGAAGCTGCGGCGAAGGCGAGGCGAAAGCGGAGATCCTGCAAGAATCGAGCTGCACAAAGAGAGGCGGAAGACGGAGAAAAAAAGGAAAACAAAAACCCCTGGGGACGGAAGCAAGAAAAAGGAGGGGGGGGGGAGGCGAAGGAAAAACCCTGGGGGGGGGGGGGGGCGGGAGCTGCGCGCAAGAGGGGAGGGGTGGAGAGCGAGCTGGCGGAGGGGGGGGGAAGGGGCGCTGCAGAGGGGAGGGGGGCGCGAAGGAAGGGGGGGGGGGGCGCGAAGGAGAGGAAGGGCGGTGGGAAGAGCAGCTAGGGAGGGGGCGTAGCAGCGAAGGCAGGCGGGGGGGGGGGGGGGGGGGCAAATGGAGGGGCGGCGGGCAATGCAGCGAGGGAGGGGGCGCAGCAGCGAAGGCAGGCGGGGGGGGGCAAGGGGAGGCGCGAGGAGCGAGGGGAGGCGAGGGGGCGAGCTGGCAAGGAGACAAAGGGCGCAGATGTGTAGGCAACGCGAGCAGGGAGGGGGGCGGGAGCTTCAGCGAGCCAGTTAGCCTTTGTAGATGTTGCTTGGACAACATCCTCGATGTCCTGATCAGTAGTCTCCTCGATAGACTCAATGTCACTCTCAGAAGAGGATGATGCGGCCTCAGCTACCGCACTCATCTCAACTGCTGCACTAGTACTAGCATCTCCTGATAATGCTACTATAGATGCTTGTGTGCCATGAGCAGGTGCCATCAACTCCTCATACAACATGGCATATATGTCGCGCTCCTCGTGAGAATCTCTGGGACATCTTTCATCTTCTCAATGTCGATTTTATCGACATTGACTTGACGAGGCTCTATCGGATTGCCCGACTGCTCAAATAGGCGGAGATTGCAATGGCAATACACCAACCGCTCCAACTAAGCAATAGACAACCTGTTCCTCTTTTTTGTATGGAAGAGGACCCATGTGCTCCAGTTCCTCTTAGCAGGACCCAAACTGCAATCGAGGACTCGAATGGCAAGGCGTTTCTGCCATTAAAATACAAAAACTTTGTAAGTACAGGAGGGTACTAAAGTCTAAGTATAATCATCATTGATCAATGTATTATGTAAATAACAGACTTGTCTTTTAGAGTTGTATTCACCAAGTGAGGGCTACTAATCCCATACTTCTCCCACCATGAGACTGGCTGAAGATGTGTCTCTCGCATGCATGCAGTCTGTCTACCAAATGCGTGACTGACATTCCGATACACTAGCCACTCATCCTCCAAGCGTCTCATGAGCTCCACGTCTCCTCCTATCCATTTCTGAATGTAATGTTGCCATCCATCTTCCAACTCTTCATTAATATACTAGGCCTCACTACACCAGAGAGGGTGCAATATGTGGGCAACTGCGTGGATTGGTCTATGGAACCAATCCCACCGGTCATTCCAAACCTATCGAATGTCCTCAACCCTGAAAATTAGCCATGAATGATCAAAGCTATTAGCTCACTCTCCTACAGGCTACGATAGATCATAGTACGATACAACTTACAAGTTACAACAAGAAGGCAACTAGTTGGAAGTTCAGTACCTCTCATCTGTCAAGAGAGTGCATCGGTTAAGAGCCTCTCCAATCCGGTCCATGAACTCGTACAAGAGTCCAAGAGTGCTGCCCTCCATGTCAGTGATGCGAAGAACATTATAGATTGGTTGAAGAGCGCTCAATAAAGCCTCTGCCTCCTTCCACCAATCTTCTTGCATCACTTTGCGTGCAAAAGCAACTGCCTTTGGGTGCTCATGGTCCTCCCATCTCATCCACTCTCGGCACACCACTGTGCGCATGAGTCCCTGTCGGACTCTCACTACCCTCTCAACAACCACAATGAACATATATGCAAACCTAGTTTGTGAGGGCTTCAAAAGCTCAAGCTTCAAAAGCTCAAGGTCACTATTGCCACGAAACATTGCCAAGACCTTGGGCCTCTTGGTAACAAACTTCACCAAGCTACGCGCAGTGTCAAAGACGTCAGCAATCCACCTAATCTTGGCAAGATCTTCAATGAGAAAGTCTAGGCTATGGGATGCACATGGAGTCCAAACAATCTGCGGGAACTTGTCCTCTAGCATCCGTCCCATAGAGATAGTTGCTACCATTATGGAAGAGGAAAGAGGAGGAGGGAAGAGGAGGGGTGGACCGTGGAGGAGAAGAGAGAAAGAGGAAAAGGGAAGAGCAAGAGGAGGCGTGGAGGAGAAGAAGTGAAGAAGCGAAAAGGAGGAGTGGACGAGGAGAAGAGGCGGAGCAACAGGTTGCGGTCGAGAAGAAGCGTCAGATACGTGAAGTGGCACATGGGCAGCAAACAAGGACGGAAACGACGGCAAAAATCGCAATTGTCCGATTCCTTGGGAGTTGGTCTATTTTTAGTTCCATTGAGATAGTTGTAGGAACAATGTGGCTGCAGTTTTAGCCAATTCCTATGGCAGAGTTATGAGTGAAAAAAGTAGATATGGTGAACCAAAGTTGGAGTCAGTTGTCAGATATAGTTTTGAGTTTCCCATGTTTATTTCCAATGTCTTCGACCTGGGAGACAGTTACTAGTTTATGTTGGATTATGCATAGGCAGAAGCATAGACAAAAGAGAGAGAGAGAGAGAGAGAGAGAGAGAGAGAGAGAGAGAGTTGACAAGATCACCTTTTGATTAGCAAGAGGCTTATAATGGCAATAGCCAGTAAAAGAGCATTACACTCTGCTTGGGATTGGATTGATTACACAAGTGATGACGGAAGCCTTTATATAAGAAGGCCATGAGCTGGCCGACTGCACATGAAGCTGGCCGACTACCCACGACTTGCATAAGTCAAGAGAAAAATACATAAGCCCCAATAAAAGGCACTCAAATGCACAATATTCTAACACCCCCTCTGCAACTCATAGTGTGCAAAAGTCTGAAGAAGATAAGCTGATAAAGATGCAACTATGGACACTCCAGTATTGCGTAGTACCGGATACACCTCGGAAAGAGCATCTGCCAACTTGACTCCTTGAAACAAAATTCCACCTTCAACAGCAAAGAAATATGCTTGGCTCACCAGTGTGCAATGAACTTCAAGTATATATCGAATGATGAGTTGTCGGACAAACCACGCCCATAATCCCCCAATGGTGGACTATGAACACATCACGTCCAAAAAACCTCAAACAATGAACTCGGAACACATCATGTCCATAGTCTCTGCTATACCAAGCAATGAACTTGGAACACATCTAGTTCATAGCTCCCAAAGTTGACCTTGTCCTACCAGATTTTTCATACTTGGAACTCCGACTCACGGTTCCCAAGCACCAAAATGGAGCTAATAACAACCCCCTCTCCCACACACAAGCCTCCTTTGGCTGGAAGCACATGGGGGGAAACGATCTGTATAACTAGAGAAGAACACCATCCTAGTCCTCCCGAACCGGAAGCGCCCTCGATGAGTCACTAGAAGTATCTTTATCATCGTCCTGTGTCCAATATTTGCCCTTCTTTACACCTAATATGTTCACACCAAAAGACTAAGTGCTGGTTGGGCAAAAGCACCACTCCTGATAGAAAGAATTAGCTGGACCAGGTGGCTGCAACTTGGATGAAGACTTCAAAAGAAGATTGCATGTCAGTCAATATGGCAGACAGATATACCAACAAAAACTTCAGTTTATTTCAAAAACTCAACAAGAAAGAAAGAGAAATTTTAACTTCATGAGAGTCAATTTACAAGTGTCAAAATTCGGGCCCAAGTCCCTTGGCTTGTTCTCTTCACAAAATAACAAACCTTGATGATGGATAATGAGAGTAAATCCATTTCATTTTGAGTCAATTTCAAAAGTTGCAGCCTTTGAAACAGAAAGTACAAGGTGATCACACCTTAAATGAAGTCTTTCATGGTGTTTTTCAGCCTCTTACAGACAGACTGCTTGCCCTTCTGTTTAACAATATGCAGTGTCAGACATATGACCACAGCTAGGACAAGGCAAGCCTGGACAGCAATACTGCTTGTTCATCATGGAGTTTGTCCCGCATGTGAACACCCAACAATTCATTGTCCACATTCAGGACACCTTTAGCCCATGCAACCTATATACATGACTTCTGCATTTCCTTCCACAGATCTCTTCCATCCATGAAATGGAACTTGTCAGCGATGAAAGTTGCATGCACTGTAGCCTCCTGGGCACAAGGGCACCCACATATATGAATTCAGATTCTGCATATACAGGAATCGGACTAACAGATACAAAATGAAAAGAGAGGCATATCAAAAATTGGCGTACCACCATGTACGACGATCATGGTTTCATGTGTTCTTTCGACATTTCTCCGTTCAATTAGAGATCACCATACCCCATTGGCAGTCAATGCTGCATAGCTTTCATTCCTGCCTTTTCACAGGCTTAAGTTCTACTGCTACTTCTTTTCTTTGAAGAGAGAATTGCATTGAGTTGTTCTCTAGTGTGATATGAAGAGTAAAGCCATGTCTTTTCATGTTGTCCATGAGGCAGAAAGCACCTGACAGTTGCTTACTCTTGCAAATAACATTTAGAATGGTTTTGTAGATGATCTTGTCTGGAGAGCATCCTTTGTTACCCATGTCATTTATCAGCTTAAGAGCCTTGTCCACCTCACCTATCTTGCAGAGGCCATCAACCACAGGACCGATTGACTTGGCATTAGGCTTCAGCCCCATTTGAAACATCTCACGCACAATTTTCTCTGCTTCATTTAGATTGCCTGACTTTACAACTGCATTGACAAATGTGTTCACTGTCACCACATCAGGAGGACAGCCATTTTTTATCATCTCTTCAACGATTCTGACTGCATCTAGCTTTTTCCCCATACTGCAAAGGTAATCGATTAAGATATTACAAGTAGTGGAATTGGGGACAAACCCTATTTGTTCCGCATCCCGCAGAAATTCAAACACTAGAGTAAGCTTCCCTGCTTTGCAGCAGCCATGCACCCAAGTATTGTAGGAGAAATGATTTGGAGAACAACCTCTTTTCTTCATTTCCTTCAGCACATGCCCTGCTTCAACCCACATGCTCTCTTGGCATAGTGCATTCAGCACCATGGTGTAATTGTGTCGGTCGATTTCACAATATTCTGTCATTTTGGTCAAAAGCTTATAGGCCTCAGCCACCTTTCTGTGTTTCAGAAGCCCATCCATCAGGCAGCCGAATGTCACTATATTTGGAGACAGCTCTTCTTTTTCTAACAGCTGGTCCATAAGGCAGTGTGCTTCTTGCACTCTATGTGATTTGCATAGTCCATCAATCAGAATATTGTAAGTGATACGATCAGGCGGGCAACCCAAGTCTGGCATGCTATCGAACACTTTGACCGCCCCATTGATTAGACCAGCTTTGCAGAATCCACCAACCAATGTATTGAAAGTTACTACATCTGGTAGCACCTTGTTCAACCTCATTTCATCCATCAAATCCATGGTCGCCTGCATCTTTCCTTGCTTACAAAGTGCTCTGATGAGAACTGTATATGTATACATATCAGGTAGAAATCCCTCCTTTTTCATTTCTTTTTTCAACTGCCAAGCCTGGTGCAGTTTGCCAAGCCTAGAGAAGCCATGGATGAGAATATTGTAGGTCGCCCTGCCAGGACGGACATTGATCAAGACCATTTGCCGGAAAAGCAGGTTTGCTGTCTCTATCTCTCCTGCAGCAAGAGCCCCTTTGATCAATGTATCAACCATGACTTGATTTGCACGGCATCCAATGTTCTGCATTTGCTGAAGAAGGTATTGTGCAATATCAAATCGATTCTCTTTCAAAAAGCAGTTGATGGCACAGCTGAAATGCCAGATGTTTGGATCAAAGCCGAAGGTAGCCTTTGCTTGCTTGAGGAGATCAACAATCGTCTCCAAGAGGCCTGCCCAACCATAGCCCTGAATTAATATGGTCAGCTCTTTCGGTGTCATTTGAAAATCTGGCTTCTGAGCTCCTAAGAGTATAGTTATGAACAACTCTAGCCTCTTCTTCTCATCCCTCCAGACCCGCAGGATGGCATGAACAACAGATTCGTCGGGAATAAAGGCAGGGTTACATCTGACCGACCATATGAAAACACGAAGGGCTTCTTTGGGCTGGGAAAGGTGAGTTAGAAGAAGCGAGAGGTTGTGGGAATTAAGAGGAAAATGGGCTTGTTCTAGGGCAGCTTCAATGGGCAGAGACATCTGGCGATGGCCAATGATGAAGCAAGCTCTCTCAACATCAGGCGGGAGTTGCCGCTTGGGCGGAAGTAATGACAACGCATGCAGGCAGCGAAGATGAAGGTAAAGCACTGCTGTCATCTTTCTCATTCTTGAAGCTCAGTCTGAACCAGAACTCTCCTCCTCCATGGTTTCTTCCCGCCTCTATACGGCAGGTGTGCTAAGGTCTTCCTATCATCCTTTCTGTATGTGAGCTTCGGGTCAACCATCCATGGTTTTTTCCTGATCGCGGCAAAGATGGGCGCTGATGACATCTTCCATGACCTTCTACTGAGTGCCACATAAAGCAGTGAGTCGTTGGCATCATTCACAACACCTAATCCCATCAAATGTATTCTGGCAGCTTCCATATGATAGCAAGTGCATCATCATGGTCCATGTGAAAAAAACATCCTTTTCTTTCAACAAAAAGCATCATTTTCCAGAGCTATGGTTTTAGCCAAAAGCACCCATATCCACAGCTTTCCTTACAGATAAAATGAGAACCCTTAAATTATCAACAAAAAAGCACCGCTTCCTTTCCGCCGGAAAATCACTGAAAATGCTGCACAAGGTGATGACACTCCTCTAACCCTCAGCATGGTCTACCAGCATTCTTCAAATGACATAAAAACCTAATTTTCTGATCTCGAAACAGCAAGAAGCAAGGGGCAAGCAGCAGAAATCCCTACTTTGTTTCTCCTGGTCGATCGAATACGGCAAACCTCGCGATAAGTTGAGCACTGCGTAAGCAGCAACGATAGCCCTCATCTCTGAACCACAGAGAGTGAACCTGCAGAGACTGTCAAGTTCGAAATGAATTTTCGTTTTTCGCTTTCAATTTCTCTTTTTTTGGGTCAAAACCTAGCCTGTACCCTTTGGGCATGCATCGCAGTGTCACATCTCCAAGTGTAAGTTGCCATGTAAGCAAAACAGCTAAGGACGGCTTCACACAAGTCCGGCATCGATGTTTCGCATACGGCATCGATGTTCAATGTTTCGCATACGACATCGATGTTCACAGAGGCCGGCTACAATGTTGACTATGACTTGAGACTTTACCTATAGGTTGGAATAGGGTTGCATATAGAAGTGAGAATCATGCCCGCATTACACTCTTTTAAAATAGAGGTGAGAGTCATGCCCTCGTTATGCTCTTTTAAAATAGAGTATACAAGCCTTGACTTCCTTCTTGTCTTCTCCTTCTCTTCAGCCCATCATGTTTTCTTTGGCTTGGAGTCGATGCTAGTAGCCCTTTGCTATATGTCCCAGCTTACCACAATAGTTACACTTCATTTTGGTCTTGCTTCTTACACCTGGTCTTGATCAGCCGTTCTGGAAGAATGCTTGTAGGTACAACTATGGCTTTGATCCTTTCTTCTTTCTCCGTGATGAGTGTAGTTTCTATATAGGCCTTCAATCTTTGGGTGAGGAAGATTCTTCAAGGCGATGGCCCAAACTCTTCACTTGGCATGCTCTTCAATAGGATGCCAATGACATATTCTTCTTCTACAAGGGAGCGAATACTAGCTAATTGTTGGTAAAATGCTCTCATTTTATTGACATGCACTAGAAAAAAATTGTTTACTTTTGTGTCCAAACCAAAAATTTAACTTTTAAGCTTGATTTTAGAGTTCTTTCGCTTTGCCTCAAATAACTTTTCCAATTCATCGAATGCACCCTTTTGGAGTTCAAGGTGGCCACCACCAATGGCCCAAACTCTTCACTTGGCATGCTCTTCAATAGGATTTGTCATAATATGCTACAGTATTACAATTTTTCTTTGAAATATAACGGAAGTTACATCTCTCTATGGTGTCTTTGTGCTCTTCATTTTATTGACATGCCCGACAAAAAGATCGTTTACTTTTATGTCGAGACCAAAAATTTGAATTTTAAGGCTGATTTTAGAGTTCTTTCGCTTTGCCCCAAATAAATTTTCCCAATTCATCCCATGACCCTTTTGGAGTTTTCCTTCAATGCACTGTGGTGTATGAATGCATCACTTAGTGCTAAAAGCAATGATGGATTAAGCTTTTTCATCTCTACTCTTCTATTCCGAACTCCAGACACTCCTCTCTCCCATTTACAATGCCAAATAAACTATGTCTCATAAAGTAGTTACTTAATTTTTACTTGCCACGTATGAAATCTCTCACCTGTGAACTTCTCTTCTCTACTATCAATCCCATTTATAATGCCAAACAAACTATTTCTCATGAAGTAGATACTTGATTTTTACTTGCCATGTATGGAAGCCCTCACCCATGAACTTCTCTTCTCTACTATCAATCCCATGGCCATGTTTATGCAAATGAAAGGGGGTCTTAGCAATTAAATGATGTCAAGGCTAGTGTCTACCCTTGTATAATCAACATGAGTACAAATACGACCAGTGCAAGCCCAAATTCTACTAATTATGCACTAATCCCCTTTTAAGCAAAATTATAAAAAAATACCATGTTTTGGATTAGTGATTTGAGCTCCCAAATGATGTTGGAGTGCTAATATGATATAAAATAGAGGAATAGCAACACCTCAAATAGAGATTTGAAACCTCAATGATTGAGATTAACACTTTAATTAAGCACTAATTACTCTCTATTTGTAGGCGGTTATTTGCTATAAAAACATAGAGTAGAATGATGATTTTAGTGGGTTTAGAAAGCAAATCAAGCTATAAGACTTGATACGAGCATTGAGAAATTATAGCTAAACATTCTTATAGTTTCAATGGCATTTAAAAATATGATTTATATGAGTTCTTGGGCCCATTTGCAATTTACATGGAAATTTAAAAATTGCTTCGCTTCTGCATGATTGATGTAAGCTAATGTAGATGATCTCCTTACTCTTGTAAGCTTGTTGATTTGATTTTGCATGATACCAGTTCTTGAGTCCATTTGTAGTTTATGTGGAAATATGAAAATTGCTCCTTTTTGTGCTTGATTTACTTCTGCATGCTCAATGTGAGCTAATGTAGATGATATCCTTACTCTTGTGGGCTTGTGGGTTGCTCAAATCTTTAGTAGGAGCCCTCACTTGATTTGAGTTAATGGGTGGAAATTTTGGCTATGATACCAACTTGAAATTAGCAAGTTAGGGGTGATTAGGGTGGAAATTAATGGATTAGGCTAAACATTTTAGCATAGTCAAGTATAGGAAAAGTACTTAGCACTAATGAAAAGATAATGAAAGTGATTAGGGTGGATAGTATTGGATTAGGCTAGACACTTTAGCATAGTCAAGTATATGAAAAGTACTTAGCACTAATGACAAGATAATGACAATGCTAGAGAACACACAATATTTTCATTTGATTGGGGGGGGGGGGGGGGGGGGCTTTAAATAGGCTAACATAATGACTATGCTAGAGAACACACAATATTTTCATTTGATTAGGGGGGGCTTTAAATAGGCTAACATATTGACAATGCTAGAGAACACACAATATTTTCATTAGATGGGGGGGGCTTTAAATAAGCTAACATACATCATCTTTAGCCCATGGCTTAGCTTAACATATGCACTAATCATCTCCCTTGATTTTAGGTCCACCTCCCCTTGATTTGAGGCTCATTCAATGTTGATTGAAGACTTTTGTACTCTCCACATGCCCACTTGAAGTAGGCACCTTCTCCTTGGAATCTACCAAGTCTTTAGGTTTACAATGCTTCCTAACCTTTACTTATCATAACCTTAGCAACACTTAATACTCGCTGTCATTTAAGTCCCTTCTAATATATAGCATGTGATTACATTTTGTACCAAAAATCTAGGAAAGAACCCAAACACAACTAAAAAATCTAGATAGGGCACCCAACACAAGTGAAATATAAGACTCATGCCCTTTGATAAAAATAAGTAGTGTCAATACAGCTGAAGATGCTCAAACTAGAGCATGCAAACCATGAAGGATTTGCACACATGTATGAGACAAATGGCCTAGTTGAAGTGATAAAGTATCCAATGAATTATAGGATAAGTAAGCTACACAAACATGTGATCATAAACAATGCTTCTATTGATGAGGATCATTCTAAAGTTACTATCGTGATCCAATTTATTAACCATGCATGCATGATTGTGTTGGCACTAATCTCAATGAAACTCATGGCAATGAGTACAATGAAACCCATGGTGATGAGTACATACAATGTCTTTTACAAATGAAGGCGTTACAAGGAAATGTGATGCATGTGAAGCGCCTCTTATAAGGGGATGGTGTAAATGGTTACAACGCTAAATGTGATACATGTGAAGCACCTCTTATAATAGAATAGTGTAAATGGTTACAAGGCTAAATGTGATACATGTGAAGCACCTCTTACTCTTATAAGGGAATGGTGTAAATGGTTGTACACTTCAAAAAAAAAATCTTAGGAGAACACAACTTTTTCCC
Organism: Cibotium barometz; assembly: GCF_041138505.1. Taxonomy (NCBI): domain Eukaryota; kingdom Viridiplantae; phylum Streptophyta; class Polypodiopsida; order Cyatheales; family Cibotiaceae; genus Cibotium; species Cibotium barometz. The sequence continues at coordinate 19,480,103 of NC_141050.1, forward strand.
ACCAAATAGCATGTGGAGATTATATCGCTAACAACAGAGTTGAAGACGTGTGGCATGAGTGCCGCACTATTGGGATGAATGTGATACTACTATTGTGAATAGGTTATGGGAGCTACAGTAAGAGAAACACTCTATAATGAGATGCAGTTGGCAATTAATTTTTACTAGAGAAGATTGCTCATGTCGAGAAGATAAAGTTATTGTTGCCAATTGTATGCTACTTATATGATGGTTGTTGAGCTTCTAGTAATGCTACTTATATGATGGTTTGTTGAGCTTCTGGTAATGCTACTTATATGATGGTTGTTGAGCTTCTGGTAATGCTATGAAGCTTGTTTATCAATCTTTTGTAGGTTCCATGCAGCTGGTAATGCTATGAAGCTTGTTTATCAATCTTTTGTAGGTTCCATGCAGCTGGTAATGCTATGAAGCTTGTTTATCAATCTTTTGTAGGTTCCATGCAGCTGGTAATGCTATGAAGCTTGTTTATCAATCTTTTGTAGGTTCCATGCACAGCTGGTAATGCTATGAAGCTTGTTTATCAATCTTTTGTAGGTTCCATGCAGCTGGTAATGCTATGAAGCTTGTTGCCAATTGTATGCTACTTATATGATGGTTGTTGAGCTTCTGGTAATGCTATGAAGCTTGTTTATCAATCTTTTGTAGGTTCCATGCAGGTAATGCTATGAAGCTTGTTTATCAATCTTTTGTAGGTTCCATGCAGCTGGTAATGTTATGAAACTTGTAATCAATCTTCTGTAGGTTCCATGCAGCTGGTAATGCTATGAAGCTTGTTTATCAATCTTTTGTAGGTTCCATGCAGCTGGTAATGTTATGAAACTTGTAATCAATCTTCTGTAGGTTTCATCACTCTGTCTATGAGCTAAGTGTTCAGGATGTTACACTCCTTTATTGTAACAAAGGGGTGTTAATTTACTATTTATATGCTTTATGCAAACCCAAGTGAGTGCCACTACTTCACTTTTCACCTACTTGGAAGATAGGTAGCTACTCTATCTCTTATTGCCTACTACAAAAAGATTTCCTTCTTGGCTTTCAATAAGTTCTAGCTTGCTTTTGCTCGACAATAGCAATCATACTAATGGATTGCTATGCTTGCATCTTGCGTCTTTTAATTGTGATGTTGACTGCACTTATTGGGGGATGACCAACACGGTGAGGTTAATATATTAAACAGATGTTAACATGCAATGTACAGAAAATCACATATAAACAATCATGCTTACGAAAAGATACACAATCATGCTTACGAAAAGATAAAGACAAAGATAATTGGACACTGCACTGCACTGCAATTGCATTATCTCTCTGAATGAATCTTTGTCTCTATTAGATTACATTTGTGATGCTTACATGGTTACATCAGTTAAGATACAAAAAGGAAAACCAATTTAGTTATGATTGTTGATATCTAAAGATATTTGAAAGTACTGCAATGAAGGTAACTAAGGTATAAAGTGAAATATAACCACTAAGGGTTATCTCTTAAGTTGGCACACCTGATGGGTTGTCCAATCCACGAATAAAACTTGGATCCACTGAGATGAGAGATAGAAATCGTGGGTAAGAAATAATATATCCCCGGATGGTAAGACCTCCTAATGTGATATACCTATAAAGCCTAATCTAATGATTCATTTGGATGCGTGATTTGTGCTTCTATCACACATGCATTTGGGTAAACTTTTGAATACATTTGATACTTTTTCTGGAGATAATCTTGGAATACCTCTAGATCTAGATTGCTTTGGCCATATAGTTAAGATACATGACATCACAACCTTGTGTGGGTGTGCGAGGTCCACTAAGAGCTAGAGAAAAATGAGGTCAACCTTAAGATCTAGATGCTTCCACAAGTTTGGCCTTTCAATCATGACTTTTCTCCAGCTGTGCTGATTGACATTTTAAGTGCTAATTTTTCATCGTAAGCTCTTTTACTATGTTTGAATAAACAATGGCATGTTCTTCAAAGAAGTGTTAGCTCCTTTAAATACTTTTCTTGGGTACCTTTATTTATATTAGTGGGCACTAATATAGATAAAGGTAAACCAGACAAAGTATTTAAAGAGATGGATCCACTTGGATCCACTTGCAAATCCACGTGCATCACTGTCACACCGAATCCATCTTTCAAATCGTTTGTGACATCCGGTTTGTAGGTTGAATCCATATTAGTTTGAATTGGTCAATATACCTTGCATAAAGAGATTCCATGAACTATATGCATCTAACTTTGTAGTTGTCAAGTTATATAGCTGAAAGCTCATACACCTCTATATCCTTAGCAAACTGCAAAGCTACCAGATGGGCTTTGGCCACATGCAGTTGAGCCCTTGCCTTCCTCCTAGCCAATGCTTCTAGATGTTCCATGATAAAAAGGTGTTGTTGTTGTATATCCTTAATTCATAGCTCTACATTTATGGTCTTGTATTGGACTCTAAATGCTCCCCTTGTAACTTGTTTGGGCCTGCTTTGAATCTTGTTCGCTTTGGTGATTTGCCAAAGTGCCCTGAGATGTTCCAACATCATAATGCCCAACCTACTTTCTATTGCTAGAACCTCGGTAAGGTCTACTTGGGCTACTTGAAGTTTACCCTTCAAAGCGCGATTCTAGCTCTACAGCTCAAGCCATAGTACTTCCCTCGCCTTTACCTTGCCTTTGTAGGCAGCTTGAATGAGCTCATTCATTATTTCTAGAAAGATATAAGAAGTTGAAACAAGTTGGCAGTAGTAGGGAGCTTTGCATGATCGTCCTCAGTGCCTATGGGTAGATATGCCACCTCCACCTGGGGCATCTTTGCGGCTTCTGCCACTTGATATATTTACTTTTGCAAGCTTTTTTGCTACCAATCTTTACTTTCTTTATAAATTAGGGTTTTCAAGATGCACGATCATAAAAATTGAAGGGAGCATAGAGCTTGGACCAAAAGGCACCCCCTAATACAAAAAATGCAAGTATAAGGCTATTTTTATCTTACCATGCTGGGATTAAGGTTCTTCAATTCAACCATAAACTATGCATACATAATTGTTGCCCAAGAAAATATCGTTCCCTGAATCTACTAGAAGGCCAAGGCCTTCTTATACATGTGTATTGTCCTATGGGTGAACACCACCATCTCTAGTAGGAATCAAAAGTGAAGCTGATTCACCAGGTTAAGATGGCCCATGATCTTATATTCCTTGACTGATCTCTTTAGCCCAAAGAACCGCTTCATATCTTCCTCATCAGGTATCTCTTTTTGGCCCTCCAAATGGAGATGGAAGACTCAACGCATACATCCCTTGAGGTATCTTCATTGCTCCATTCTTCCGAGCCACCACCACTTCTTAGAAGTTGGGGTTTGGACTTCGGTCACTTCTTAGAATCAAAACACATTTGTATGAAACCTCACAGCCTCCTCACCTCCCTTTCTCTCCCTAGGTTAAGATAAAGATATACACATCAAAGGTGAGATCATAATTCATGGAAGGGAAGATGAAAGGCTCCGGAGAAGCAAGAATTTCTACCAGTCTTGCAGCTCCAAACAAGAGGGCGATTCTTTGTTGGAAGAAAATCTTCCGACTCAGGATTATGTGAACGGAAACATACAGGAAATATTGGTAAGGTTCATCCGTTCGAATTGGGCGATTTGGTCGGAACATATTAAATCAAATGAATATAGCAATCACTTACAAGAGGATAAGACACATGGGATTGGCTTTTTGATAAGACACATGGGATTGGCTTTTTGATAAGAGATTAAGAGGAATTAATCATTATTAAGAAGAAAGAATGGCCAAAAGTCTAAAAAAATAGAGATACACAAAGAATTGCAGTTTTAAATCCATATAGGCTGTGCAAAAGAGGATTACATAGGTGTGTAGAGCTTGAAAAGAGCTTCGCGCCCATATAAAAACTTTCAAAAACGGACAACCGAGCGAAAAGTTATGAGCATTTTACTACAAGACTATAAAACTGCCAAAAAGTTAGCAACTTTGGGAGAAATTCTGATCATCAATGAAGTAAGGGATTAAGAAATTAGTTACATGAGTGGAGATATAAAGAGCTTCCTAGCCATATGATCAATTTAAGAAACCAACACTCGAGTGATGTGAGTAATTACCGGTTGAAAATTAGGTATTGGACCACAAAAACTGCACTTCTCTCTCTTTGCATGAAACCTCAATTTTCACATAGCCTCTTGCCTTTCATCTCCTTCATGATTCAAGCTATAGGGTAAGGGTTAACATTGCTCAGCGGACAATCGTAAAGATTTACCAATGGTCCCCAAAGTCTTTCCGCATGCTCATTATCGCTAAAACCATTGGTACCTCCAAAGGAGGGCGGCAATAAGGCAAGGGCTACCTTGAGAAGTCACAGGCCTACCAAGATAATAACCCCTTATCCCACTTATCATGAATCATTAAAGAGGTACAAAAATTGGGTTAAGCATGAGGATCTAATGCTAAATGAGACATTCACATGTAAAGAGAGTTTGAATAGGGGTTTGAAAGATAAGAGAATGGCAATGACACAAAATGCTCAATTGAGGAGGCTCATTCCTTGATTTGAAAGGGAGAGGAGGGCTCCTTTTATAGGTGGAGAATCACCCTCTCTTCCATCGTTATAAATTACAACATAAAAATCTTCAACCCTTTAGTGACATAAGGGTAGATGTCACCATCAATTGTCCTCTTAGGCTAAGTCTTCTATTGATTATTAAATTAAAGACTTTTTGACTTTGAGAGTGTGATGAGATAATAGCCAAGTCTAAGTGGCATGTAGGTGGAGATCCCATTTACACATGGCGGAATTCTCCTCTTCCATGTAGGCATTCTAGAAGAATCTTTCCTAATTATGCACCTACACACACTCCTCCACATGCCTTCCACACTCCCCAACTTGTAGCCTTATGGTGAATACCATATTAATAATACAATAAAAGTCCATGTGAGCATGAAGGCCCACTTTTATTTTCCACATCACTAGCCTATCTACTATACCAAAGTATTTATCAAGCATACTTGTGGTATTTACAATGTGTGCACCCTAAATCAAGTAAAACCATTATATTTGAAGATAGAATGCTGTTATCGGGGTAGCCGCCAAGCTGCCGCATCACCACGCCGTTATTCCATTGTGGGCGCCGCAATATTTTTGGACAAGCTTCCACCTTATTACCATTGAGAAACCATCAAAATATGCACAAAATTGACAATGAAAGATATCAATTTTTCACGTCACATCTTTCCCCCCCCAGCAGATCCTCCATGCTTGTCTGGGGGGTCTGCTGGCCATGGTGCTCGAGGGTAGAATATCTTTAGCCGGTACTCATTGGCACGTCCGGGAACCTCTTGCCACTTGCATCCTCTAGAAGATAGGTGTTATTTTTGAGCTTTTGCTTTATCCTGAAGGGGCCTTCCCAGCATCAAAGAAGCTTCTTATCTAGCCGTTTCTCCACTCGGCCATCATACCTCATGACTAAGCTTCCTTGCTTGAGTTCTGGCTTCTTCTTCTTCCTCGTGAGAGTGTCAAGCCTTGCCTTGCGCCGTTGTTGTGTAGCCTCCAAATTTTGAAGTACCTGAAGTCACTTCTCATCCAAGATCTCCAGTTGTGCTAGGCGTTGGGCATGTGTTTCTTCTTCATTATTCAAGCGTGCAAAAGATGTGCGAAGGCTTGTGATTTCCAATTCTATTGGCAAAATAGCCTCCATTCCATAAACTAACTGAAAAGGTGTGAAACCAAGAGAGAGTTTGTGAGTTGTCCTATAGGCCCATAGGACCTCAGGCAAATGCACATCCCACTTTCTCTTCATAGTATCCACTAGCTTAGACAAAGATCCACAAAGCAGTCCATTAGTTTTTTCTACTAAACCATTACATTGGGGATAATAGGGAGTTGACATAGCATGCTTTATTTTTAATTTCTGCACCAAAGCTTCAATCAAGTCATTCCTGAAAGACCTCCCCCAATCCGTAAGGATTTCTAATGGACACCCAAATCGGGCACATATGTATTCCCTGAGAAAGAATGCCACAGCCACTGCTTTATTAAGAGATTTGGCATAAGAGATTTGGGCATGTAAATGTGCAAAGAATGAAGTCTATGCAGAGACTAAAGAAATTGTGACAGGGCTACCTAAGTTTAAAGTTGAAGGTATGCAGAAAGTTTGTGAAGCATGCCAATTTGAAAAGCAAATAAAACATGTATTCCCACATGATAGAAATGTGAGCAGGAATGTGCTAGATGTTGTGCATTCATATGTATGGGGTCCTGCGAAGACTATGTCTATGGATGGATTCAGGTACTACGTAACATTCATTGACCACACGAGGAAAGTGTGGGTATACTTCATGAAGGAGAAGAGTGAAGTGTTCACTCATTTTCAGAATTTCAGAGTTATGGATGAAAAACAGACAGGAAAGCATGTGAAGTGCCTAAGGTCAGATGGAGGGGGAGAATACTTCTCCAGTGAGTTCTCTGAATTCTTATGAAAGAATGGCATTCAGAGACAATTTACATGTAGATTCACTCCGCAGCAAAATGGAATTACTGAGCGAAAAAACAGGCACATTTCAGAGATAGCACGAGCATTGATGGAAGAGAAGAATATGCCACATAGCTATTGGGCTGAGGCTGTGTCTACAGCAGTTTATATCATGAAACATGACTCCTACTACAGCCATACATGATGTAATGCCAGAGGAGAAGTTTACTGGCAAGAAACTTGATTTATCTCACTTGAAAGTTTTTGGATGTATTGCATATGTGCATATGCCAGATGAGTTATGTACCAAGCTGGATCCAAAAAGCAGAAAATGGAAATTGAGGGTAAGCAGGGATGTTGTATTTGATGAGATGAGTAGGTGGCATGCTGCTGAAAAAGATGCTGTTGGGACTGATGTAAGTGGAAATATGGTTGCACAAAATGCAAGTCAGCAACAATCAATGTCATTGAGTGGACCAAGAGAGTCATTATCCAGTGGTTTTGTTAATAGACCATGGAGTGGCAGGCTACGTCATAATATCAGTCCTGAAAATGTAGTTGGTACATCATATAAAGGCAAAGAGAAAGTGGTTAAACCCCTTGGTATGCCTGATATTTCTGCAGGGCATTCTCTTGTTGATGGAGATTCTAGTGGCTGGGAGATGAGCCTTTATGAGGAGCTTGGGATTCTAGCAATGAGGACACCTAGTGTGAAGAAGGCTATGGAAGCCATGAATGCAAAGTTATGAAGATCTGGAAGAGTCAAAAATCCTATGCATAGGTTGACTTATGATGGTTATGTGGCACATCACTATGCGTATATGGCAAAAGTTGTGCAGGTTGTAGAACCCACATGCTTTGATGAGGCTATTCGAAATGTGTGTTGGGAGAGAGCTATGGATGCATTGTATGGAAATGAGACTTGGGATATTGTGCCATTGCCTGAAGGCAAGAAATCTATTGGTTGGGTGTATAAGGTGAAACATAATAGCGATGGTATTATAAGTAGGTATAATGCTAGATTGGTAGCCAAAGGATATGCATAGACACATGGGATTGATTATGAGGAGACATTTTTCCCATTGCAAAGATGGTAACTATGAGAGTTGTGATTACGGTGGCTACAGCTAAAGGCTAGTTTTTACATCAGATGGATGTCAAAAATGCATTCTTTGCATGGTAACTTGCAAGAAGAGATGTATATGGATACAGGTCACCCAGAGTATGTGTGTAAGCTTTGTAAGGCCTTGTATGGGCTGAAGCAAGCTCCACGAGCATGGTATGACAAGATTGCGGTGGTAACTATGAGAGTTGTGATTGCACAGACACATGGAATTGATTATGAGGAGACATTTTTCCCAGTTGCAAAGATGGTAACTATGAGAGTTGTGATTGCGGTGGCTACAACTAAAGGCTGGTTTTTACATGGATGTCCAAAATGCATTCTTTGCATGGTGACTTGCAAGAAGAGGTGTATATGGATACAGGTCACCCAGAGTATGTGTGTAAGCTTTGTAAGGCCTTGTATGGGCTGAAGCAAGCTCCACGAGCATGGTATGACAAGATTGCTAAGTATCTTGTCACTATTGGTTTTCATATGGCAGATGCAGATCACTCTTTATATGTGTGCAAGAGTGATAAGGGTATTGTGATCATCAACATTTATGTAGATGATCTTATTGTTGGGGGTGACAACTTGGAAGAGATTGACCATGTGAATTTAAGTCTTTTTAAAAGGAAGTTTGAGATGAAGGATTTGGGAGATTTGCACAACTTTTTGGGAATTGAGGTCATTCGCACACCTAAGGGTATTTGGCTGTCATAGAGAGAGTATGCATTGGACATGTTATCCAAGTATGGAATGGCTGATTGTAAGCAAATCTTAGTGCCATTAGATCAAAATGGCAAGCTTAGTGCAGATGCAGGTTATGTGTTGGAGGATCCCACTATGTAAAGGAAGATTGTGGGGAGTTTGATCTATGTCACGATTAGCAGGCCATATTTGAGCTACACTGTTGGCTTAGAGAGCTAGTTTATGCAGGTTCCATGCAAACCACATCTTGACAGTGGTGTGATGCACACTGGTCACTATTGATTGTGTTGTTTCATGCAGCAAGTGTACCATTGGAGCTATATGGGTACACAAATGCAGATTGGGCAGGTAGCATCTTAGATAGGAGATCTACCAGTGGATTTATGTTTTCATTGGGGAGTGCTGCTGTGACATGGAGCAACAAGAAGTAGCCCACAGTTGCCTTGTTGTCGAGTACAAAGGCAGAGAATAGAGGAGCTGCAGCGGTGGCAGCATGTGAGGTAGCTTGGTTACGTAAACTACTTTATGATTTGGGGTTGCATGTGGAGAGAAAGGTTGTCATATATTGTGACAATCTTAGCAGTATAGAGTTGGCCACAAGAACCCTATTTTCCATGCGTGGACGAAACACATTGAGGTACATTACCACTTTATCAGGGGGGAAAGAGTCTTGGCAGGCGACATCGACTTGGCCTACGTCAGCACATAGGATCAGATTGCTAACATCTTCACGAAGGCCTTGGGAGCTGAGAAGCTCCGCAGATTTCAAGATATGCTTGGAGTTCATGAGCTAGAGTTGAGATTGAGGGGGAGTGTTGAGATGTCAAGCTTAACATGAGCTGACACTCATGAGGCGCCTCATGAGGTGACACTCATGAGGCGCCTGCATGACCGTTTGACATTTATATCACTGGCAGGGTTGGTAGAGCTGGCACCGACATATCTTTGCGAGAGATTCTACAACTGGACTACACCGACTAGTCCACATCTACCCACTTCTCTTAGTGTGTTCACATTATGGATCACTTGTATATACTCTATTATGTGTGTTAGTGTGTTCACATTATGGATCACTTGTATATACTCTATTATGTGTGTTAGTCACTTTATCTTCTTTGTAGACCTCTTTTGTTGTGTGAAGAAGAAGAAGAATTTTCAGCCTCTCACCTTGTGTGTTATCTTCTGGGGTTTGTGTGAGTGTGTGTGTGCTTGCAAGAGCTTAAGCTATCTTCTCCCCTGCATCTTTTCATACTCATCATCTTTGAATGGATTGAAGAATGCCAAAACGCATATGATTAGTCAAAACAAGCATTGGATAGTGCACCAATTTTGAGACCACCCAACTGGGACCTCATATTCCATGTGCACATTGATGCATCAAATTTTGCTATGGGATGCGTATTGGCACAACTTGGGGAATTCAAATTGAATTACCCAGTTTGCTTTGCTAGTCGACAATTAAATGGTGTAGAAATAAACTATACCATAACTCAACGTGAAGGGTTGGCCATGGTATATGCTGTTAAGAAATACAGACATTACTTGTTGGCCAACAAGTTTATATTGTTTGTGGATCATTAGGCCTCATTATATCTAGTGAACAAGCCATGCACCATGGGGAGGATCACACGATGGTTACTTTTACTCTTGGAATTTGACTTTACGGTCATGATGAGAAAAGGAACACAACATGTATTGGCAGACCATATGTCAAGGATTCCAAACAGTGAACCTGGAAGGCATTGATGATGACCTTCCAAATGCATGGCTTTTCAACAAGATTGATATGGTGCTTGAGTGGAGTGAGGAAATATCCAAATACCTAGCTAATGGTTTTCCACAAGATCAGCCTTTGAACAAGGATAAGATTATCGGCTTGCTAAGTTGGCCACATTATATTAATTGATTTTAGGAGAACTATATAAGCTGGGAAAAGACGATATCCTCAGAAGATGAGTTTGTCATGGTACTAGAAGAAGCACACTCGGGAATATCTGGAGGACATTTTGTTGGAGAACTTACAGCTTGCAAGGTGCTTTACGCATGACTATGGTGGTCTACATTGTTCGGAGACGCGATAGAAGAATTTGGAAAGAGATGTGAAGAGTGTCAATAATTTGCTATTCTGCAATAGAAAGATAGGATGCCACTTACTCCTGTAATTATGAGACAACCTTTTGGGAAATGGGGCATTGATTTTGTTGGACCCATTAGTCGCATCCACCATCATAAGCTCGTTATGTGATCATGGTCATGAATTATTTCACCAAGTGGGTAGAGGAGGCGAGATCCTCTAGAAAAGCGGATGCTCCTACTACAACTAAATTCTTATATAAGCAAATCATATCCGGATTTGGGCTGCCCACTAGAATTTATCAATGAGTGGGGTTTGCATTTCTTAATGAGGTGATTGAACATTTACTCACAGGATTCCTTGTAGTACATCGTAAATCATCACCTTATTATCCACAGGCGAATGGCCAAGCTAAAACTTTACCACCAAGACTTTAGAGGCCAGTCAAACGGATTGGGAACACAAGCTAATTGCAGCATTATGGGCCTATTGTATGTCATATAAGGTAGCGGCGAGATATACTCCCTTTCATCTAACTTATGTCATTCATGCAATAATGCCTATGGAATTCTTAGTTCTAAGCCTGCATATTGCAGTACAAGAAAGGCTCACAAAAAATGCGCTAGCTGAGAGGTTGATTGACTTGGAAAAACTTGATGAAACACAGCTAATTGCATCACATGGGCTTATGGTCAAGAAACCCCAATGGAAACATTGGTTTGACCATAACCTAAAACACAAAGAACTAGAAAAAGGGGACCTTTTCCTCATGTATGGTGTTGGAAGTACCAAGAAAAAGAAATTGAACTATCGAGGGTTAGGATCTTTTAGAGTGTCCGAGATCACCCCTCAAGGGTCAGTCAGAATTGAAACCATCGATGGGGTAGAAATGGAGGGGTATACCAATGGAAGTAAATTGAAAAAATATTACGGACCCCCTGACCCAAGAAATGCTTACACAAGAGCATCTTCTTAAACAAAAGAAAGAGCTGGTAAAAGAAAAAATCAGACAAGCTCAAGTAGAAGCCAAGGCAAGGGAAGCCAAAACAAAACAAAGACTCCAAGGGAGAATTTTACACATAAACATGGCTTCACTCACATTGCTTTAGGATGATGATGTGGATATTGAACCTGCATGCCTCAACGTACATGTCTCCAAAAATGGTGGTCAAACAAAGACCATTGCATTGATTGATATGGGATCAAGTCACAACTTGATTTCCTTTATGGGTGAACCATGGGGTTTTAAAATGTTAACATCTCCATTAAAAGTAATCCCTTGGTTGGGAAGGTATTTGTTATGCCTGCAAGAACAATGGAAGAGGAGATGATTCTAGGAAGATCCTAAATTTGTGCCACCAACTGTATCATCCAATGGGAAGATTGGAGAGTGCAACTCAACAATGGCAATGAAACCATGACCATCCCATTATGGAGTCCCTTGAATAAAGGGAAGGAAGCAATAACATGCGACATAGAGAAACCAATGACAAGAAAATCAGGAGGATCCATGGAACAGGCACCCACCTCTAAAAAATCAAGAGGACCGTATATGTATCCAGCAAGACAACAGTGGATTCTGAAGACCTAGTTCAAGACCCAAGGATACTATGATAATGACATCTCAGGGATGTTAGGGCAAAGAAACAAAGATACATGTAATAGCCAAAGGTACCAGACCAGGGAGAGAAAGTAGCAACCCAACTAAGCCCAAGCACAATTGGGCATTCAAAAGAGGTGAAAGAAAGGACTTACTAGCAGCCTAGGGATACTATTGAAAGAGGTGAAAGAAAGGACTTACTAGCAGCCTAGGGATACTATCGAAAGTATCCCATGATATTCACTTTCCATAGAAAGGGGACGTTACCCTGCATGCATGAAACTCATAAAAACCCCCTATTTAAGTTTCTCTAAAAAATAAACTATACCCATTTCTAAGCATATGAGTCCCAATTAGGAAATTCAAGTACCCCCTATTTAAGGTTTCAAAATCAAATAGCAAATATTGATGTTATACATGTGACAAGCTGCAGCCCATGTAACTAACATGGGTGTAAGTGCTAGAAGCAAAAAGACCTACATGTACTCCTCCAAAAATTATTCCATGTGTCGTTAGCTTAAAAGTATGTGTTCCAAAAAACAATAGAAGATCTAGTGCAGTGTTTACCTCCAAAACAAAAGAAGATAGCCACAAGTAGAATCAGGGCCCATATAGATCAAGTGTCAAGGCAGCACCAAAATTGGTTTGGAGGAACAAAACCAATCACCTAAGTAAACAAGAGAGTGCAACACCTCCAACGTCACCCCAAAAAAAGATCAAGCATAGCCAAGTTTTGGACAAAAGTAACGCAGAAGTAGACCCACATGCACAACATAAACAACAGGTTCATGAGGATTCGGTAGATGTTATCTTCCACTGGATGGAATAAAAACCAAGGAATTCTCACTCACGACTAAAGCTTCTACAACAACACATACCCCCACAAGCTTCAAAGTACCAACTTGGTTCCCATGGAAATAAGAAAGAGGGAAGGTGACAACGAGTACCTAGATACCAAGCAAATAACTTCAATTTTCAATGGGTACAAGGTAAAGGGTTAAGCATTTCACGCGATGAAATGTCTAACCCATTTAACGCCATGAAATAGGTTCATACGTTTCACATGCTCAGTTCTCTCCCCCTCAATGCATATTTAAGGGCTTGCAATGTTTGAGCATATAGGACTAATTAGGGTATCCCCATTGCATCATGCATAAGGGAAAGCGAGTGTTTCACGACGTGAAAAGCTAACCTGTACTTTCATGCCGTGAAAAGCTTTAGAGCATTTTGCGTCATGAAAAGCTATGGGATTTCACGCCATGAAACGATAAAAGGATCCAACAAATTGTATCTTGCCATGTGGCACGTTCAATTAAGAGGGTCGTTGATGGTTGGAGCATAAATATGTTTCCCTTTCTTTTTTCGTGCACTTCGCTCCTCACAATCTTCTTCAAAAATCTTTTTCTACACCCTATCAATTGTGTCCATCGCATGCACTCCTTCAGCGCCCGACATTATGCCGCCTCCAGGTAGGAGCTCATACGCTCTAACATGTTAATGCTTCAATAGTCTATCATCATGCTTCCTTGTAGAGAATAAACTCGATAAATGCTTGCAACCCTATCACTTATTTTTTGAGGCTATAATGATTGCATTTGATTCTTTCCTTTTTCTTTTTTTTATCTTTCCTTGCATCGTCTAAAGTCTAAAATTAAATGCTTCAACTCACCTTCAATAATGCCATAAGAGATCTCAAGTTCATATGGTGTGAGATCCAAAACCTACCATTTCATAGAGAAAACCAATTTTCAACTCTCATGTCCATCTGAAGACTAATACTCACTAATTGTAATCAATCCCAATAGCTAACAAAACCTACTTAATTGACCTACTAAACTTTCATGCCGTGAACTCAACTCTCACACTTTCACGTCGTGAAAGCACCTCTGTTACTTCACGGACTCACACTTTCATGCCGTGAACTGCACTACGCTACTTCATGGACTAACACTTTCACGTCATGAAACCCTCACTACTCTGCTACTTCATGACACCATTGCACTTTTGTTGTTTCTCATCATACTAACACTCTTATCATCATACATCCCCTCTTAGAGCATCACTTACATGTTCACATAAAAATATCTTGTCGTTTCATGCCAGCATAACACACATGTACATAGATCTCCTATCAACAAAGACTGATGTTCTCTTGATATTGTTAGATGGCTTCCACATAAGAGTCCGACCCGAAGTTTGAAGAGACCCTAAAAATCACTCAAGACACCATCACCGGATCACTTGCGAAAAAAAAGAAAAGAACAAAGCATGATCCGATGTTGGACTCACAGAAGAGAGGGCCTCGTGGCACAAAGCTCACCTATCTCGTCCCTTATGCCAAGGATTTGAAGGGGACAATGCTCCAAGAAGATATCTAGATAAATCAAGGAAAGATTCTCTTCCATTACCATAGCCCATAATGCCTCAAAATTCTAGAGGGCACATATGTACAATACAAGTTGGCGAAGGTGGGATCGGGCAAAATGGCTGAGGTGTTGCCTAAGAATTTCAACCACAAAACTATGTGCTGAATACCTCAAGTCATACAACAAGAATACCAAACGTGGAACCATCATAAAGCCTGTAGTAGGTACATATCACAGAGAATATGATCAGAGAGGCACTTCAATTACCACCTCTAGAAAAAACACACCTCCATCACATTATCACCTGCCATTAGAGGATATGTTGAAGAATATCTCATACAACTCTAATGGGGCAGAATATGAGAACATCAAGAAAGAGGTTGATGAGAGAGAGATGAGAGATCCTTCCGTGCTATGTCTATGATCATGCAAATAAAGCCGGTGGACAGGTACAACTGCATACCTCTTCACAGAATAGCCAATGTGCATGAGGACAAGGCAGAAGATTGGGCATAGTTCATTCACAAGGAAATGGAGCATTACCTCAAGTCCCACTAATTAAAGATTTGCAACCCTACCTCCTAACAAATATTCTTAGCCATTCTGACAACATTTCGATACCTTACGAGCCATTAGGAACATGATATCTCAAACCTAGTAGCAATAGGAAGTGATGGTGGTTCCTGCAACACTCAGAATAGATCTGCAATTGGGGCAAGTTGTACTAAATGACACCCAAGAACTCATCAAATAAATGTCCAAGGGAGCCAAAGACAATATAAAACTAGACAAACCAATTCATATGCAAGGGCACATTAAAGGAACCGCGCGGAGTCCAATCACCAGGCAACAGATCAAGGAGGAAACTTGAAGACCAGAAGAAGATGTGGCCAAAGACATTGCCGACTACAACGCTGCATTGGAAGGCCAAGAAGTTCACTTGCCAATGTCAACAACCATGGAAACCACATCAAGAGTCAATACCATAAGCTTCACCGAATAGCTACATGTGGAAACATGGGAACTTGCTACTCATGAATCATTACTCCAAACAACCCTTTCTAGCCCAGTAGCTTTGGTGTTCAAAAACCTATCACCTTTATATGATACAATAATCTTGGATCTACCCCCCTCAGTTGAAATGGGTGAGCCACATGAATATGAGGAGCAGACATTACCATAAGAAGATGAAGGTAAGGTGAATGAGGAAGCAACATCAGCACATTCAAAACCTGCGCGAGAGGAACAAGAAAAATGCAAAAGGCACGAAGAAAGTCCTAGCCCCTAGCAGCAAGCGAAGAAGACTAGACTTTGAAAGAATCCAAGGAGACAGAAACACAGAATTATGGAAGTAGATCAAAAACACAATAGACCAAGTGCACGCTCTAAAAGACCAGTTAGCTGTAATCGAAGCTATGCACAAGGAAGTAATAATTAAAAGTTTAAAGACTGTCGAAGACCAAGAAGCAAGGCTGAACAATAGAAGGGCATAATGGGCTGTTTTGAGAAAGAAAATAGTCAGAAGAACTAAAGAGAACGAAGAGTCCAACACTCAGGTAGAACAGGCTAAGGAACAGCTTCAGAAGGAGGTGGCGCACAACAAAGAGAAAGAAGAGCAGCACACACGACAGCTAAAGGATGCACATGTCACATTCCAAGCCAAAGAAGAGGGGTACACCAGGAAAATCAACGAGCTCAAAGAAGAAAAAGCTACATTTGAAGCCTCCAAACAAAACGTGAACTACTCAACAAAGCACACACCGAAAAGCTAAGGGACCTCAATGAGGCTATCAGCGTCGAGACAAAAAGAATGGGACAGATGTTAGTAAGCCATTAACAAGTTCTCGAGCATGTCAACCAGCAACTCAACAACAGCCAAACATTGGCATAGGATTGCCTATAGCAATTTGAGGAGGCTCAAGCTCAAGCCACCACCCACAGGATTACCAAAGAAGAAGTTGAAAGAAGATACATAGAGCTAGCAGCTGCTTGGGAAGTACATGAGATGGCCATTTCCACACTCCTCAATGACAAAGATACCAGAATCTAGGAATTGGAGCAGCAGCTTGCCCTCCAGGAACACCCTCAGAGGAGTGAACAAAATGAGGAGCTACGTCAACTCATTGAGCGTGCTTCAGAGATAGGTTCTTTGTCGGTGACTCCTCGGGGCCCTCCTCAAACTTGTACCTTGTTTTTATCTACACTAACACTCTCTCTTCTTCAATATGAAATTAATCTAATAGAAGACCTCCATTTAGGAGATTTAACCCTCATACATCAGAATACGGAGAGGGACAATGACCCTACATTAGTAATGGGAATATTAAGGGGTGATGTAATTCTTACTAACCCAGCTGACATCTTTTTTTTGAATTACACCCCATAGTGATCAACCTTTGTAGTTGGTATTGGGTGTTGCAACATTCTATTATTTTGGTTAACAGTGTGGACAAACTCGAGCTGTTCATGCCAGATGACATGCCATCCCCCATAACAACCAACTATGAGGTTGTTGCTTGCAGCTACCAGTGGGTAATTAGCCATGGGTGGGTTGAGGTTTATGATACCCATCAATATCTAAATATATCAGAATCTACCTTTTATCAAATATAATTACACATTGTGGATTCCCATTAGAGTTAGTAAGTGATGGAGGTTTTCACTTTTTAAATGAGATGATCAATGAATCAACTGAGCTTTTTAAGATTAAGCACCATAAATCAATGTTGTATTGTCCAAGAGAGAATGGTCAAGTGGAAATTAATAATAAAATCTTATGTGGGATTTTAACTAAAATGGTAGTAGTAGAGAATAGATGCGATTGGGATGAGCAATTATATGAAGCATTATGGGATTATCATACAACTTATAAAATTACTACACAAAATAGAGAACAGATGCGATTGGGATGAGCAATTATATGAAGCATTATGGGCTTATCATACAGCTTATAAAATTACTACACAAAATACTCCATTTAATTTAGTGCATGAAACATATGCGAGATTCACTAATGAACACAAAAATCCCACATTATGGGTATCTTTAGCAATGCGATTAGGTGATCACACATCATTGAATGCCCGTCTGTTTGATGTTAGTGATGCTTAATGAGGAAAGATTGTTAGCTCTTAAAAGTTTAGAGGCTATGCAAAAACATAGGAAAGCTTGGCATGATCATAATATTAAGATTCATAGGTTTAAGGATGAAGATTTAGTTCTAGTTTACGATAGCCACTATTATAAGTTTCCGGGTAAGTTGAAAGTTAGATGGATAGGTCCTTTTAGGGTAATAGAAGTATTTGAGAATGGTTCCTTAAGTATATAAGACTTACAAAAGAAAAATGAAAGCTAGATGTCTAGGTCCTTTTAGGGTAATAGAAGTATTTGAGAATGGTTCCTTGAGTATATAAGACTTACAAAAGAATAGGTCCCTTGAGTAATAGAAGTATTTGAGAATGGTTCCTTGAGTATATAAGATTTAGTTCTAGTTTACGATAGCCACTATTATAAGTTTCTAGGTAAGTTGAAAGTTAGATGGCTAGGTTCTTTTAGGGTAATAGAAGTATTTGAGAATGGTTCTTTCAGTATATAAGACTTACAAAAGAAAAATGAAAGTTAGATGGCCAGGTCCTTTTAGGGTAATAGAAGTATTTGAGAATGGTTCCTTGAGTATATAAGACTCACAAAAGAAAAATGAACCCTTTAGGGTTAATGGATTGAGATTGAAACATTATGTAGCTTGAGTTTGAGTTGAAAGTAGCGAGGGTATTTCAGGTTATAATTGGGTATAGGAAGTGCTGGGTTTTACCTTATTTAGTTTTTGTTTTTGGAAATGTTATGGATAGAAGACAAGGAAAGTATAAATACTTTTCATTAGGGACGTTTTTTCATCCCTTGGTTTCAGACCCATTCGCAATATTATTTTGCATCCAGGGGTGAGAGATATTGTGGTGTTCCTTTTGTTGATTTGTTTTTCTACATTTTTATCCTTTGATTCCATGCCGTGTTTGTGAGAGGACGATGCTCTGAGTAGTGTCATTGTTATATTGGTAGTGTAGGACTTATTTTAGATGATATGGCTTTAGCCTTGTCAAGGCCATCATAGGAGTGACCCCACATTGACATGACTCCCATTGTGTTTTCTACCAAGATAGAGGGGCATACCAACATAGACTACTTTTGGTAGCCAAACACTGGAGAGTGGCAAGATCTTATGATCTAGCCCCTAGTTTTCAAAAGACGATTTTGCCAAGTGTTTTTTATATTAGAGTAGATTGAGGGATTATCATGATTGATTTAGAGGTGGTTACATAGTTTGGTTGCTAGTGAACCTGTTCAGTGGAGCCCTTATAAAGTTTGTTTTTTATATTAGAGTAGAGTGAGGAATTATCATGATTGATTTAGAGGTGGTAGAAGTTTATCTAGCTCTTCAATAGTTTGGTTGCTAGTGAACCTGTTCAGTGGAGCACGAGGATCTGGCATATGGTACTGCATGGAGCTCTGTGTGTGTTGATTGATGGAGTATGCCAAGCTACTTAGGTGGGATTTTTAGTGAATGGTTCATATGTTATGTCTAATGTCGAAACTGGGTTTTGAAGTAAAAACTAGGTTACCCCACCAATATGTGTTTTATTAAAGGAAAGAAGATGAGGGAGAAGATATAAAAAGGTAGGAGAAGGAAAAAAGAAAATTAAAAAAATGATTGCCATAAGAAGATAACCGTTGCCATGAGAATACTAGAGTTATGCCATAGTTATAGCACCAGCTCATATAGTCGGGTTCACACTATAGATCGACCACTTTGTATGTTGTAGGAGAGTACTTTACCTTTATGTATGTACTCTTATCTTTTAGTTATATGGTTGTAGAGAAGAGAAGAAGATAGAAGAAAATTCAGCCATCCATCCCTCTTGTGTCTTGCACTCTTTTGTGTGTGTGTGTGTGTTAGTTTGTAAGAAACTCAAGCTCTCTCTCTCTCCCCCCCACATTCTCTTTATAGTATCAGAGCTCCGGTTTGTGTGAGAGCTAAGGAGGTAAACAAGAGGAAAGAACAAGCAAGCAAGGAAGCGGTACATGGGTAAGAGCATCATTATCTCTTTCCCTTCTTGGTTTAGGTACAACACCCCATCGGTAGCTCCGGGAGCTACCGATGGGTAAGAGCATCATCATCTCTTTCCCTTTTGGAGCTGGCTTTGTAGGATTAGAAGTTTTTGTGTCGTACGTAGTACGTTGTACTATAGGTTCTCCGCCAGAATTATGTTTTGGGCATGTTTTGGTCTTCGTTCTATCACTGCTGTAAGGTATTTTTGACAGTTGCGTCGTACGTAGTACGTTGTACTATAGGTTCTTGGCCAGAATTGTGTTTTGGGCATGTTTTGGTCTTCGTTCTGTTCAACTGCTGCAAGGTATTTTTGACAGTTGCGGGAGGTTTTGGTTGAGAATTGTCTTTGGTTGAAATCTGATTATTGCAGTGCAGCATTGCATTTTGGAAGTGCAGACAGTGTTTGCACATGTGTTGTTGACATTGGGTGTATGTACATGTACTTTGGTCAGATCTAGTGACCTACAAGTTGTGTGTGATGAAGCACTGCTATAGTAGTCATAGAAGATACTACTGTGTTATAGTTTGCATACAGAAATTGTTTGTTGCAAGAAAACATGTTTGGTGATGGAATCAATCAGATTGTCAATGAGAAGCTGGACAAGAACAACTTTCATGCTTGGAAGTTTAGAATGACCAATTTCCTTACGGGTAAAGGATTTTGGGACTATGTCGAAGAAGATAATGAGGAGCCTCTAGAGTTGTCTGAAGAGAAGCAGACATAAAGAAATTCAAGGATTGGAACCAGGGTGCAAGGAAAATCATATATTGGCTTTCCATTTAGTGTCATAGATACGATGATAGGACACATACAAGATGCCAACACAACAGGAGGTGCATGGCAGAATCTGGTGTAGATGTTCCAGACGAACACAAAGGCAAGGAAATTACAGATAAAGAAAGAGTTGCATATTGTGGAAAAGAAAAGCATGTCAATCAATGAGTATACTTTAAAGATTAAGGGCATTGTTGAATCCCTTGCATCCATCAATGTATCGATAGAAGATGATGATTTGGTGAGTGTTTGTTTGAATGGGCTTGGCAAAGAGTGCAAGCCATTCAAGACCTCCATTGTAGTCGGGGATAATATTCCCAACTTTTGGGATTTGGTGTCTATGCTGATCATAGAAGAAAAGGCTCGAGGCCAAGGTGGTGACCAAGAAGGAAATTAGAATTCTGGACAATAACAGTCCAATGATTCGAAGCAACAATCATATAGAGGTGGAAAAGGCCTGTCTAGAGGCACGGGGAGCCAAAGAGGCCGAAGTGGTTGGCAAAGAAATCATAATGCAAAGAGACTAGAGTGTTATTATTGTGACAAACCAGGGCACATGGCAAATGACTGCTATAAAAAGCAGAATGACATAAAAAGTAAAAAGTTACAGTAAGTGTTGGAATTAGGGTTGCAGGAAAGCACATAAAGCTTGGAGAAGAAGAAGCAAGAATGCACACAACACACAATGTATTAGATCGTGTCAATGTACAAAAGATAAGTTAGCCCTAGAATGATGGGCGTATATACAAGCCAGGGGAAAAAACCTCCTAAAGAGGGAAAAAACCTCCTAAAGAGGGAAAAAGTGCCCCGGCGGTCCTAAGTGTGTTCACACACATCACTGTCTGTATATATGGCAAATCCCCCCTGGGAGTGATGGTGTGAATGAGAGCTGGCACTCATGTATAGGGAAGTGCCATGCCCAAAGTAGATCAGTCCACAAAGGGGAGCAAGCCCAAAGCTTTGCGGAAAGCTTCGAACTTCTCACGAGGAAGCGCCTTTGTGAAAAGATCGACGAGGTTGTCCTGTGTTGGCACATAGACCAAGCTGATCTCTCCTGTGTTGAGAGTCTCTCCCTAACATAGTGATAATGCACCTCAATGTGCTTTGTGCGAGCATGAAAAATTGGGTTTCTCGCAACTGCCAATGCGCTGCTCTGACTGTCAGTGTAGATAGAGGTGGCAGACTCCTGTCCAACACCCAAGTCAGCCATAAGCCGTCTGAGCCACACACACTCAACCGTAGCTGTGAAAGCTGCCCTGTACTCAGCTTCACAACTAGAAGTGGCCACAATAGGTTGCTTCTTGCTCAACCAAGATATGCATGAGCTACCAAGCATGAAACAAAAACCACTTGTGGACACTCTTGTGTCACAGCTAACCAGCCCAATCTGAGTCCGAAAAAGCATGTAAATCTAGTGACAACGATCCCCCCTTGGGATAAAACAACCCAAGATGTATGGTGCCACTCAAGTAGCGAAAGATGCGTTTAACTGCCTTCCAATGCTGAGACCCTAGGCTATGCATAAACCTGCTCACCTGTGAGACTGCAAACTGAATGTCCGGCCTCAATGCATATATAAATGAGGCAACCAATAGCTGTCTGATAGAGTGTGACATCAAAGTGATCTCCAGCATCATGAAGACTCAACTTCAAACCTGTCTCCATTGGAGTAGCAATAGGCTTGCAGTCTTCAAGGCCAAATCTCCGCAACAATGTCTCAATATACTTTGTCTGACACAAAGCAATACCTCCATCACACTGCTTAAATTGTATCCCCAAATAATGATGCAAATGCCCCAAATCTGACATCTCAAAAGAGGCATTCAAATCAGCCTTAAAATCAGCAATATGACTCTCATTTGGTCCTGTGAGCAGCATGTCATCGACATAGAGAGCAATGATTAGATGTACATCATCCACACGTTTAGCATACAAAGTACTTTCTGTTGGACTATTCTGAAAACCATGTGCAGTCAAATATGCATGTATCTTTTCATACCAGGCTTGTGGAGCTTGCTTTAAACCATATAAAGCCTTTTTCAACCTGCACACTTTGTTTTCCTGCCCTCTTTGAACAAAACCACGAGGCTGCGATACATACACCTCCTCATGCAAATCTCCATTCAAGAATGCAGTCTTTATGTCCAACTGATGTACATTCCAACCATTATGAGTTGCTAATGCACAAATGCTACGAATGGTAGTCATACGACAAGTGGGAGCAAAGGTCTCATCAAAATCAACGCCCTTTTCTTGAGCATAACCCTTTGCAACAAGTCTAGCTTTATAGCGATCAACACTGCCATCTGGCTTTCGTTTCAACTTAAAAAAACACTTACATCCAATGGCCTTGCTTCTTTAGAGTAGGATCCTTAGGAATACATAGTCTGTGATTGAAGTAGAGGCTCCCATCATAGGTGAAGTACCCCTTGATTAGATTTTTCTCTTTCTCTGAATTTCCCCCTTTATCTACTAACTTCACCATCCTCTGGTAATAATCAGGATCATGAGATGAGACTTCTTTGACCTTTCCCGGTATGGGATCATGTGGCATCGAAATTGCACTCAAGAAAGATTTGCGGTTGAGTGCATCCACTACCACATTATCCTTCCCAGAGCGGAATTTGATGTTGAAGTCATATTCTTGTAGGATTTCAATCCATCTTCTTTGCCTCATGTTGACATTAGGCTGGGTGAAGATCAACTTCAGACTCTTGTGGTCAGTTTTACAAGCTAGAATTTTCTCCCCCAAGAGATAATGTCTCCATAATTTGAGACAATGAACAATTGCTAAGAGTTCCAAATCATGGGTGGCATAATTTACTTCATATTGCTTCAGCTTACGAGAGTATAAGCCACTGGTCTTTCTTCTTGGCCTAAGACACCACCAAGTGCATCAATCAGTGCTTTAGCGGTCTAGAAATCCTTGCGGTCTAGCCGCCCTTCTGCGGCTTTGTGATTTTTTGCATCTTCTACGTCCACCTCTGCTGGTGAGATCATGCCACATCATATGCTCCGGACCAACTCTCCTGGTCTTCCGCTTCTTCTTTTTCTGGTGGAGCTTCCACTAGTTGCTCTTTGTATTTCCTCATCTTGAAGCCATTGACTGCTTTTGGAAAGGGTGTTCCATCCAAGGTTTCTAAGGTGAAAGCATTTTGGCTGACCAAGTCTTTCACTACTATGAATGGTCCTATCCACTGAATCTTGAATTTTCTGGGAGGATGAGGTCCCAACTTGCCATTGTAGACTAACACAAGGTCCCCTTTTACAAAAATTATGTGCTTGAGATGCCTATCAGTCTAAGCCTTTCTTCTTCATTGCACTATCTCCGCTTTTAAAGAGCCGATTTGCCTCTCTTCCTCTAAGGCTAGGAGTTCCCATATTCTATGCTCCTGGGATTTTTCCATTGGAAGCTTCTCCTGAATGGCCACTCTCATACTCGAAACCACATATTCCATTGGCATGATTGCTTCCAAACCATAAACTAGTTTGAATGGTGTTTGCCCAGACACGACCTTGAATGATGTGCAGAATGCCCATAAGGCAGCATCTAGCTTCTGGTCCCAATCATTTTTGTTGGCATTTATGATTTTCTTTAGAATCTTGCATCCGGGCACATTTGGTTAGAATGTGCAGGCCAAGGGTATACTTTTGAATGTTTCTTGGCCTTAGAGAGCCCCCTCCAAATGAGGCATTTGGCCCACGCAATTCAACCAAATGTGCTCGGATGGCCAAACTTTGTAAGAGTAAGGGTGGGGATGTCTACGCGGCCATAAGCCTTTAATGCATAACCCTTAACACATAAGCCATAACCAATATGGCAAGGCTTATGGCTTATGTGTTAAGGAATATGCATGCAAGACTTATGGCCTTATGGCATACATAATAGCCCCATGGCTATGCGTATGAAAGGCTTATGGCCTTATGGCATGACACACACATGTGATGTTATGTATGCAAGCTTGCCTACCCATCTTACCACATTATGGGGAACTTTAGATGTTGGACAACAGATGCGCCACATGGCCTTGACACATAGACAATAAACAAAAAACTAAAAAGAAAATAGATTAAGAGCTTACCTTAAATGTGAAGGGGTTTCGCTCTAAGTCTACAACGGGTTTTTCCTCAAGGAGAAGGCAAAAAGCTTGCTACTCCACCACTTTGCCCTCAAATGGCTAAAAAATACAATAAAAACATTAGTAAGAATATTTTAAAATTATAAATTAAAACTATGTTTAAAAAACCCCAATACTAAGATCTATAAATAAAAAGCATATTTACAAGTTAACACACAACCTTATCAAAGGAAGCAAGCAATCAGCCTATCAAACAAAGAGAGAAATCAACCTATCAAACAAAGGTTAGTGCCTAAACATTTACTAGTTAATCTACACACACCATTTGATCTAAACACACACACACACACACACACACACACTGTAATCCCTAAACCCTCATGAGAAAGAGAGGGGGGACTAAGAGATTAAGAGAGGGGGGGAGAAAGGGAGAGCGTCTTTACCACCACTCATCCAATGGTATATTCCATGTGATGTGGAGCTATTTGTGATGACACCACTCATCCAATGGTATATTCCATGTGATGTGGAGCTATTTGTGATGACAGCACACCAATGGAGTAAGCATTGGAAGAGGGAAGAGAATCCACCACCCCGAGGAATGAGTCGTCACTCAATCTTCTTTTGTCTACCATATTGGTGTGAGTTGAAGATAAACCATATACTAGATCCCATGCATATTGTTATGAATGTATCAAAAAACATTTAAGATCATTTGAACTTCTCAAAGCTTGAATGGTATATTCCATGTGATGTGGAGCTATTTGTGATGACAGCACACCAATGGAGTAAGCATTGGAAGAGGGAAGAGAATCCACCACCTTGAGGAATGAGTCGTCACTCAATCTTCTTTTGTCTACCATATTGGTGTGAGTTGAAGATAAACCATATACTAGATCCCATGCATATTGTTATGAATGTATCAAAAAACATTTAAGATCATTTGAACTTCTCAAAACTTGTGTGTGAATGGCCGTCAACAAGCATAAATAAGGTCATATATGATAAGCATCATTGCATCTTTACCACCACTCATCCAATGGTATATTCCATGTGATGTGGAGCTATTTGTGATGACAGCACACCAATGGAGTAAGCATTGGAAGAGGGAAGAGAATCCACCACCCTGAGGAATGAGTCATCACTCAATCTTCTTTTGTCTACCATATTGGTGTGAGTTGAAGATAAGCCATATACTAGATCCCATGCATATTGTTATGAATGTATCAAAAAACATTTAAGATCATTTGAACTTCTCAAAGCTTGATAGCAAAGGGGCAAGAGATGACTTAAAGGCAGCCTTCCTCGTGCATGGCCATATGAGGATGAGAGTGGCAAGATTATCATTCCAAGCACACCATGAAGACTCAAAAAGAAAAAGAAAGAGAAGGTTAAGAGTGTGATAACCTCTTTTTGCACACCCATGGGAGTTACGCATTCATTGAAGGGTGTATTCCATAGAGAGAAAGAAGAAATTGATGGAACAATTGTATGGCCTCAAGTCTAATGATTGGCATAAGATGATGGAAGTAAGTAATCTCACATTCTCCTCATGTACATATTTGTATATCCATGCGTACATATGTACATGCTCATCCTTTTTTATTGCATGTATGGTTCATCCTACCAATTTCTAATTTTGGATGTGGTGATAAGAATTTGATATCAACTATCTACAATATGGGAGAAAGTGTGAGGTATGAATTTAACTTTAAGATTGTATTGATCCAATCTGCTAGTAATTGATTCAAATCACCCCATGATCCACCCACATATTTCAACATGAAGAAGTCAAAGAGGAAGTGGATGATGAAGATCATGAAAACCATGACAATATGGAGGCTGTAGATCAAAGAGAGCAAGTTGAAGATGAAGACAATGTGGAGGAAGGTGTACATCAAAGAGACAAAGATGCAATAGGGCTTGACAATGGTGATGATGTAGATGTAGACCTTGAGAATAATGATGGCTTGGATCAACTTTTTATTGATCTCTTACTTGAGCTAGACATTAATCATGATACTCAAGTAGATTTGCTACAAGATGGGATTCATGAAACATATTAGATACGTTTGGAATCATTCAAAATTATATTGGTCTCCTTATTTTTAGAATTTTCAAGCTATTTATACAACTATTTATACAAGATGACAATTCTACAACACAAGCATATACCGATGTTTTTTCCAACGAAAAAGAATTGCTTGTAAAATTTATGATTGTCTATATGCATGTCGAAAAAAGCGTCGCTATAAAAATGTCAGAAACATTGTCCAAACGAGCATTAAAAAAATATCAGAATAAATGTCAGAGAAAATGTCATAAATAAAATGTTTTCGACGATGTTTTTGACGCGTTTATTGATGTTTATTCCGACTCATATACCGATGGACACATGTAATTTATGACATAAATTCTGACAGATGTAGAAAAATTTCGACTCCCATTTCGATGCTTTTTTCGATGGATGCAAGTATAGTTTTTTTGGCATAATGGTGCATCCATGTATAGTTCTGTACTACCTGGATGCACCATTACACCAAATATGTAAAGACTTTATTGCATTTATATTCAACTGAAGTTTTACACAAACTTAAAGAGTTAAGGCAAACAAAGATACATTGATACAAATCAAGTTTTATTACTGGATATCAAACCACAAAGATACATTGTTACAAATTGCTGAATATCAATCCTTACAAGATAAATGTTGTATACAAAAAAGTTACCGCATATGCAAGTGAGCTATACATGCCCAAAAAAGTTACCGCATATACAAGTGAGCTATACATGCCCAAAAAGGGTGCAAAAGAGATCCACAAGGACAAGGGATTGAGAGAAGGATGGATGTGGCCTTACGAGACAAGATCAATAAATTTTGCATCTTAAACTCAAGGAGTATGCAAAAGTGGATCGAGCAGTATGGAGAGGCCAAGAGAGAAAGGATTTGAGCTCATCAAACTTTTTGTAGGAGTCGGGGCTACGGCTCGTTGCCAACCATACCCTTCATCGCTTGCTATATTTCTAGACTTTTCGTCAACAAGTAGATGGCTCCAACAAACCTTACAAGAAGAAAAACGTCGGTGAAGTTATTACAGATGAGGAAGAGGAGCTTGCATACGGTTGTGACTACCGTGTAGGTGATTTCATTCATTCTAAGCCTCGATATGTTCACATGTTCTCCAAATATTGTTTACAAATTTTCCCTAAACTAACAATGGTACCAAAAATTTATAGCACTATGGTCACATGGATGCCATTTTCGAGTGGAGCGGATCGATAAGAAGAGAACAACATTTGATTGTGGTGTTAAAGTATATTTTATGAATGCAAGAAATAAGGACTAGTACAAGTGATCTAAATATGGATGTGAACATGCTCGATTACTTTGGAACCATCCAAGATATCATCTAAATATGGATGTGAACATGCTCGATTACTTTGGAACCATCCAAGATATCATCTAAATATGGATGTGAACATGCTCGATTACTTTGGAACCATCCAAGATATCATCAAGGTTAGCTTTAGAAAGTTTCATATGTTTATCTTTGATGTTAAGTGGTTCAAGGTAGTCACAATAGGAGCACATGCAACCGTACGAAGAGAAAAATCCGGATTAGTTCAAGTGGACTCCACAAAGATATGGATAGACCAAAAAGACACATTTGTACTACTAGAGCATTGTGAGCCAATAGATCTAAGAAGGTGGTTTGTAATCCAAGTGGCACCACGTAGTAAACAAATATATGAAGACATGGAAATAGTAAAAGATGAAGTAGACATTGGTGTGGGCCAACAAGATCAAGTTCCACTACATGTTGAGAGAGAGAGAGAGAGAGAGAGAGAGAGAGAGAGAGAGAGAGAGAGAAGGAAGAGGATGTGTGTGCCAGTCTTTTTAATTTTTGTAATCTTGGGAATTTCTTGATGTATTGACTATGCACATGTTATAAAAAAGACAGAATGAAGGTTTCAACCCAAATCGTTGGTATCCAATATTTTTACCATTGAAAAAATATCGTTGTTAAATACCAACGATCTTTTCATTGGTATCCAGTGACTACCAACATGAAAAATATTGTTGACTACTAACGGTAATTTCAATGCTGTCTAGTGATTGTACCAATGATCGTCATTTAGCCAAAAATGCTAGTGAAACATTGATATTTTTCACTGGAATGCCTCTATTCCCTTTTAGTGACTAGAGAGTCTCCTCGAAATTCTTAAGAGATAAGACAAACTAAAAAAAGAAGGCATGTGTGGATAAGTTTGTGCATGTGTGTGTCTGTGATTGTTTTTGTATATTGTATAGGTGCATGCATGTGTGTTGCATGTGTGTTATGTAGGTGCATGTGTATGTTTGTGCTGTTGTGCACATGAGTGAGCCTCCATTCTCAATGCCACTTGGCGTGATTCTATTGGATGCATAACTCAATCAAGTTATGTCGAACTTGTCCCATCTTGACAATATGATCCCAAAGTGAGGACCGAACCTATTATACACATATCCCTCCCACTACACACCGTTCAACAATTGGCTGCATTAGTGAGGGTGGGTCTAGCCGACGTAGGTGGTGTAGGCTCATCACAGCCATGTCGTGAGATGGGCTTGCATCACTCGGACCTGTGCCACTCACACATGTGTCTTATTAAAGGAGTGGATTGCTCCCCATGGAGACGAGTCGGCCATATGGGGTGGATTGCCCATATGGCATCGATGGTAAGGCGGCCTGCATACAAGATTAATGATAAGACTTATAAAATGTATAAAGGGTAAACTTTGTGCATGTGAAAAGGTTTTGTTAAACCATTCCTGTGTCTGAGTGAACTATGTCCAAGCCTGCAACTCATATCGTTTGTTGGATGATAGAAAGTAGGTTTGTGACATCTGGGTCCCACGATGGGTCAATCGACATTGCCTATACATACAACCCAACCCAAATACATGCATAAGAGTCAATTTCTTGAATCATAAAACATTCATAAATAGCTATACATAAAGGCCTTATGCATAAAGCTCTATGCATAGAGCTTTATGCATAAAGCTCTACGACCTCTTTTTTGTGAAGCCAAAAGAGAGGATTAGTGTAAGATCTATAAAACAAAAGAGGTAACAAAATAAGAATGCTCTAACAAAATAAGAATGCTTAAAGCTTAAACAAAAGAGGCAACACGTGATATTATAACTTTATTAAGACCTTCTAGAATACTGCTTAGACAAGTAGGGTGGACAATGCCCCTTTTGGATGATAGCTTTTGAGGACTTTCAACACACTCCCCACTATTAAAGCCAAAGGCAACTTCTCTTTTACAAGAGAAGGAGAGTGAAAAGATTGAGGGCTCCCCCTCCACTATAGCCACCTACTTGCAGATAACCACTCCTAACTTGACTTAACCAACATTCTAGATGGCCTACAATAATGCCCCATATCTCTATGCATAAGCTCTATGCATAGAGCCTTATGCATAAAGCTCTACACATAGAGTCTTATGTATAAGATTCCATAAGGCTTATGCATAAGGCTTGCATAAGACTTATGCATAAGCTCCATGTATATAGAGGCTTATGCATAAGCTTCCATAAGGCTTACGCATAAGCTCTATGCATAAGGCTTATAAGGCTTATGCATAAGTCATTATGCATAAGCCTTATACATAAAGCCTTATACATAAAGCCTTATTGCTCAAGGCTTATACATAAAGCTTGCATAAAGGCTTTATGCATAGATCTTTATGCATAAGGCTTATGCATAAATCTTTATGCATAAGCCTTATACATAAAGCCTTATGCATATAGCCTTATTGCACAAGGCTTATACATAAAGCTTGCATAAAGGCTTTATGCATAGATCTTTATGCATAAGGCTTATGCAAGCTTATACATAATAAGGCTTGCATAGAGTCTTATGCATAAAGCTTGCATAAGCCTTATGCATAAAGCTTGCATAAAGGCTTTACGCATAGATCTTTATGCATAAGGCTTATGCAAGCTTATACATATAATAAGGCTTGCATAGAGTCTTATGCATAAAGCTTGCATAAGGCTTATGCATAAAGGCTTTATATGCATAGAGCTTATACATAAGCCTCTAGCAAGATTTATTCATACGGCTTATGCATAGAGCTTCCAAGAAGCCTACGCAAGCTCTATGCATAGGCTTCTTGCAAAGAAGGCTACACAAAAAGCCTATGCAAGCGCATAAGGCTTATGCATAAGCTCTATGCAAGCACATAAGGCTTATGCATAAGCTCTATGCATAAAGTCTATGCATAGGGCTTTATGCATTTAGCCTTCTAAGCCTATGCATAGGCTTTATATATATAGCCCTATGCATCGTGTGTCACATAAGCGACACTTGACAGCATGCATCGCTTATTAGACGCAAATATCTAGAGTGTCACGTATGCGATGATGGGCATCGCATAAGCGACACACACTCAATGGATATTTTAATGAAAAAAAATTCCAGTTCTCAGTTTACTCTCTGTTGTTGCTTTAGCATGTATTTGCGTTGGAACGACAGTTCTCTCTCTCTGTCTCTCTCATTACAATACTTCTCTCTCTCTCTCTCTCTCTCTCTCTCTCTCTCTCTCTCTCTCACATACATACAATATCAAAGTACTCATTCTCTCTTTCTCCCTCTTTCGACCCGAATTGGATTGAGATCACACATTAAATTAGAACTCTCTCTCTCTCTCGACTTGAATTGGATTGAGCACACATTAAAGAACTCTCTCTCTCTCTCTCTCGACTCGAATTGGATTGAGCACACATTAAAGAACTCTCTCTCTCTCTCTCTCTCTCTCTCTCAGGTCGAGCACACGAGTGAGAAAAGATCAATTTAACATGGCGGATTATAACATCGGTAAACAAATTACATTTGTGCACAAAGTTGAACAAAAATAAAAGCTCATGTAAATATATGTAAGCGTACAAGAGTACAAAGTATATAAAGTGATCAAATGTCTGTAAATGGTAAAATATGATGAGTACAAATGGTAGAATGTGAGGCCGGCATAGTCTACCTATCCTATACTCATGTCTAGGTGTAATAGTACATAAAGCTATGTACAACGTCGCCTCCAAATACAAAATGGGGCAAAAAAAAATCTAGGTATCTAGAGCAAGGAGGAGGAGGATCCTCTAGTCTCCATGGTATGTACCCTTGTCGTCCTCATGATCATCATTCCCTGAAGCAGGTTGCTTCGTTGACATAGATTTGTGCCCCATGGCACTTTGTCGCTCTACCTCCATCATGTCCTCATTGCCGTGTAACTCTTACGGTTTAGAAAATGTAATTACTTCATGTTTGAATACTTTAATTAGACGTAATGACATTTAATCTAGATTACTTACAAAGGAGGTAGCTGGGTCTTCAGAAACCTATAACCCTGATAGGCGGCCATCTCTATCTCTTGAGGAGTGGGCTCGTGACCATAGTCCTTCACCTATTATTTAAAAACCACATGAGTTATTGGTTGATATAAAGAACATAAGATACACACCTACATGCAGGTCTATGATAAAAAGTGAACATATAAAAGTGGCAATTAAGCCCTTCTTGCCCATCCTACCAAGATGTGATATATGCCCAACCTATAGCCTAGCTCATGCTTCAGCCTATAGACATATGTTCGGAATCAAAAAGCATGTGTATATAGACCTAATATTTAAGACAAACATTAGTACATAGCTAGAGAGTAAATATAACATACCTTCTGCTAATCCCAATGTGTCCTAGGTCACATCTCCTGTCGAAAGGCCCTCCACGATTCCTCCAAGTGTTTTCCCTTCATAATTCTCACAAGTAGGTCACCTCAAGAGGCTCTCTGAGGCTCAACAAGTTGTCTTGACTCCTCGATTATGAATGCAATCCTTCTATCCCTATTTATGATTTCCAAGCTAAACTACTCGTCCCACGTTTTTCTCGTTCTAAAACACAAGTTTATTTTATTTTGAAAAGTATGTGTAACTAGGGTCTAGCCGATCACCTACTTTCTAGTGTTTGATCCTTTTTCTACTTAAAGCAAATCCATAGGCCCAACCTAGCCCCGTCCAGTCCCATGGGTCTATATTTTCATCCTCCCAAAGTGGACCTATGGAGCCGGTGTGAACTTATGCAACCATAATTGAAATTGCCACTTTATTCACACACGCAGACCACTTGAGATAAGCTCACACATGAACTTCTTTTAATTACATAGATAGGGTGTCCTACTATAAGGCTATTATGAGATTCCTTATCTTGAGACCTCCATCTTCAAGAATACATAACTAATTATTGAAGTACATATGTCCACCATCCTCTAACCTGAATCCTTAGACTTTCTGCACTTGTTGGGTTATCTTACTTTCTTGCTTAAGTAATGCAATAACATGGGCAAAGAGTTTATCTACCCCAATCTTATCCTTAAGCTCTACAAGTAAGGGACTTGAAATTTATTATAGTTACCACACAAGTAGGGAGGCTTTCTTGCAAAGCACATTTGTGACCACATTCTCTTTTCCTAACCTATACTTGATTTCAAAATCTAACTCTTAAAGCATTTACATCCGTGTTTGCCTCATGTTAAGATCATTTTGAATGAAAATCCACTTTAAGCTTTTATGATCTATAAGCAAGGTGAATTTTTACCCAAGAAGATAGTGTAAGCTTCAAGATGTATACTATTATATGCAAATTCTAAGTCATGAATAAAAACATCATCACATGAAAACCCAACACATGAGCCTTTGGAAGCTCACACTCAGTGAAGGAGTCCTTTATATCTATAGCACTTTACTAAATATTTTAATCATAGAGGTTACAAAGAGCATTAAGAATATCAAGCACTCTAGGACCCCCTCTCCATATAGAACCAATTCCAAAAATACATGAAAAATGGGTAATGCATAAACAAAAATTTCCACTCTAATTACACTAATTGCTAAACTATTCATGGGATTAATGTAGCAAGACCAAAGCTATTCCTAGGCTTAATACAATAAGATCAAAGCTATTCTTGGGCTTAATACAACAAGATCAAAGCCTTATGGGCTTTAAAATCATGTAAAAGACTAATAAACTAGGCTTTCCCTTCCAAGATTCCAAGATATGAAAATAGAATGAAAAAAAATTAAAACCAAATAAAAAACAACAAAAATTGTAAGTTTGTGACCTCCTAATCAACACTGGTGGGCAATATTGGATGATCCTAGTAGCTAGGAATAAATGAAAGAACGGAGCTAAGCCCTAGGCTAGTTCCCATTTGGAGATCATGCCAAATATGTCCAAGTCAAGAGATTACCTTAGTCTTGCCAAATAATCAAGTTCCATTTTGAGACTTGCCTTTGAAAGCCACAAAGCAACTCCCCGATGTGGGTTTGCTAGCTCCGTCTCTGGCATCCTTGCTCCATTGTCACACCAAAATCCATGGCTTAGGGAGGAGTGAAGGAAGAGCTCTCTATGCTTAGATGGAGGTAAGAAGAGGTAACCTACGCGGTGGTCCTCTCCCAAAAAAGTTGGATAGGGAAGGATCTAATGGAGGAGAGAAGCCTATGATCAAGCTTATCTAGCATGCATCCATCAAGAAACGAATATTCAATAGCATACAAGAAAGTAAGATTCAATTACATACAAGCAAGCAAGAGTAGAGGAGAGAAGAGCTCATAAGTATTTATCGTTATGAAAAACACATGGGTTTTTCTCATCCTCTTTCTGATGATGAGCACTTGTAGAATTAACATAACAATAAAGAGTAAATATGTGTAATTCTAACAATATCTTATTTGACAGTATCATCACATTCAATGTGGTTCAAAACTTACAACTCCATAAAATTCATGGTTTATACCTTGGAATTGTTATGGGTGAAGTCATTCCATTCCTACTTGTATGCTACAAATACACGTACAACCATGGTTCTAACTTTGAAATTTGTCACTATGGACATTTGATGTAACTGACTATAAAGATCAATAAACTCCTACCTCCACTCCATATTCAAAGTCCCAAAGTGGTACCGCCTTTTCTCTATTTGTCCTCATGTGGTAATCATCCACACTCAGTCAAGCTAGGAATCTTCTTTCTTTTTTACATGGACGAAATACTTGAAATCTAATTTTGAAGATTTGGGTGCCTCTATACTCTGTTATGCCATGGTACCCTAAACCTGCAAATCTAATTTTGTTAAAAAATAACACAATACTAGCAACAATTACTACTATCAACCGTACTATCAGTATTATTAATAGTAATCTATCAAGATTATTGTAGGTTTAATACTAAGAACAGAGGATGAACATGTTGAATAATGCAATTTTTTTGAATAAAAACAACAAATCATAAGATGAAAAAAACACAACAGAAAGCAAGTCGATGCATCTTATAGCATGCTACTCTTCTTCATATAATGGGATTGAAAAATCTGCCCTTAATAAAATGAAATAATATTTTAACCCTTAATATAGACCAAAGAAAAAATGCACACTTTTGAGAAGACAAGTGTGCTCCTTGTGAGTCTCTAGCTAACATCGTGAATAAAGGCACTCTTGTGTGGTGTGTTGCACGAGCACCTACTTGTTTGCTTTACACCACAAAAGATATTACTACCAAAGGAGCTTCACGAATTACTACTAGTGCTCTTGAGAGTGGATATAGCAAGCTACAAATGCTCATGATAATGTTATGCAGAGATGGAAGCACACTGCGTGTGCTTTCCATCTCTACTTAGGCCGAGGAGAGAACCCAATATAGGTGTAGGATTATTGATGTTAGGCCTAGTGGTGACAGAGTGCTATTACTACCAAGCTCACTACTCTAGGAACTAATTACACTAGGCGGGCATGACATTGTTGTAGATGTACCCAAAAAGGCTCATGTTTGTTTTGTAGAAGGGGATCTGAAAAAGGCTCATGTTTGTTTTGTAGAATGGGATCTGAAAAAGGATGTAACTTATAAAGCCACTACTACCTCTAGCATCTAGCACAAAGGTCAGTTAAAGGTGATGATATCATCGTGCAATGCTTATGTTGTTTTGCACTAGACACACCAAGACATATTTCTTACTTTCCAAAAGAGGCATTGCTCTAGATCTTAACACTCAAATGAAAGAGCTATATTAGCTTAAATTTTGTTAATTGTAGTAATCAATAGTTAATTGCCTTAAGCTATAAATCACTATAATCTCTCTCTCTCTCTCTCTCTCTCTCTCTCTCTCTCTCTCTCTCTCTCTCTCTCTCTCCCCCACAAGTAAAACTCAATCATTAAGCACAATCATGTAAATGAAGAGAGAGACTAATTAATAGCACTAACCTAGGTTAACTGAACCTAACTCTTATCACTCTCATTGGTCCTCTAACTCCTAAGAGACCATAGGAGGTGGCTTTGATACCATGAAAAAAATCATAGTGGGTAATAAATCCACATGTACACACTTATAAATGTGATTTTATGATGACCAATATTTTTTAAAGTAAGGGTAGAGTCCACATGTACACACTTGCAAAGTTTGATCACCATCCCAACATACTTGGTTAGAATTTGCAGGTTAGAGCCATACTTTTTAATATTTTTTGCCCTTAGCCCCCTCACAATTGGGCCTTTGGCTCATACAATCCAACCAAATGTGCCTGGATGGTAACCAAACTTTACAAGAGTGAGGGGGGGGGGGGGTTCCACATATACACACTTACAAAGTTTTGTCGACATCCGGGCACATTTGGCTAGAATGTGTAGGCCAAGGGTATACTTTTTAATGTTTCTTGGCCTTAGAGAGCCCCCTCCAAATGAGCTCTTTGGCCCACACAATCCAACCAAATGTGCTCAGATGGACAAACTTTGTAATAGTAGGATGGGGTCTACATGCGGCCATAAGCCTTGCATGTAGGATTTATGGCCTTATGGCCTTATGGCATACATAATAGCCCCATGACTATGTGTATGAAATCTTTATGGCATTATGGCATGCAAAGACACACACACACGTGATGTCATGTATACAAGCATATCAAGTGCCTACCCATCTTGCCACATTATGGGGAGCTTCGGATGTGGCAGATGTGCCACATGGCCTTGACACATAGACAATAAACAAAAAAAAAGTAGAAAGAAAATAGATTAAGAGCTTACCTTATGGTTAAATATGAAGGGGTTTTTCTCTAAGTCTAAACAGGTTTTGCCTTAAGGAGAAGGCAAAAAGCTTGCTACTCGACCACTTTTCCCTCCAGTGCCTAAAAAACACAATAAAAAAATTAGTAAGAATATTTAAATTTTTTGAATTAAAACTATGTTTAAAAAAACCCAATACGAAGATCTATAAATAAAAATCTTATTTACAAGTTAACACACAACCTTGTCAAAGGAAGCAAGCAATCAGCCTATCAAACAAAGAGAGAAATCAACCTACCAAACAAAGGCTAGTGCCTAAACATTCACTAGTTAATCTACACCCACCATTTAATCTAAACACACACACACGCACACACGCGCACACACACACACACACACACACACACACACACACACACACACACACACACATACACACTCTTTGTGATCTCCCCCCCCACACACACACGCACACACACTTAGATATACACACTCTTTGTAATTCCCTTCCCCACACACACCCTATTCAACCTACACACACATACACTATGTAATCAAAGATATTAAGAGAAGGGAGGGGAGAGAGAAAGGGATATGGATATTGAGAAACTCCACACCCTATTCACCAAACCCTCATGAGAATCGCCATGGAAAGAGGGTGTGTGAGGGAGAGAGAGGAGGGAGGGAGATGAAGATTGAGAAACTCTGCACCCTATTCACCAAACCCTTGTGAGCATGGATATGGAGGGAGGGGGTGTGTGAGAGAGAGGGGGGGGGAAAGGGATATGGAGAATGGGAAACTCCACACCCTATTCACCAAACCCTCATGAGCATGGCTATGGAGGGAGGGTGTGTAAAGGAGAGAGAGGGGGGGGAAAGGGATATGGAGAATGGGAAACTCCACACCCTATTCACCAAACCCTCATGAGCATGGCTATGGAGGGAGGGTGTGTAAAGGAGAGAGAGGGGGGAGAAAGGGAGATGGAAATTGAGAAACTCCACATCACCAGACCCTTATGAGCATGGCTATGGAGGGAGGGTGTGTGAGGAAGAGAGGGGGAGAATCAACTTCTGCATGAGAAATGATGAGTCTAAGAGGAATATGCTCTTGATGCACCGTAGTACTTCCCCTAGAAAAGGGGGGAAGACATGCCAAAACCCAGATTCGTGCCAGGCAAATATTTTTTCCAGATTGCTGCCGGGGTAGGAGCACTGGTTACCAATGATTGTACCAATGAAACACAAAATGTTATCTGGCCTAATGAAGTGATTTTTTTTTTGGGGCATGTGGGTCCTTAATGGATTCTTGTAACCACATTTAAATGCCTGGTTATATATACTTTGGGCCATATCTCTCTTTAATTTTCAAATTTTATAATGTTTTGTGAGTTTGATTTGATTGTGTGTCCTTTTAGGTCAATGGAATCCTCAAGTGATGAGGAGGGATTTGTGTTGGGTTCTCGAGAGTGGCAAGAGGAGAAGATTTGGTGCCCATGTGCCTTATGCAAGGGGGGGCTAAAGACAAGAGAACTGTATCACCATCAATCATACAAGCATGCATGGCCTACACAATGCATTGTCTCGTGGATGACCAAACCATAAAAGCTTTGATTCGGCAAACATCTTTCATCCACACCCTTTTCTTAGTGATGTATTGTATGACATAAATGTACAAAGTGACCTATTTTATGATATAAATGTGCTTTGGTGTGTGTATACGGATGAGGATGAAGGGGAGAAGAGGAGGAGGATAATGCACAATATATAACATCCTTCCCGGGAATCCAGTCGTCGGCACCACATGGAGGAGGGGCATCCTACATTCACTATCAATGAAGGACCTATATTGTCCCTTTACTCATGAGGATGAAGAAGAAGGTTTCATGCTTGAGATGGTGGACAACTAGTTTGGAAGGGAGGTTGAGGGGGGGCCAAGGATTTGCTCCACGTATAAAAGAGGAGAATGTGTTGAGGAAAGAGACAACCACCCCATTTTATGATGGTTGCTCCTACTCAAAGCTTCAAGCCACCTTGGAGTTTCTCAAATTGCAAGTGAGGTATGGATGGAGTGATGTAAGTGTCAATAGCCTCCTCAAGCTCCTCAAGGCTATGCTTCCACAAGGAAACCACTTGCCCAGAACAAGGAGTGATGCTTGCAAGGTACTATCTATATGGATTACAAGAGGATTGATGCATATTCAAATGATTATAGCTTATATAGAGGCATTTATGAGCACTCCACAGAATGTCCTCAATGTCAAGATATAGAAGTGACTTGCAAGGTGAGAAAGTGCCTCATAAGGTGTTGAGGCACTTCTCTATTATCCCTAGAATCCAACACATTTTTAGTTGTTCATCCATAGAGGAGATGATGACATGACATGCAAAAAATTGCTCAAGTGATGGCAAGATGAGGATCCCAATGGATTCATCGGCATTACAATATGTGGAGGCAAAGTGGTGTGAGCTCAAAAATCATCCTCGTTACTTACATCTTAGCTTAGATATGGATTGTGTCAACCCCTTTAGCATCAAATCCACATCGTGGTTTATGTGGCCAATTTTTTTTGGTCAACTACAATCTCCCCCCATGGTTGGCAATCAAGAAGGGGCATCCCTTTCTTGCTCATCTAGTACTGGGAAACATAAGGTGAAGAACATGGATGTGTACCTTGCACCACTCATCATAGATGAGTTCAAGGATCTTTGGAGGGGGATTGAAGTCTATGATGTGTCTCATTCTCTACATCAATGTGACACTATGGTGAAGGGGATTTTGGTGTGGACAATGGATGACTTTGCTGGGCAGATATTCCAAATGTTCAGGTACATTGCTTTCTTTTCTTATGTTTTTCATTCAATATGTGGTTATTTGTACTTTAATACAACAAGAATTTTAAATGGTAGACACAAACAATCATTCTATATTGTTTTTATATAGGGCTCACTATTCTACTAGTGGGTACATGGGTACCATGCATGTCCAATTTGTGGGCCCTCACTTGTATGAACATCCGTCAGGCATAAATAAGGTCATATATGATAAGAATAATTGCTTCTTTATCATCATCCATGGTATATTCCATGTGATGTGGAGCTATTTGTGATGAGAGCACACCAATGGAATGAGCATTGGAAGAGGGAAGAGAATCCACCACCCTGAGGAATGAGTCATCACTCACTCTTCTTTTGTCTACCATATTAGTGTGAGTTGAAGATAAACCATCTAATAGATCCCATACATATTTTTATGAATGTATCAAAAAAAATTTAAGATAATTTAAACTTCTCAAAGCTTGATAGAAAAGGGGAAAGAGAAGACTTTAAGGCAATCAACCGCCTTCCTCGTCCATGGCCATATGAGGATGAGAGTGGCTAGATGATCATTCCAAGCGCACCAATGGAGGCTCAAAAAGAAAAAGAAAGATAAGGTTAAGAGTGTGATAACCTCTTTTGGCACACCATGGGAGTTATGCATTCATTGAAGGGTGTATTCCAGAGAGAGAAAGAAGAAAGGGATGGAACAATGGTATGGCCCCAAGTGGCATAAGATGATGCAATTAAGTAATCTCACCTTCTCCTCATATACATATTCGTATATCCATGCTTACATATGTACATGCTCATCCTTTTATTGCATGTATAGTTCATCCTACCAATTGCTATTTTTGGATGTGGTGATAAGAATTTGAGATCAGCTAGCCACAATATGGGAGAAAGTGTGGGGTGTGAGCTTAACTTTAAGATTGTATTGATCCAATCTGTTGGTATGTGATTCCAATCACCCCGTGATCCACCCACATATTTCAACATGAAGAAGTCAAGGAGGAAGTGATGATGAAGATCATGAAAACCATGACAATGAGGAGGGTGTAGATCAAAGAGAGGAAGATGAAATAGGGCTTGACAATGGTGATGATGTAGTTGTAGACCCTGAGAATAATGATCTTGGATCGAATTTTCATTGATCTCTTACTTGAGCTAGACATTGATCATGATACTCATATAGATTTGCTACAAGATGGGATTGATGAAACATATTAGATACATTTGGAATCATTCAATAATTATAGTGGCCTCCTTATTTTTATATTTTTCAAGCTAACACGAGGAGGAAACCTTGCATAGAGAGACAAGCACCCTTTGTATGAGGGATGTTCATACTCTACACTACTGCCGCCGGCGAGCAAACTTGGAGCTATTAAACTTGAAAACCATCTATGGATGGAATGATGCAAGTGTCTTCTTAGGTAAGATAGCCTCATTCTATTCTCTTAAATAGAAAATGTCTCATGTTTTATAACCTCTCCTTGTAGATATTTTGACATATGATTTCTTATGTTATGTTGTAGGCTTCTCAAGAAGATTCTTCCCCCCCTCAAAATCTATTACCAGGCTCATGAGATGGGTATCGTAAAATGCTCTCTATGCTAGGCATGGATTATGCAAAAAATACATGCATGTCCCAATGATTGCATGTCCCAATGATTGCATGCTGTTTAGAGGGGTTAATAAAGATGCAAGTTCTATACCCCCATAGTAGCACGAGAGAGATGTATGAGAGGGTGCACATGTAGGTGCATACGTGTGTTGTGTGTGTATGCGAGAGAGATGTGCGAAACTACACACATGTACGCATACATATTTATATAGTATTCATCCTAACAAAATATATACACATCTCACACACCGAGGAGGAGTGTATTCATACATATAGTCACTCATATTCGAATATAAGCTCACAAGTTGGTACATAGTGCTTATTTTGAGGTGATTACTGAGTTTTATTTTTTTTACGTGTGGGCCCATGACTCGCGTATCTCGAGATAATGGTTTTTTGGGACTCGATGGACTGAGGGGAGCATGATGTAGGTGCATACGTGTGTTGTGTGTGTATGCGAGAGAGATGTGCGAAACTACACACATGTACGCATACATATTTATATAGTATTCATCCTAACAAAATATATGTATGAGAGGGTGCACATGTAGGTGCATACGTGTGTTGTGTGTATGCGAGAGAGATGTGCGAAACTACACACATGTACGCATACATATTTATATAGTATTCATCCTAACAAAATATATACACATCTCACACACCGAGGAGGAGTGTATTCATACATATAGTCACTCATATTCGAATATAAGCTCACAAGTTGGTACATAGTGCTTATTTTGAGGTGATTACTGAGTTTTATTTTTTTTACGTGTGGGCCCATGACTCGCGTATCTCGAGATAATGGTTTTTTGGGACTCGATGGACTGAGGGGAGCACGATCTATCACACATGGGTCGGTTGGAAAAAGCGAATAAAGAGGGATGGACTGAGGGGAGTACACATGGGTCGGTTGGAAAAAGAAGCGATCGAAGTGCACATGGGTCGGTTGAAAAAGAGCGAATTCGAAGACTTGCAGACCGGCACCTTTACGATTCAATCCACAAGGCTCAAGCCACTGTCCACCTCCTCTTCATTATATATCGCTTCCTCTTCTATGTAATTTGGTGGCCGGGAGATCCTCTTAATTCTGCTTCGTCTTCTTCTTCCCCAGCCTCTGATCAACATAGAAACGCCCTCTGGTTAATTATAATCCTTTCTCCTCGTCTCTTTTTCTCTCATGTATATTGCGTTAATGTTCAAGTATTTGTCTCTATGTCTCGATCGTCTAGAATCATGCGCAGTACTAAAATTGCAGTAACAAGATCCTAGGTTGCGCTTGTAACACTAATTCTCCTGCTGCTCTTATACGTAACCCTGGAGCTGACGTCGTTGCCGAATTATGCATGTGTGTAGGTGTAGGTACCATTAATCTCTCAATATGATCAGCGACGAGCAGCAGGCACAGTTCTACGAGAAGTCGTATCTTGCAGGGGCCATCAGTTTTGTGGTAGGCAGAAGAGAGGATTCAGGTGACCGTGACCCCATCCTGAGGCTTCATGAATGCTTGGCAACCATCTGTGTGAGCAAAAAGAGTGGAGAAGTTATCGCGTGCCATATTGCTGCTGCATCAGCTTCTGATCGCCGATCCAAGTTGCATTTGAGCAAGAACGATGCCTGGAAAAGTGAGGATCAGAAGCGCTACGTGGGTGACCTTCTCAAAATCTTCGGCGCGATGACCTCTCAAGGTGTAACTCAGACATTGAAAATGCAATTGCAGGATAAGATATACAACTACTGCCAGCAGAAAGTGCAGCACAGAATAAAGAAGCTGCTCACGACGATAGAAGCAGTGCAGAAAGATCTGCAGAAGCCGATAAAGGAGCTATTCCCACACGATGATGCGGCCAAGCTGAAAGAATTGGAGGCCAAAGTGAAGCTTCTGAAAGCCGATTTGAGCAGTCTGAGGGAAATTTTGGCGTCCACAAAGAGTACTCTTGCTCAGAAATCGGATAGCTGCAGGGAGTATGCTCGCAAATGGGACAGTGATGATCGATACAAGGGTGTGCTAGAGATAGTGATGGAAAAGTTCCCTTACATTGACAAGCGGCTACGGAAGGTGGCATCATACAGCAAGTCGATTGATGTGTTATCTGAGTGGGCAGCAGGGGGAGGCGAGTACAAGCAATACAAGGAGACATATCCTGTTCCGACTGTCACAGATGTAGTCTACAGCGAGCCTACTACAGTGATGACCGATCAAGTAATGAAGATCAAGGATTGGGAGATTGTGGCCAAAAAGTACTATCCTGATGACGCTACCCAGCAGAATCTGAGCAAGCTCAAGGACCTCAATCCATTTCTCAAAGCCATGAAACCTCCTAAGACCCTGTACCTCCACGCAGAGATGCACGTAGTGAAGGACCTGCTAGACAAGGCATCTGATGCCGATCGAGGCGCCAAGCAATACTACATAGGGATTTCCAAGCTCTGCTGCTACCTCTGCTACAACTGCATCCGCGCCGTGAACGAGCAGCGGAAACGTGAGCTCCACATCAACGTGAAGGGAACCCACAACAAGCTGTACAATACATGGCTTATCCCTTCCACGATCT
The DNA here is from genome assembly GCF_041138505.1 of Cibotium barometz. Taxonomy (NCBI): domain Eukaryota; kingdom Viridiplantae; phylum Streptophyta; class Polypodiopsida; order Cyatheales; family Cibotiaceae; genus Cibotium; species Cibotium barometz. Next base: position 19,523,487 of record NC_141050.1, read on the forward strand.
CGCAGCAGGAGCTCCAGCCACTGGAGGGAAAAATAGACAGTGTTAATAAGGGCCAGCTCAGAGACCCTAAACAGCAGGAAAACGGAACCGATGAGAGTGCCCCCGTCAGTAGTCTGCTGCAGCTGCAGCCGCTTGCTGCGGCAGCTGCGCCCAAATAAATGCAGTGCCTCAAATCATGCTGCGATGCGAGACGCTCTAGAATCAATTTAAAATAAGGATCGATACCCACTAATTAATAGTTTGGATAAGACAGCAACATGGAATGCTCTTGCTGATCTTAGGTTTAAGGTTTCTCCTGTGAGTGCTTGATCTAGAGATCGGGTAGACGTCCGTCTTATATACTCTACCCTCTCACTGCAAGTTGCTATTTCAATAAATAATACGTTGTGTGCCCTTATTTACATTCAGCTCCCACAGTGCACTGCAGATTTCGTCTTGAGGTTCCACTGAACCGGAAACTTAGCAGAAAAAGGCATGTGATCTAGACTAATTTCTACATCGGATAAATTGCTATATGAGAGCTCACTTTCTTCTAATGGTTTCCCGATCAAAACCTGATTGATTGAGTGGTGTTTGTGGTGGTAAGACCGCCACATTGGAATCGATTGGTGGTATTGGTAAAACTAAAGGTTGCTTTTATACATACCCCACTGCCCATGTATGGGCGGCGGAGATTGCCTGCCCATGAATTATGGGCGGTGGATACCCCACCACATCAGCATGGGGGGCAGGCATAGGTATGGCGATGTGTAATGGGCCTTAGTTAAGGTCCAGAGAACCTATACATGGTCATATCGCGATTCTCTAAATGCAGGTAATGATGAGCACAATAAAGCGAACTTTGACTGAGTCATATATGTGGGCACTGCTCGTGTGATTTCGTCTACATATGAACAATCATAGATTAGCTCTCTTCATGGTAGAGGTGCATGTTGCTCGTCGGTGGGTCTCTTAATTGCTTCTTTTTAGCTTTAACTTTTCTAATATGGTCGTACTTAGCCCATCAACAATCATGTTGTTTACTTGATTTTCTGGAACTCTAGAGTCATGATAACTCCACACCCCAGATGATGCCAATTATTAGGACTAATGAGGGAGACTTTACATCATCTAGAGCTGGGATAATTCCAACATGTTATCTTCAACTTATGTGGGCATTTTGCATCAAGTATCCAACAGAGCTCGTCTAGACGACAAGAGCAAATAATCACAAGGAGCTTAAGAACAATCCCTATATAGGAAAATCCTTTTGAAATAGGGAATAGGAAGAAATTGCTAGTTCTAAATCCCAAATTTTTTCCCTATAACAAAAAAACAGCATTCCCTATATAGCTCTCAATCTACGATACCAACTTTGATCTAGGAAGTGTAAGTATAATATTAGTGATTTAGGAGATTCTAGGAAGTTATATATTTTCAATGTACATATTTACTCTTAATCTAGCAAGCCTTCTAGTTCCTATATGGAGAATCCTTTCTTAATCGAAGAAATGATGTTGCTAACTAGAAAATCCTTTCTTGATCTAGGAAATGTTATCATTAACTATGAACTTCCAGACATAATCATCTATAGCCATAAAAATTATAAGTTTTTATAAAATAGTATCATTGCTATAAAGCTAACATAAAATCTACCATTCTCTATTAAAATGAGTATTTTTTTAAAATGTATTGACGATTTACAAATCGTCCATATAGAAATGGTGCTTTCTGCTCTAAGAAACTCCTTGATGTGGAGAGAGCTGCTATAGGGATGATTTGCAAGGAGACAAAATTCCCCAAACGGTGTTGAGACACTTCTCTATCATTCCTCACATCCAACACATGTTTAAGGGGATTGTAGAAATCATGACATGGCATGCTACTCTTTCTATAAGGTCCCCTATGCTTCCTAATTAGGGGTAACCTTAAGATATTCTAATAAGTCTAACTTGATAAATTTCCTGCTTGTTGACGTCTTGACCATGTAAAGATGCAAGGATACAACTAGTAGGTAAGACCTAGTTCTATCCCTCACAGGGGAAGCGTGGTCTTTCTAGATGATTCCTAAAATCAAACCACTCATAGAGTGATTGACCTTAACTCGGGAAACCTCTCTTCTTGACTTCTAGAAACAATGCTTTTTTTTTCTCATCTATGCAAGGCACAGCAGCCCGCTGACCTAGTCCTCTAGAGTAGGGTTGCCCAGGGACCTATTTATCTAATGTAGAAACTTTGTTTAATTTGTTGGAAAGCTACCCGACTAATCGGGTCCACCCATCCAGAGGATGTTGCCGTCAGGTCATTCCATCCTTCCACTTTCCACCTAACTCACGCATCAATTTGTTTTCTAATTAATCCTACCACACTATTTGACATAAATAACAAAGTTCCTTAATTAATGGCCTTATGCATCGTTCATTTAAATGGTCTTTATCATTGATACAACAATGTTTTACAAACAAAAGATTTAAAAAAAATTAGATACAATTTTTAAAGTTATCCATAGCCAAATCCAGGCTCTTTACTTTATTCCGCTGATAATCTAGAATTTGACCTTCTAGCCTATATAGACTGGGCAATCCCTCTACAGGACCATACACCTCATTGTCGGGCAGCTGAGGACTTAAGCTAGGGCCTATTGCCATCTCAGGTTCCATCGCTTGATCCTCTTGCCCCTTCATAGGGATGTGTATGCGCTAGGGAGGGCTTATTCACTGCATTAGCCTGGGCCCGCAGAACTAGGTGGCATCGCAATACGTGCCTGAATCAACGAACCTCGTTTTCCCAATGGTATGAGAGATACCCTGGTGGGCTGACATCGTCGCTTGGCTACACAAGCATGGAAATGGAGTTAGCATTGAGGCGGGGAGAAGATGTACCTATGCTTCTTAACTTAATCAAGATAACAATTTCTAAAGTAAACCATAGAATATGATAGACAACGTCACTTTCTCGAGTAAACAACAATTTCACAGAATTTTTGGTATAAAGGAAAGTGGCATCTTTTTCTTAATTTATTAATGTTAACATTAAATATTAATCAAAAACCTATTTTTAAATGATGACCAAGCTAACCTGGCCATTAATTCCTTGTGGGGCTCCCAATGGGGCTGCATCTGGAGAGCAATCTCTCTAGGCTCGTTGTGCACATTTCTCGAGGTGATATTTCGGTGCTTTTTTGAAGGAGCTACTTTGTCCACCATCTTGTAGCCCATGATGCTGTGAATCCAACGCTTTAGTCGGATCACAAATCGGACCTCGTTTGCTCACTTTATGACCAAAAAACTCCTAGGTGTAAACCACCTCTCATAAAGCCAAAGAGCCCTTACTTAAAGTCATCGCTAGGGGGGGGGGAAGGTGTCCTTAAACTAGATTTTTAGGGCAAAAGGCTCTACCTAGAGGGAGAGCAAAGGCTAGAGGTACACATCCATGTTCACCACCTTACACTTGCCTAGTACAAGGAGAGCAAGCATGATATGACCTTTCTTGATTACCACCCATGGAGAGAGGTTGTAATTCACCAAAACAATAGGCCAAGTAGACCATGATGTGAACTTGAAGCCAAATGGGTTAACACCATCCATGCCCAAGCCAAGATGTAAGTGATGGGACTAATCTTTAAACTCTAGCCCATTGATGCTCCACATGTTGCCATACCAGTGAATCAACTCTATGATCCTCATGATGCCATCGGTTGAGCGATGAGTAACATGCCATGAGAGACTTGCATCAATCACACACACAACAAATTTTTTCTCTCAACCATGCCTCGGAATCAACTTTTGACCCTTGATCACTATCAAACATCTGAAACTTAGCCAAAACTAATCTAGGGTTAGTACAAAAACACTTTCAAGAGCTATGACAAAAAATTACCCAGGATTTCACTGCTAGACACTGACTATAGCATCGTTTTTTTGCTACTTGGTAGTGAAAAAATGCTGCTTAACAGCATAATTACACTGCCCAACAACGAAGTTAGCAGCAATATGGGCAGTGACCTGGAAACTGGTACTCTTGACTAAATCGCTGTGCCGACGGGAGTCTTTTCTTTCTACCTACTTCGACTACTTGCACATGTAGAGAGGACGCTTGCACAACAACATTTTCTCCCACCACACCTCTTCCCTCAAGCATTTTCCATCAAGCCTCTAGCTTTCATGGAAAGCTTCTACATAGCTTTATGTGAACTTTTCTTTCCCTTCCCCTCTCTTTCCTTTTCCTCTCTCCCTTGCCCTAACCCTAGCCCTATGAGCTCTCCACCATCAAGCTATCTATTAAGCATTCTATGCGTAGAGCTAGGGTTAGGAAACATAAACCAATTTCTTTCAATCACTTATGCATTAGGAATAGGGTTTACTTAGAGAGTACTGACCTATTTTTCCTCTTCTTCTTCTTGCTTGAAACCTAATATGTTAAAATGAACTAACTTTATGTTTCTTTTTTGTAGGTTTATTCAAGTGAACAACTAACAAGGATTTAGGCCAATCCTCTCTTAAGGCTTCTCAAAGAAGAGGTAAGCCCTCTTTTTTCATTCTTTGTTTATGCTTCTTCTCTTTGTGTTATTGCACCATTGGGTGCTAGGGATTAGGGTTAGGTCAAATTATGCATAAATCTATGCTTAATACCCATGCATAATGTAAGATCCCTGTCTCCACCGTGCAACGAATTCAGGGGTGCTAGTAGCGGAAGTAGCACTTCTTGTGCGGGGCAGGGTCCCACACTCGGGGCCTTGCCCACCAAACGGATATCCAGATAAAAGACTAATCCATCGGTTTTTCCAAAACCAAACCCGGAAAAACTTTCCTTGCTCAAAAAGCATGGGCGATTCCTCCAGGATAATTTTTCTAACGTAGTCAAAATCCTTAACTAACTGAACTAATCTGACCCAACCTATCAGTCCCATAGTCAAATCAAGGAAAAGATTACACTTAGATCATAGAGACCAATGCTTTTTTCCTCATTGAGAGGCACAGCTGTTGATTCTTTTCCATAGAAAATTTTTTATCCAGGATTTACTTCATCTATCATACCATAATAGAATTGAGTCTCAATTTAGGGATCCATCAGTCCAGCCTCAGTCCTGTGGGTTAGCCAACTGCCCAACCACTGTAGTGATGGGATCCAATTAAGAATTGTTGAGATATCGAGCTCATCTAGTGAGGCAGTGGGGACACACTGATGACCTGCTTGGGGGGATAGGCCCCACACTTACACCACTGGCATGGTTGGTGAGATCATGGGTGATATGCGGCTAGTGGGATGACAGGCTGTGTGACAGCCATTCTAGAGACTAGCATAGTTATAGCGCCAGCTCATTTAGTTGGGTTCACACTATAGAAAACCCTAGTATGTATTTGGTTGAGTACCTTTTCATATTGTGTGTACTCTTATCTTTGTATATGGTGTGTTGAGTGTTGTGTGAAGAAGAAGAAGATTTTCAGCCTCTCACCTTGTGTGTTCTCTTTTAGGGTTTTGTGAGTGTGTGTGTGCTTGCAAGAGCTCAAGCTCTCTTCTCCCCTCTGCATCTTTTCATGGTATCAGAGCCTGGTTCATGCTAAGGGCTGAGCTGCAAGCAAGAGAAGCATAGGAAGTGGTACGAGGGTAAAAGCTTCATCTACTCTTCCCTATTTGTGTTGGTGACTACACCCTTGTCAGGAGCTCTACAGGAGGCACCGACAAACGATCTCTGATTGAGGAGCTTTCTTCGCGGGAGTAAAGCTATAGGAAAACTATTTTGTCCTATCGTCGCTCGAGACGTCATTTTTAAAAAGATGCAAGGAAGAAGAGAGCTTGAGCTCTTGCAAGCACACACACACTCACAAACCCTAAAAGAAAACACACAAGGTGAGAGGCTAAAAATCTTCTCCTTCTTCACACAACACTCAACACACCATATACAAAGATAAGAGTAAACACAATATGAAAGGAACTCAACCAAATACATACTAGGGTTCTCTATAGTGTGAACCCACCAACTAAATGAGCTGGCGCTATAACTATGCCAGTCTCTAGAATGGCTGTCACATAGCCTGTCATCCCACTGGCCGCATATCACCCATGATCTCACCAACCATGCCAGTGGTGTAAGTGTGGGGCCTATCCCCCATGCGGGTCATCAGTTTCCACCGCCTCACTAGATGAGCTTGATAATCTCAACAAATTTTTGGGCCGAAAATACGTTTTGGGCGCGTTAGGACCTCCATTTTTCGCAAAGCAGGCGATTTCGAGCACTGCGGGTAAGTCGTCGATTCTATGCAGAACTCTGTTTTAAGAACTACAGGAAGACAAATTGGTTGTGCAGACATTGTGTGTACTACAAGGAGGTCAAACAGTTGCCATTGGATGTATGTATGCACATTGAGGTCACTAGTTGTGACATTTGAGTGTAGTACAGTACCGCTGCAAAAAATACAGCAGTTTATGTAGGACAAACCAAAGTGCTGTTTCTAATAAATTTGTGTGTCTGGCAAGATGTCAAATGTTGGCATAAACCAGTTTGTTGCTGAGAAGCTTTGCTGAGAAGCTTGACAAGAACAAATTCCATGCTTGGAGGTTCAGATTGACAAATTTCGTGATGGGAAAGGGTTACTGCTGGGACTACATAGAAGGTGAGCATGAAGAGGCACCGGAGATATCGGAGATACCGGAGATCAATCCGACTGCTGCTGCACATGTGAAAGAGTTCAAGGATTGGAACTAAGGAGCCAGAAAAGTTATGTATTGGCTCTCTATCAGTATGCAGGACACCATGATTAGACACATACAATATGCCAAGTCCCCCAAGGAGGCATGGGACACCTTGGTAAAACTCTATGAAACGAATACCAAGGCACGAAAGATACAGTTGAAGAATGAACTTCATACTGTGGAGGAAAAGAGTATGTCTGTGAATGACTATGCATTGAAGATCAAGGGTATTGTGAAATCCCTTGCATCTATATGTTTCAGTAGATGATGATGATAAGGTGGAAGTCTGTCTATGTGGTCCCGGGCCATAATACAAGGTGTTCAAGACGTCTATTCAGACTCAGGAAAACATTCCCAATTTCATAGATTTGGTGTCTATGTTGATTATAGAAGAGAAGAGCTTAGGTGAACTAAAGGTCTGCACTTGCAATTAAATTCCTTCTTAAAATACTTCCTTACCCTTTGGATCTAATAAAACTATTTTTTCACTAGCTAGTCTCATGAGCTTCTCTTGAAAGCCCCATCCAAAAACAAAGTGAAAGCATCTGACAACCCTATTTCAAGGTCCTTCCATCTAGGCACCTTCTTCTTTTCCACTGTTTCCTCCTTCAGCACCACTGGATTCTGCCTATATGGCAAACTATCAGCTAGGGTATCCCTTGTGCTATCCTCCACCATACATGTAAAACCATACATGTAAACTGAAACTCTTACAACTCAATCAACCACTTAGACAATCTCTTAGAAGGAATGTTAGACTGAATCACATGAGGAAACAAAGAATAATGGGTAAGAATTGTAAAAGGATTTGGGAGTAAATAGGATCTAAATTTCTTCAGAGAAAACACCACAGCCACTATCACCTGTTCTGATTCAGAATAAGTCATCTCCCCTTGTGTCTTTGTCTTGGTAACAAAATATACAGGCCTCATATAAGAGTGTTCCTTCCCTTGCTGCAATAGTACTACTCCTACAACATCCTTACCCACACTAAGGTTCACAAAAATTTCTTTGTTCTAATCAAGAGGCATTACTACTTTACAAAAAAAGTACTCAAAATATCCTTCACATGCCTAAATTCCTCTTCCTCCCTGTCTTGCCAACTAGAGGGATCCTTTTGGGATACCTGTTGTAATGGATATAAAGCCTAAGACAAAAGAAATATAAACCTAGACACATATCTTACCTTGTGGGTAAAAGTCAGTGGTTGCTTCACATTTTGAGGAGCTTCCAATAAAAGCAAAGCCTTCACCTTTTCAGGATTAGCATCAATTCCATGCTCTGAAACCAAATGACCAAGCAGAGTTACTTTGTCCTGAACCAAATGACATTTGTCATGGTTCAGCTGACCACCCAGATTATCCAATGTCTTCAAAGGCAACCTGGTCTTTTCATAATGAATCCATTTGCCATTGTATATACAAAAATCATCAATAAACACTCTGATAAAATACCCTAGATAAGGCTCAAATACAAAATTCATAAACCTTTGAAAGGTTGTAGGGTCATTCTTAGCCCAAAGGGTATAACCCTATAAAAAACCAGGGGGTAATAAAGCTGGTCTTCCTCTGATCCTCTAGAAAATTTAAGATCTGAAAGTAGCCTAAATATCCATCACATACACTATATCTTTCATGCCCATCCACACTATCCAAAATCTCATCTTGGAAAGGTAGTGTATAATGATATCTTTTAGTTATTGCATTGAGAGGATTAAATTCAACACATAGTCTCCATTACAATTCTTCTTTGGAATGATTTCTACTAGAGAAGCCCATTCTAAATTATCAACTGGATATATAAACCTTGCCTTCAACAATTTATCCACTTCTTCTCTCAACACCTATTGTTGTACAACCCCTAACCGTCTCAACCTCTGTACAACTAGCTTAGCCTCTCACTTCAATTGGATCTCATGCTGCATTGCAGTCACTCCCCTAGCCTGTGTATAAGAAGAAATGAACAAGTCTCAAAATTTTTGCAAGATTCTTATATACGCATTCCTCCCAGCTTTAGTTAGATTCTTAGCCAACATCTTTTGGAACACTTTTTCTCTACCTGGCTGTACTTCAACTTTATATTTCAGCTCTTTGCCTTCCTCAGTACATAGCTATATAGACATACATAGCTATATAGACATACACATAAGGTCAAAATCAAGCTTCAACAACTAGACCTCCTCCCCATTATTATCTAAATTAACCTCCTCTTTTTCTGAGTCCTTTGTAGAGCTGGTTTCCTCCTCTTCTTCTTCAGATGTACTACCCTCTAGAATCAATTCCCTTCCTTTAGCCATTTCAAATCTGACTTGCATCCTCACAGGTTGGTCCAGTCCCAAGATTACATGTCTTCTCTACTAGTCTTGCCTTGCTCTCATGACAATCAGCCATGGCCTCCCAAGAATCAATGGACTCCCAAGAATCAATTTATATGCTTCAGACTTTGCAGGCATTACATGCACATCTAATTTTTCTTCCAATCCCAAAACATTTACTTGAAGTTTCTTTACAATTCCCAAAAATGGCATTGAAGAGATAAATTCCCCCTTTCCATACAGTTAAAGCATAGACTATTCATGTTTGGGCCTCCTCTTTCCTTGTCTCTCATACCATCTCTATCTCCTGCTTTGTAAACATATTCAAATTCAAATTCTCTGTTTTTTGAGTCAGACGATTAATACCTTGCATCAGCTGATATGTAGCCATCAAAGCAACTCGAGAAGATTCTTCTGCCCTCCTTTCACCAGGCACAACTGGCCTTCCTTCATCACTTTGCTTAAGAGACAACCCCTATAGCTTCCACTGCTCCTCTCTAGGTATTCTCAAGTCCTCTTCAAATGTTCCACACTCTTCAACTCCACTTTCTCCTTTAAATATGCATAAAGGAACTGGATAAACATATCTTTCTAAGTAGAACATGTAGATGCTTTGTTCCTAGGGAAGCACCCCATCTTACCCACAAGTCTTCAAAATGGTCCACAAATCTGTCAAACGCATCATATAGGTTATGCAGATTTCATGCCAAAAAGCATCAAGGGATTCACCTTGCTTATAATGCTATACTAGAGCTATTTTAATGTCTTCATATGCCTAACCCTGATTTTGTTGAGCTCTCCATGTCTATAGCCACCTTTTGACATCTCCCTTCAACAACATGGACAATAGTTTCAACTTATCTTCATCTCTAGGTGAATGCTACCATCTCCATCCCCGCCAAACACTCCTCTAGATCCTCTCTAGCATGTCTATGGAACATCGGGTATGTTAGCATGGCTTCCATCAGCACTCCAAACATCTGTCAAACATGCAAGCATGAAGGGTGCTTCAAAGCCCTCCTTGGGACACCAAAATAATGATGTGTCTAGGAGACCTTCCTCTGTAGCCCATTCAAATCACACCACCGTGAGCAAGGGATAACCACCAAGCGCCATAATCTAGCAGCACAAACACCAATAGAAGGTACCATTCTACTCAATTGATGTCCCTTGATCCATAGAGCTGATACAAATAGGTAGTTAACAACACTCCAAGACCTTTTAAATAGTACAATTGATTACTCCAGACATCCTTTTAGGTGAGCTCTAACCTTCCAAAAGTTTGATATGCACTCCCAAGTCTCCAACTTTAGTTGACTTTAGTTGAACTGACTTCCAACAATTTTAGTTGACTTGAACTGACTTCCAATAGCTAGAAGTCAGCTGGCTTCAGCTTCAGTTGACTTTAGCTGCTAAAGTCTGCTTCAGCAAACTTTATCTAACTTCTAGCTCACTTCAACTAACTTCCAATAGGGCTGACTTCTGTCAACAAGTCAGTTGACCTTAACTGACTTCAGCTTACCAAGCTAACTTTAGATGACTAGAGCTAACTTCAACTGACAAAAGCTGACCAGAGCTAACTTTATCTGACATAGATATGCCATATTTTGTGTATATACCTTCTTTTGAATGGTAACGTAGACTTCAGTTCAAAGATGAGTCCTCCAGGATCCTGTACTATCCTTCAGCTTTAGCTCACTAAAAATCACAACCCCATAACCTTCCTCATCCCTCTAACCCTCAACCGACCATCTACTGAGACACTTGTTTGATTATTCTAGTTGGACCAAATTGGGTTGACAAAACAAGACTAAACTGGCTCAAAAATCCTCCACATTTAGATAAAAGTCTTTTCGTGTCCACTGACACCTCCTATCCCTTAAACACTCCAAAACTCTCCAAGATTCAACTCCTTACACTCCCAGCGGATAATAGCTCACAGTCCTCTGACTTTTGAACTCCACTCTTTAACTCTACCTGACTGCTGTGACAGTTGCCTATCAGACCTAAACCAAGAAGATTTCCCTTCAATCCAAGAAACCAAACTCACTCCTAAAAACCCACGACTAACTCCTTTTGGGCCTTATCTGATCCAAATTGACTCCCTTCTGACTTGACAAAGCTATTATGTGACACCTAAACCACTAACAATACCCAGCCTGTCAAACTGGCTCCTAGTTGTTAGCCTTGCCTTCACAAGTGTTCAACAAATAAAAAGCTATATAACAGCAATTTCTGTTGACCTATCCTAACTCACAGCTGTCCCTAGCTTCCCCTATCAGAACATGTTGACTCAAACACTAACTGACATAGTTCAGGTTCAACCAAAGTCATCTCTTCACTCACAATTATTTTCCCTCAACAAAACTCTATGCAAAAAACACTATTAGAACCAAAATAAAAGTACTCATCATACCCACATAGCTAGGCCCTCTTTGAATAAACAAACTGAGACAAACTCAAAATCCCTCAGATTTGGGGAATGAACGAAGAAAAGAAAACACTATAAAACTAAGGGATCTCCACACAATTATCCCCAAAAATAATCCTCTATTCTTAACTTGACAAAGATCAACAACAACAATAAAAGCTGCACCTATACACTACAGACCACCACCAACAGATATTGTAAAGGGTTTTTGAGAAAAGCTTGAGCCAGTCCAAGTTCCAACAATGTTGCTATTTAAAGGTCCTAGGGAGACCACTTCTTACAAGACCCTCTACCATCAGTGTAACCCCTTCTTTGGGAAAACCCAATCTACTCAAAACAAAACATGCATTTTGCCTTCTAAAAAACAAATAGATTCCCAAATAGCAAGATAGCTCTAAATCTACTTCACCACACAAGCACGCATTCTTTACATCCATCTGATGTAAAGACCATTGCTTTGACATAGCCACTGCTATCACAACTCTCACTATTGTCATCTTGGCAATTGGGCTGAAAGTTTCCTCATAATCAATGCCATATGTCTGTGCATATCCTTTGGCTACCAATCTAGCCTTGTACCGTACCCGTAGTGCTCGAAATCGCCTGCTTTCTGAAAAACAGAGGTCGAGACGTGCCTGAAACATGTTTTTGGCCCAAAAAACTGAGTCCGATAGGACAATATAGTTGCCCTATAGCTTTACTCTCGCGAAGAAAGCTCCTCAATCAGAGATCGTTTGCCGGTGCCTCCCGTAGAGCTCCCAACAAGGGTGTAGTCGTTAACACAAATAGGGAAGAGTAGTTGAAGCTCTTACCCTCGTACCGCTTCCTGTGCTTCTCTTGCTTGCAGCTCAGCCCTTAGCATGAACCAGGCTCTGATACCATGAAAAGATACAGGACAACATCCTTTCTCAACCCTATCATGGAACTCTGCTATATTTGGATCGCAACCAATCACCGTATGGCAAACATGTCTTATAACCCTTGGTTAATAGACCTATAAAAAAAATTAGTGTCTAGGTGCAATTGGAGTTCTAGAATACTCTCAAATTCAAAACAATCCAAGGGTCTAATCATGTAACTAATGAAAAACCCTAGGTAGGATAGTCATGGATAGTCCATGCTAGAATACCGTGAACCTCAAAGCTTCGTTCGCCTATACGCTTGGACATGTGAAGCACCTTTACCCCTTTCCATAGTTGTTGTAATCCGCTAGAACATATGATTTAAAAAATATCAAACTCTTGAAATAAAATAATCCATCTAATAACTCGTCTTAATAGCTATGGCTTGTTCAAGACATATTTTAAAGCCTCGTGAGGATTAACATAGAATATGAAATTATTTCCTCCACATGGATATAAAATTCCTTAGTCTAATAGTATTAAGATTGGTGCTTCCACTAATCTCTACTTAAGAAGCTCAAAAGCCCCTTGACATTCCTCCATCTAGGTAAAAGGATTATCTTTCCTTAGCATTGCAGTTAAAGATAAAGTGATAATGGTAAAGTTTGCGATAAAAAGCCAACAGTAGTTCACATGGCCTAAAAATGCTCATATTTTTTTAAGATTACCAGGATGGGGTAGCTCATTTCTAATCTTCACTTCGTCCATAACTATCCCTTCTTATTAGGAGACTACATGTCCTAACAATGTACCACTTTCCACACCAAAGAACACTTCTCTGGGTTCAAAGATATCCCAACCTCAAGACTTTGATTGAATACTCACTGCCACCACCCCTCATCTCACATTACAGCGCCCGATGGGTATTCAATCAAAGTATTGAGGTTGGGATATCTTTGGTCTAAACTATACAATTTGAGTCTAAACTCTGAGTTCAAACTATACTTTGGAAGGACTTTAGAAGGACATAGTGGACATAATAAGATAATTTTTTCTTTGGACAAATTAATTTTAGTAAGGGCAAGACATTTTTCAACTATCCTAAAAAAAAATTATCTTAATATGTCCACTATGTCCTTCTAAAGTCCTTCGAAAGTATAAAACCAATCCTAGTTAGGTTTGGTCATCTAAGCTTTACCAAACCTAGAGCTCATGTTGGCCATGTGTTGAACCAATTAGCTTTAGTATCCTAGGCTTAGATGACACCACCATATGTGGAGAGTCCACATAAGCATCATGCCACCTGAACTTGCCATGTTGGCATAATCAACCTGCTTGCTTATGTGGAGAGTCCACATAAGCATCATTTGGCCATGTTGGCATAGTCAACCTGCTTGACTTGCTTATGTATATAGTCCACATAAGCATCATGCCATGTTGACATAGTTAACCTACTTGACTTGCATATGTGTAGAGTCCACATAAGCATCATGCCATGTTGGCATAGTCAACATACTTGACTTGCTTATGTATAGACTTCACATAAGTATCACGCCACCTCAACTTGCTATGTTGGCATGTTGACTTGCTAGCTCACAGTCGTAATCATCACAAATGCCACATCATTATTTCCACCTTTACATGTCACCTTTGTATGCCACTTGCATGCCACCTCCCATATGCTAACATGATGATATGGCATGCAAACCATGTCACGTATGCATGGGCATTTCATGTCATACATGCTCATATATCATGAGAACCATGCAACCATGTCGTGCATGCTCATATGTCATGAGAACCATGTAACCACGGCATGCATGCATGCTTAATAGTCTTTCCATCGCGCCAGCCATGTCATACATGTTCATGAGAACCAAGCAACCATGTTCATATGTCATGAGAACCAAGCAACCATGTCATGCATGCATGCTTAATATTGTTTCTATTTTTTATTAATTCTTTTTATTACAAATAAAAATATAGGTAAATATATGTATTTTATAAATAATAAAAATACTAAAAATTATATATATCTTATTAAATATTTAAATTTTATAAGTATAATTTTATTTATATATATAATTTTTATGTATTATTATATTTATTAAAGTATATATATATATATATAATTTTAGTCTTAAAATATTGTAACTATAGGAAGTGATATGCAACAAGTTTGTGTCCTCAAAGGTAATAGACTATAATGAGAAGTATAGTCGAAACTTAGGTAAATACTAGTATATTTGTGCATGAATTTTGAATGAAATTTGATGAAGAATAAGTGAAATTTGACTGAGGAAAAGAATACAGTGATGCCTATAGTGATGGAATAGGACAAATTAATGTGGATACTAGTGTTTGTTAGTGTGTGACTATTTTTGGGTATTTTTTTTTATGTTTTGGATTATGAGAAATGTGATGTGATGAATGTATTTAGGATGCATTTGTGTATGTATGGATAGTAAAAACAAAGAAAAAGTGTGAGTTAGATTGTAAGCGATCTATAAAGGCAAATGGATACTTTTAAGGCCACTTAATTTTTTTAAAAAAATCAACATATTGCCAATTGGCTAATGTAGGTCAGCTCAAATGTCTGTCACAAAACCATGGTCTACAACAAGTCAACAAAACAACAATGAGTAGCCATGATTCATTATTAGACCATAATTAGACAAACGCGCCAATAATTGAATCCACTGCCACTATCCTTCCAACATATTGGTTTGATCTCACGATCGAAACTTTTGCATTAAGATAGTGCGAAAACTTTTTTAAGTATTGATTTATATAACACTTGCATATATGTAACACTTGCATATATGTAAGAGATAGACAAAAGTTAGTCTTTTTTAAGTATTGATTTATATAACACTTGCATATATGTAAGAGATAGACAAAAGTTAGTCTTTTTCAAATTTTAGTAGGTAGCCTGTGCATTCATGTCAAGATTCCCCACATGGAAGACTTTTTGAGGTATTCATGCAATGTAGACTCTAGACTCGAAAAGTAACATTTTAACTTGCAATGTTTTCTCACAGCCCAGTTAATGCGATTTAGACCTTTTGATGCAATGTAGATGTAATGTAAACTTTAGAGCCCAAAAGTATTCAACAACATTTTTACATACAGTGTTAAAGTGTTTTTTTTCATGGCCAAAACAAGTAGTTGTCACTAAACTTGGCTAGTTTTCTTCCTTTTAACTATGTCAAAATCGGCATAGTTGAAACTCCTCTTCAAAACACAATGCCTTTGAGTAAGCATGATCCATACTTTTTTCCTAGGAAAAAAGTGCCCACACTCGAGCTTGGAAAAAAGTTTCCAATGAAATGTTAACAAACCTTCGATTTTGGAGCTCAAAGGTAATAATTTAAAATTTTGAGATATTTGGAAGGTTTTCATAACTCCAAAGGTGAACAAAAAATCCAGGACGTTAATTTGGCATCACAAATGAAAGTGATGAGTACATATAAGCCACTTTACCCTACCATTGATGGATGATTTGTAGGACTCTACCTAGCAATACCTATGTATAATACTACTAGCATGGTTACCACACCTAGATTTTTTTGAAGAGCAACCCCATTAGAGAGAGGTTTGGATTAATATTTTTCAATTAAGCTTTGGGGAAGGACATAATTAAGGTGAGGAGCTGATTCGGGCCTGTAAGCTCCTATAAGAATTTGTTCACAAACAGATGCCTCCATGCTTACAACGCCCACAATTTTGATAGCGCCCAGGCAGTGCTGCAGATTGGAGGTTTTGACAGAGCTCGTCTTATGGAGGAGATGCTCAGCGTGACAATGATGGTGATGGTCACATGGTAAGAGGAGGCTAGCTTTTGAGATAGTTAAAGTAAGGGAGTGATGTGACAAAGTTCTATGTGTGACTACACAACTGTGGCTTTATTTTTGTCAAAATCTAGGCTAAGTAAGCTATGGATTGTGCTACGACTTTACCTTCCCTTGAAAAACAGAAGAAGCTCAAATGAGTGCTCAGAAGAGCTTGATGTAGTTCTACAGTGGGTACTCTACTGCAGCAAAAAGGTTGTAACCATGCAGATGATGTGAGAATGTTTTTTTTTTCAAGTCGGGGTCAGAAGCGAGCAAGTTCGTTCTGAGACTCAAACAGAGAAACTCTTTTGTCATTGGCTTCATCGTCTCTAATCTCAGAGACAGTTTCACTACTTCCTTAGGGCATTACCCCGGAAGACCCATGAGTTGGACACACAACAGTGACTAAGTACTCCTGCAGGAGCCCCAGTACTGTGGGACTTGCCCTCAGGTACACCCACTAAAAACTCTACATACCCGGCAGATTTCTCGAAAGGAATTGCCCTACCCAAGTTGGGCGTTGGCTCGAATGTGAGAATGTTGATCCAAGCTATTCTCCATACTGCTGCTATGTGACAGTGTGAATGGGAGCATGAGAGGAGGTGGCAGGGGGTGACGGGTCCTCTCTTAGCATTACTAAAGAGGCCACATATCAATGGTTTAGTAAGGGCAAAGAGAAGAAATCACAACCAAAGATATACTCTTAGCTCAACCTTGTGAGCCAAAAAAGAACAGAGTACAAGCATTGGCCTCACAACCAAACCTAGATGAGCTCTCATAAACTAGTTTGAGCTTGTTGACAGCTCTCATATCATCACACAAGTTGGTCTTCTTTCAACAAGAAAGAGGTACTCAAGTAGTGCTAAAATTTGAAGCCATCAAAGGGCATCAAACCCCTTCAAACTTTCTAGAGAAGGCCTCTTAGAAAATAAGGTTACAATAGAAGGCCTTCAAATTGAAGGTTAAGGTAGGTAAATTTTAAACACAAGCATATAGGTAAACCTAATTTATGGCCTTCAAATTGAAGGTCAAGGGAGGCCTTCAAATTTCAGCCCTGGACTCAAGGACCAGTCTCTCCACGCAAAGAAAAAGTCATGATAGCTCCATTGGTTGGAGCCTAGCCTCACTGTTTCAAAGTCCCTTGTGTCTAGTTAGGGCATGTTCACACGTTAAGGCTAAAAGACTGGTTTATACCAACAACTAGGCCTTGTCAAAGGCTTCAAAAGTAGTGGTTTCATCACTTTTTGAGAAGGTGGCACTTTGACATTGGAAGGTGAAACAATTTGAGAAGGTGGCACTTTGACATTGAGATCTTTAATTTTTGTGTGAACCAACAATAGCTCATGGGTACCCTTGATTTACACTCCCTTGAAAAGACCCTTAGCAACCACAAGATTTGTAGGTACTTTTGTCTCCTCTCATTTAATTCCACAAGATTTGTAGGTACTTTTGTCTCCTCTCATTTAATTCTCAATAAGTTGCTTGTTTCCATTAAATACTTCAAATTTGATGTATAAACCTTAAAAAATGATGGACCTTACTGAAAAAAACTGGAGGATATCTCTAGAGATCTTGTCTATATATAGAAGGTGTGTGTGTGAGAATAGACATGTCATTGCCCCTCTCTCTCTCTCTCTCTCGCATGTCACTATCTCTGCGGGGTTCTCTCCCTCTCTCTCTCTCTCTCTCTCTCTCTCTCTCTGTGTGTGGATCGCTGGTGTAGGGCATGGATTGAAGAGACTATTATGACTGTTAGAAGCCAGAGCTGGCCAGGAGGAGGAGGAGGATTGGGGGGAGGAAGGAGAGCACTCTTCTATATCGTTGTGCATGGCAGAGAGGAAGAAGAGGGAACAAAGGAAGCGATGGAAAAGGCAGAGCAACGAGGAGTGATAGGAGGAGGAGAGGAGAGCCTTGTGCGTGCCTGTATTCAAGGATCGGGTCGGAGACATTTTAGAATTAGACCCCAATTAATATAGATACCCGTATGAAAATAGGATACTAAAATCCTTAATATACCCTCTGTCGACTAATGTTGTAAACCTTAAAAGAGAGAAGATTTGGGAGATTTTTTAATCATTGTAAACCTTAAAAGAGAGAAGATTTGGGATATTTTTTTTATCATTGTGATGGGAAATTTGGCATACACTTATGTTAAGTTAGAAAGTTTGTTCTTTGTTTAGGCAACCCGCTCCCTCTGGAGGAGGCTTGATGACAGAGCATCAAGAAAGGCGTGAGTGAGGGAGATGTCTGACTTAAGGTAGAAATGATTGTACATTTCTCTCTTTTTAAGGGTAGAGGACGTAGTAAACCTTGGTAAAACTAGCGTTCCATAATTTATTTAATATGGGCATGCCAGGTCCGATTAATTAATATGCACTAGTGCGATGCTACGACATTGTTTGGAATGGCATATATATCGCATTCAATTTATGTGTTTTTACACACATAAGGTAACTGCAATGGTATGTTAGCTTCTTCTCTAGAAATTTCAAAATTCTGGCTCCTCCTCTTACCAAGTGTTAGCTTCTCAACTACTTGGAACATTCAGCTAATGGATAGAATAGATATTGAATTATGTCCCTTCACAATTGTTGCATTAATTACCTAAAGTGAGTCCCCATATAAAGGGGATGTATGCAAAGCCTCTTGTCACCCCCCCTAATTTATTGCATGATTTGAATTTAGGAGGAGTTGAACAACAAGAAACTTACCATACGCTCTGGAGCTTGCACAACTACCCAACTTTCCTTCAAGTAGATGGATTAATGAAATAATAACACAATAATCAAAGCATAATGGTAAGACTATCGACGAAGGATCTTTTAAAAGGTTGTGATTGGCATGTAAGTGATCGATCTCCTTGACTATTATCTCATTAATAAATAAAAAAGTCTATTTATCATACATCACCTTGCAAGATAATTTTTGTTGCGCTTATTTCAGGATTGTAAATATGATGCACTTTGGTCACATGGTCATCATTTTTTAGAAGAACAAATAGATCGTAAAAGAACAACTTTTGATATAGTGTCAAGGCTAACTTCATGCTCTGCAAGAAGGAAGCCGATCAAGTGCAAGTGACTTGAATGCAGAAGTTGACATGCTTGATTACTATGAAACCATTCAAAATATCATCAAGGTTGCTTTTAGATTGTTTGACATGTTTATCTCTGATGTGAAGTAGTTCAAGGTAGTATAACAAATGGACCAAATGAAACCATAAGGAAGGACAAGAGTGGGTTTGTTCTGGTTGTCTCTGCGAAGCTTTAGACCGACCAGAGGGACCTTTGTGCTACCAGAACATTGTGAGAAAGTCATCTTCAAAGCATATCCGAAGGATCCACGGTGGGTGTTTGTAGTCCAAGTTTCTCCTTGTTGTAAAGAAAACAAATTTTTGAAGGTGAGCAACTAGAAGAAGACCCAGAGAGTCATAATGATGAAGTTAATGTTGTTGAAACTCGAGTCAAATGATAGAGTTGATGTTAAAATCCAAGAGAGCCAATTATGATGAACCTGCTGATAATTAATTAGCCTTGAATCTTTATAAAAGTGAACAAAAATTTCCTATTTAGCATACGTATACAAGATTTCACCACTATCCCATCATCTCGACAGTTTTGATCCTCCAAAGAATATGAAAAATTAGAATCTAACGATATCTTTATTTTCTACATTGAATTACACATTTTTAATATCATAAATGAGAGCCAAATATGATAATTTTGACTATAAATATGTCCATACTTCAAATTTTTTAGGTATATAAAAGAACAAGAATTTTTTATTTTTTTAGCCAATTATATTGGCGTATATACTGGCATGTATACCAGCGCATATATTGGCACTTTACGATATGTCTTTTCCCATGGTGTACTATCACTTATAACGATGCCCATAACTATCGTCGGTAACTGACCATCATTCCCTTGTAGTGAACCAAGGGTGAGACACCATGCCCTTTATCTCTCTACTACCTTGGGCAACCTTCAGTTGCTTGGTTTATTGGTGACTTGTTCTTCGGTCAAAACTCAAAGGCTTTGAGCTTGGTCTTCTTATTTGTGAATTCTTGAGTGGCTAGATTCTCAGATTCTCCTAAGGCTCTTTCTTTGCTCTCACATACACACACTCATTCCACACATGCTCATTTGGCCCCATAGAATTATAACACTTTTCAGCTCATGCTGATTCTACATGCTCATATTGGCCCCATAGAATTATAACACTTTTCAGCTCATGCTGATTCTACATGCTCATATTGGTGGCATTTACAAGGGTTACAAAGGTTTCCAAGGAGAAAATATCGATGAAGAATTTTGTAATGGTGCTACCATCAATGTTGATGAAGCTCTAACCGCCAAGAATTTGAGGCACTTGAAGGTTACAAAGGTTTCCATGGAGAAAATATCGATGAAGAATTTTGTAATGATGCTACCATCAATGTTGATGAAGCTCTAACCGCCAAGAATTTGAGGCACTTGAAGAGATGTAGACTCGAGTGCCATTAACAAGCTGCCCATCTCTAGAGATGCTAATTTACACCTCTAGGATCACACCTCTGTCTTCCTCGACTATTTCTTGCAAGAACTTGATAAAGAAAAAAGCTTCACTTTCTAGGAGTTGTCCTCTATTGCATGATGAGGACCATCACTTGTTTTTTTAGGAGCAGTCCTCTATTGCGCAATGAAGACCATCACTTGTTTTTTAAGTCTGCTCCCTATGATGCCTCTATTTTGCCTTCTTAGGAAACTCTAATACCTTGGCTATTATAAACCACAGCAAGCCAAGGCCTCAATCTTCCACTCAGGTCTCAAGAATGCAATGACACTATAATTGCATTGGTGGCTATAATTGTAACTATCAATCTTTCACACAGAATGGTGGAGCCCGTGAACTATTCGAAATGTTGGTCATTAGACTTTCTTACTCCCTCTCTCTCTTTGTTAATGGCAATAAAGAGGGGATATGCTCTCAATATAAACTTCCTAGCTAGTTCTCAATCACAAATTAAACACTTGCTATAGCCATCCCTAGTGGCTTTGATATCAAGTTGAAATTTAGTATTGCTAAGGAGGCTCATAGCAATACTCTTCATGATTAAATAGTAAGAGAATCAATATAACAAGGACTAACCAAGACACTAATCACATGATGATTGCATTACTCAAGATCTTAAAATGAGCCAAGGTTTACATGATTTTATAGCTCTCAAGGAGACCTCATACACAAGATATATGCACCTTTATGTCAAGGAGACCTCATACACAAGATATATGCACCTTTATGTCATCCATGTATCAATAAATGCTCACAGTCCATGTGCCACCTTGTGCTTTTCATGTGCTACCTTTTTCACTATTGACTTCACCTTTTATAAGTAACATGTGTGATATGCCAGGAGGCTAACCCGATCTAGGGTTAGGCTAAACCCACCTAGGGTTTAGGTCATGGCATACCAAAGGTCACATGCACTAGGGAGCAAGGATTTGGGATGGTAATCCCATACCAAATCCTATATAAGTGGGATGTAGCACACACTCTAGGCATCCATTCTTGGATGAGCCTTGGTCTACACTCTAGCCTCATCTCTCCCAAATCCTTGCTTCCTAGTGCATGTGACCTTTGGTATGCCATGACCTAAACCCTAGGTGGGTTTAGCCTAACCCTAGACCGGGTTAGCCTCATGGCATATCACATACTATTAAAACCCCAAGGACCTCTCTAACTAGGAAACAAAGCTTGAACAATGCATAAAACAATGCGAAATAGGTATATGCTCAATCCACCCGATCCCACGGGATGCACATAGCACTAGAGAAGCAACCTTACCTTAACCTTGGTGTCCCATACCACCAAGAGGTATCTCTCTAGCAGCACGAGGCTATAGAATAGAGATGAGGCTAGAGTGTAGACCAAGTCTCATCCAAGAATGGATGCCTAGAGTGTTTGCCACATCCCACTTATAGAGAATTTGGAAAGAGGGGTGCCTACCCACTCTCACACTCTATGGGATTACCATCCCAAATCCTTGCTCCCTAGAGCATGTGACCTTTGGTATGCCATGACCTAAACCCTAGATGGCCTAACCCTAGATCGGGTTAGCCTCCTTGTATATCACATACCTCCCCTCTCTAGAACATTGCACTCTTGTAATGGAAAGAAGGAAACCTGCTCTAAATATTCTCAACTGACTCCCAAGTCGAATCCTCTATTTCCCTATCTTTCCATTTTGACAGTTTGAAAAATAAGGTCAAGGAAGCACCGCTGTTAACCTTGCCAGATCCTAGCAAGCCTTATGTCATTGAGAGACAGATGCATGTGATTTTGTGATAGGTGCAACTCTGTTCTAGGAGGGTAGGCCTGTTGCATCTGAAAGCAAGAAGCTTAATGATGCTCAGACCAAGTACAATGTTCAAGAGAAAAGGAACTGCACACTATCATTTATGCATTGAAGACTTGGAGACAATATTTGTATGGGTCTTAGTTTGTGGTTTTAACTGACCACCAGTCTTTGAAATACATTTGTGATTAGCGGAATTTGAAGGGTAGAAAGGCAAGGTGGGTTGAACTTATACAAGATTTTTATTTCACTATCAAGTATAGAAAAGGTAGTTCAACTAAAATCTGATTAACTTGCTCTATTTTCCCATCAGATTGTGGATGATCAGAGGAACTCATACTTAAAGTAGTTTCCAATTTCTTGAAACTTCTAGCCAAAAACGAGCCGTGAACTTAGAGTCCCGATCGCTCACAATGTCAGAAGGTAGACCATACAGGAGTCTAGGGTTAGGCTAAACCCATCTACTAGGGTTAGGCTAAACCCATCTACTAGGGTTTAGGTCATGGCATACCAAAGGTCAAATGCACTAAGGAGCAAGGATTTGGGATGGTAATCCCATAGAGTGTGAGAGTGGGTAGGCACCCCTCTTGCCAAATCCTATATAAGTGGGATGTAGCACACACTCTAGGCATCCATTCTTGGATGAGCCTTGGTCTACACTCTAGCGTCATCTCTATTCTATAGCCTCGTGCTGCTGGAGTACTGCTAGAGAGATACCTCAAGGTTAAGGTATGGTTTCTTCTCTTGTGCTATATGTGCATCCCTTGGGCTCAGGGGTGGTCAGGTGGATTAAGCATATGCCTATTTAGCATTGTTTTCAAGCTTTTTTGCAAGGATTTGGCTAAACCCATCTAGGGTTAGGCTAAACCCATCTAGGGTTTAGGTCATGGCATACCAAAGGTCAAATGCACTAAGGAGCAAGGATTTGGGATGGTAATCCCATAGAGTGTGAGAGTGGGTAGGCACCCCTCTTGCCAAATCCTATATAAGTGGGATGTAGCACACACTCTAGGCATCCATTCTTGGATGAGCCTTGGTCTACACTCTAGCGGCATCTCTATTCTATAGCCTCGTGCTGCTGGAGTGCTGCTAGAGAGATACCTCTTGGTGGTATGGAACACCAAGGTTAAGGTATGGTTTCTTCTCTTGTGCTATATGTGCATCCCTTGGGCTCAGGGGTGGTCAGGTGGATTGAGCATATGCCTATTTAGCATTGTTTTCAAGCTTTTTTGCAAGGATTTGGGATAGTAATCCCATAGAGTGTGAGAGTGGGTAGACGCCCCTCTTGCTAAATCCTATATAATTGGGATGTGGCACACACTCTAGGCATCCATTCTTGGATGAGCCTTGGTCTACACTCTAGCCTCACCTCTATTCTATGGCCTTGTTCTGCTGGAGTGCTTTTAGAGAGATACCTCTTGGTGGTATGGGACACCAAGGTTAAGGTATGGTTGCTTCTCTAGTGCTTTGTGCATCCCTTCGGATCGTGGGGGTGGTCAAGTGGATTAAGCATATGCCTATTTAGCATTGTTTTATGCATTGTTCAAGCTTTGTTTTCTAGTTAGAGAGGTCCTTGGGGTTTTAACATAACCATATAAATTAACTTTTGAGTTAGGAAACTTAGTCTTTCTTCTTTATTTTTAATGTGCATGCTCTCTCCCCTTTTATCTACTCATGTTGTACCCTCACGTATTGCTTCTTCACAACCCATTTAAAATTCTCATGTTCTTCTTGGTAGACTTGGTCATGGATGCTCCAAGGTCTCACATCGCTCGTAGTGGCAGTGTGCTCTCCACGCTTACCACTCTTACCTTTCTTCGTTGCCAAGATGTCTAAGTTTGACTCCTCTCCTAAGTCGCCTACATATCATATTCCTCTATCTGGCTATTAGATGAATCTTCAACTACTTCTTTCTTCTTTTTATTGGACTTCGTGTTCTTGTACAGGTTCTTCTCAACCCTTTTGGCTCCTTTTCTACCAATTCATCAAACCCTAGATCTTATGCATCCATAATGGTTATGGATTGTTTGAGCTTTGGAATCATACCTTTACAAACTATTCCCTCATCAATTCTTTATAGGTTCTATTGGCTTTATCTAGTGTCTTCCTTAGGGGTTTGAATTTTCTTCTTGCCTCAGCTCTCTTATGATGTCTATAACCAAGCTGACTTAAAGTCTTGACCTTTCGGAACCTCTTTGATTCTTTTTTTATCGGGGAAATCCCCTCAAACCATTGCCAAATTAGGTATCAAAAGTCACCAAGAGTAATATCCCACTTTAGTAAAAGTTTTAACAATTGAATTCCATACTCTTTCTAGGAGTGTTGAGGCCTATACTAGATCATAGATCCTTTGACTCCAGACTTTAACCCAAGAAGATATAATTTTGCCTCTTGGAATCAGACTTGGTTCTGGATGATTCTAGAATATGCACAAAACAATCCAGATGTCCTAAAATATGCAACTAAGGGTCTCTTACCTAAATAAGCTTCTTGAGGTGTCATGCCCTTCATCACTACCTTTGTGTAACTCTTGTTAAGGATATGCACTACAATGTTAACTACCTTGGACCAAAAAAAAAACTATAATCCTTTACATTTGAGCATACTCTGTGCCATCTCCACTAGTAGGTGATTCTTGCTCTGTGTAACACTGTTTTGTTGTTGCAGAGTCTGATCAACTATCAAATCTATCTTGATCCCTTTCTCCTTTTGCAGTAGAATCTCCTCCTCAATCTGTTAAAGGACATTGGACAACTTCTTAGTATCATCATTTCTCAAAAAAAAAGAAATGAAACCTAAACCCTTGACTGGGAATTTGGCATCATTCTCGACCACTACCAGGATGGACTCCCCCACAGGCTTGAGGGAGGTATACCAACACTTTTGACTAGTCTGTCGTTGATCTATGAACCATATGTTGAGATTCTCCATTGTCGTTGATCTATGAGCCATCAGATATGCTGAGGAATGTTATGCTTTTGTATAGATTTCTTTTATGGCCATAAAAAGCTACAATTTTGCTTCAGCATTGTTCTCGGACTCCTCCTTCCAAGGCTTCAAAGTGTCATTCTTATCATCTGCTTTCTTCAGTCTACATGCTTTGACCATGTGACCAAGCTTGTAACAGTAGAAACACTTTTGTCTTATAATTTCTTGTTCTTTTCAAAAGCATCGGGGTTATTGCCCTTCCCCTTGCCTTTCTTTGCATGTGTGGAGAATGCTACGTTGTTACCATCTCTGTCTTTAAAACATATCTCCTCCTTTACTAGCATTGCATTAAACTCCTCATCAAAAGTAATAAGCGAGTTGCACACCTACATGTTCAATTAGGTTGCCAAACTATCATACTTCAGGGGCAACACTCTAATGTATCTACGTGCTAGCTCCTCATTGGTCTTAGTGATACTGCCATCTGATCTTACAAATTCTATATCCATGATATGAATTGCTCTATTACTTCTCCATCTCTGTTTTGCAAGCTCATTATAAAAAGGACTCTAAGTCCTTGTCTGATTCCTCATCTCGTACTGGTTCTTTACAACTTTTCGTGCTTCAAAAGCTATGGCAATATATGTTGAATCATGATCATCACCAAATCAGTGATCCTGCTCTGACAATGGCACATGGTGTATTTACATTTCTTTGCCTCCATGCAAAAGCGAGAATAGGATCTAGCAATATGGTTTGTAGTGGATCTATAGGATCAAGAGCAAGACTCGGCTTGACATCAACCCCTATTGTTTTACAGTTTCACATAACTCATATGAATCAAGAATGGACCTAATCTTAAACTTCCAAAGTATAATTTGTTCTCATCACCAAAAGGTGACGGGCAGGCATGATTTATAGGTTAAGCCATCTCTCCAAATCTGCCTTGAAATAACAAACTTCCAA
The DNA here is from genome assembly GCF_041138505.1 of Cibotium barometz. Lineage (NCBI taxonomy): Eukaryota > Viridiplantae > Streptophyta > Polypodiopsida > Cyatheales > Cibotiaceae > Cibotium > Cibotium barometz. The sequence continues at coordinate 19,549,810 of NC_141050.1, forward strand.
AAACAAGCTTTGCATAGAGCCTATGTTTTGATACCATCTAAGAATACACAGGGTCAACACAATACAAGGCACTAAAATGAAGAAAGAAGTGGAGTAAAAATTATTACTTGCAAAAACTTGATTACAAAAACTCTATAGGATCAAGAGCAAGACTCGGCTTGACATCAACCCCTGTTGTTTTACAGTTTCACATAACTCATATGAATCAAGAATGGACCTAATCTTAAACTTCCAAAGTATAATTTGTTCTCATCACCAAAAGGTGACGGGCAGGCATGATTTATATGTTAAGCCATCTCTCCAAATCTGCCTTGAAATAACAAACTTCCAAAAACAAGCTTTGCCTAGAGCCTATGTTTTGATACCATCTAAGAATACACAGGGTCAACACAATACAAGGCACTAAAATGAAGAAAGAAGTGGAGTAAAAATTATTACTTGCAAAAACTTGATTACAAAAACTCTATAGGATCAAGAGCAAGACTCGGCTTGACATCAACCCCTGTTGTTTTACAGTTTCACATAACTCATATGAATCAAGAATGGACCTAATCTTAAACTTCCAAAGAGTATAATTTGTTCTCATCACCAGAAGGTGACGAGCAGGCATGAGCAGTAGTAGCAGTTGCATTATTTATAGGTTAAGCCATCTCTCCAAATCTGCCTTGAAATAGCAAACTTCCAAAAACAAGCTTTGCCTAGAGCCTATGCTTTGATACCATGTAAGAATACACAGGGTCAACACAATACAAGGCACTAAATTGAAGAAAGAAGTGGAGAGTAAAAATTATTACTACTTGCAAAAACTTGATTACAAAAACTCATGGCATCCACCCGAGTGTAAGGAGATTTGATGGTGATCTAAATGACCTCTGGATGGAGGATGTCAAGCCTACAAGAGTGCTTAAACACAATTAACTCGATGATTTTATGGAGCTCCACAAATCCCCCCATATATAGTACCCGATATGGTAGGTTGATCATCGGACTCTACCCACACACCACATGAATCCACCGATGGGATATATGTACTATAAACTATGAACTCCCTGCAACCCGAGAATAGTGTGTTTTTGTCCACCACCTCCCATATAATGCAAGCACTTAGTCTGCAAAAGTAGGCATCCTACTTGGCAGAGTGCCAAGTAGCCATCTCCTAACCATCTAGCCACACTTGACCATCTAGTGTCTAAACTGGGAACTAACCCAGTGCTCACCCACAATGGCTACTCCTCATAAAGGGGACCTTTTACAAAATTAAGCACATTCGTAACCTACAGAAACATCACAAGGGTGGAACATTGATGCTTCTTCAACAAAATTTTGCATGAGAATCATTCCCACCAAGACATCGTGAAAAAAGATGGGGATGTGTGTCGACTCACATTTGCAAAAGTCACATACAACGATGTGTGCTCCCATTAGAGCCAAAGAAGATCAAGTCCATGGAATGAGGTCCCACAAATAATTACACACATAGGAGAATCACAAAGAAGAAGTCCTTTATATCTTGAGGACTTTACAAATTTCTTTCACAAAGAATACCGAGTTACAAGGCCACGCCACATCCCCACACACCACATGGTATTTGAAAGCAATAAATTACAATGAGTAATTAAATGTTGCACAAAACAAAACATCAAGAATCTCTAATTTTAAGCCTCAACCAACGTGTTTTTTTCATGAAAAGCTATAATTCCAAAAATGGCATGCTCCTTTACTCACACTAGGAGCCAAAAATGGCATGTAGAGAATCAAATTTTTACAGCTAATTGAGCATCAACAGCTCAAGATTTCTTTGGTGATGTATATGTCCAGAGAGACACTAACACCTCGCTAACACTTGAACTCAACAAGTCATGAAGAAAACAATAAAAGATGCTTTAATTGGTGCTTCAAAAATCGGCATTTTTGGCTACCCATACATAGAGTAGTGAAAGAAGCCTTTGTTAATGATTTGCTCACAACTCAGTATAGGAATGTCTCACCCTAGAGGTCGCCTAAGCACACACTTGATAGCTCTACTCAAGAGCTTCAAGATGAGCCACAAGATTGCCAAATTTTGCCAAGATCTGGCCAAAATTGCTTATGCAATAGAAGCCATTTTTCACAAACACAAGTGGGACTAAATTAATTGAATGGAGCCACATTCCTTCACAATTCGTGTTTCCTAACCTAATGCACATTGTTGAGCATGCCATGAGATTTCTATATATCCTAAGAGTACTCTAAATGCATGAGTATACAAACTGCAATATCCGCTACAACTAGGGTCTCTTTTCCTACAAATTAGCACTAAATACCTAGTGAAGTAAATTAGCTTCAAATCACACACTTCTCAAACCATTGATTCAACCTAAGATTTGTAAAATAAATCCACTCCAATGTTGGAACTTTTGAGAACTAAATCTCTCGAAATAAGTATTTGTTAAAAGACATGGTGTGAGCTTAGACTTGACAACAATTAAATGAATCACTTAACACTAGTCTTGTTATAAAAAAAATCCACTTTTGTGTCTTTTTGTTGAAGGTTTTTTAAAAAATTCAAATTCCTTAAGTTATTGAGTCAAACAAAATCCTTTTAGGAAACTCTTCTCAACACATATAGGAAGTTGAAAAAAATAGACCCGCAAAGAATAAATCAAAAATACTATTTTTCAATAGTCATAAACTAGGTGAAACCTACCAAGTAGCGCTAAATGTTTGTATATCTTATATCTTATTAAAACGCAATCAAATAATTTTTACACATGCTAAAAATCCCATGAAAAATGTATCAACATGTACACAATGTATGTATTCACTTAAAATGATGATAGAATCAAAGCTGACAGCATTTTTTGGCCCTCTAATTAGAGCGTGTTGTTCAGTATTTCAGCCACTTTTGTGGGTTTTTACTATTTTTAGTAAAGTCTTGGTTTTAACATTTCACTTTTTTGGGTAAAACAAAATTCCCATATGATGCACTTTGTTACGCTAGCTCATCTATGTGCTTCTTGTTGCTAAGTTTCAATATGGCTACATATTCCCTTTTTTGATAACCTAAATGTGACCCCCTGAGCCACTTTTGTGGCTATAGTCACTTTAGTGGCTCAATTACAAGACTAGTGTTAATGATGATGATTATCATTAATTTATACTCACACACAAATCACTTAAGATAAGATGAGATGTGACCAATGAGCAATGGTGTGTACTCAAGAGTTGCTATAGTCACTTTAGTGGCTCAATTACAAGACTAGTGTTAATGATGATGATTATTATTAATTTATACTCACACACAAATCACTTAAGATAAGATGAGATGTGACCAATGAGTAATGGTGTGTACTCAAGAGTTGCTAGACAGATATAACCTTGAAAATTATGCAAGTGGAGTAGAGAGTATCTTCCGCAAAGGACCACTTAGATTAATTAGCACAAAGCAAGTACACAACTCATAGGCGCTTCACACACTCTCCAGTCTCTAGAGATGTGATGTGAACACCTGCATATATAGGTCCATGGAGGGTGCTAGAGCCCTTGAATCTCTCTCTCCATGCGAGTTTCCTCTAGAATGAGGGCAAAGGTCACTGAGGTAAGTGTATGATTAGCTTGGTTTTCTATCTCACTGAAAAAACATTGCTCATAACATGGAGGCATACTAGAAAGCAACATATAGATTGCCTCCTCTTCATCAATGTTGACACTTGCAACACTTAGTTGGTCAATCATACATCTAATACCATTGACATTGGAAACAATACTAGTTTTGTCAATCCTTTCCATCCTGTAACGGTTCTTCCTTAAGAAAAACTTGGTAGCAGCATTGGTTTGCCCAAAAATGGAATTGAGCCTAAGCCAAGCTTTATCAAAAGTCTTTGCTGAGCTCACCTAATGAATTTGGCTATCACTTTAGCCCACAAATGATGAGGGATAAGGCCTTGGAGTCTAGGTTGGTCCATTTGGTAATAAGATCTAGGTCTCTATTTGACTTCTTTTTAGTGCCATTAACCACACTCCACACATATCTTTCTCTACAAGACACATCTCCATCTTGATGCACCAAGTATGGTACATGGTTCCATCAAACTTGTGTGACGTATCAAACATTATTTCCACCACATTTGCCATGGCACTCAACCTCACATACACAGTGTAACCCAAAAAGTTCCTTTATAACTAGAGGACTGTATAATAGAGCTTGTCTTTCACCTAGAGACACTCTCTTCATCACCAAATAAATGAAGATGTGTGCACATGAACTCTGACCACCCCAAGTAATTTAGCTTTGCTTTGGTCTTAAAAATTGTCTTTGAACTTTGTCTTGAAAATTATCTTTGAACATTTGGCTAATTTAATTTGAGCTTTGATTTTGCGTGTAAAAATCTAGGCATTATGACTAACACATTTCACATTAGGCCTTCACACAGAAAGGTGTCCTTTATAACTAGAGGACTTAGAAGGAGCTTTGAATTTGATGTATAGTACAAAGGATTAGCACCACAAAGGTCTATTCAACACTTTTAACGACGCCAAGGTTTTGACCTAAAAAGCTCTCCCTCTTTTCAAGGAGAAAAAATTGTTGCACCTTTCTCAAACTCAGCACCAACTCCTCAAAACGTTGTCATTACACAGGAGCTTATGGCCTTCACCTACCACCTTCTTGTCAAGCTATGGCTTCCTTTAGTACTCCCAACAAACTTGCTGCTTATCGAGGTGGCCCTTGAGCTAAGAACCAAGGTCCAAATGGGCTCTCCATAGGCATAGAAACCACGACTTTTGGTGTTGGAGATGAAGCTGCACACAGAGCTTTTCTATGCCACTTTCAACACAAGGCTTAATATTCATCTAACTATGGTTTTGCCTTGCTGCCCCTGTAAATGGGCGCTTTGAGCTAACCCAAAGCTCAGTTCAGACCTTCACACAGAGCGCTCTGTCTAGCTCACTTAGAGCTCTACACAACTGGCCAGAGTTTCACACATGGATTCTTTGTCTAGCTCAGTTAGAGCTGTACAGATAGCTTTTCTCAACCTCTCTAGGAATGCCACAAAGAAAATAATCCCTCTCTCTCTCTTAGGAAATGTCCCTCTCCCTATTCTTGAGAAAACAAACTCATGTAATCACACAGAGAATGGACTGATTGTTACACTTCACAAAGTATGCAAACTCAGAAGAGGACTCACAAAGTATCCACCCTTGTAATGATCACTAAGAAGAATGCTTCCCACCTCTATTTTGCCACTCGTAAGAGGTGATGAAGAGTATAGCAATGCTTTCCCTCTCTCATTCTTGTGTGTCATTCACATAAAGAAGGAAGATGCCATCACACATAGATTTGCTACAAGACACTCACATAGAGTTGAATTACAAAAACTGATTGATCTCTTTTTACTTCAATGCAAAGTGCCACTCAATGAAGCAAATAAATCAGCCCACTAAGCAACAACTGCAATCAATGAATTCTCACTAAGATGCCACTCAATAGTGATGATGAAAAACAATATTAAGCTAACAATAAGTTCACCAAGTTGAGCAACATTTTCCCTTGCTCTCTACACAAAGCAAGCCTTGTAAATTAGGCATAGTTAAGCTTGGATTTTCTTAAGAATTGCTTCAAAGTTCTACCTCTATCACTTAGGGATGATGTTTGAGTTTTTCACTTAGAGAATGATTAGAAGGATCCTCAATCTCACGTTTCTTGTGCCACCCAATAAATGATGAACAAAGAGGGCCTTGTCACAAGTTCCTTTCCATGTCTCCTCTTCTATGCTTGCTACACTCATAGACTTGAGAACAATTACCTTAATCACTAGATAATCCCAAAGATCACGAAACCCGCTCTCACACTGAGAATCACTCTCTCTCTCTCTCAATTCACTTTGCCCCACTAAGGAAATCTATATCCTTTATTGTGTGTGTTGATATTGAAGGGGATTATAGAAAAAAAGGCCCTTATTTGGGTAGAAGAGTTTGTGATAGAGAAGCGTTAGAACAAGAAAAACATTGCAATGACAAATTAGCCAAAACATCATTTTGCATAAAAATCAAAACTTTGCCACTCCTCCTTGGTATTGAGCACCAAGGTGGGGCTAATAACCAACATGGATTGATTAACATAATGGCCAATTCAATAAAACATAATCAGACAACGTAACGATTGAGGAACACAGGACAGAGACGTATAATCGTGAATAACCATATACACTTCTATATTCCATGAGTCATGATTATCTGGATCATGCTTTGTGTTGTATAAGTTACAATTGATACAAAGGGTCACTAGCCATCATGCATGATTGTTGGTATCTAAATGAATGAATAATAGAAAGCATAATCCTAAGCTAAAATTGTCGGTATCTAATGAATCAATAAAAGAAAGTATAATCCTAAGCTAAATTGTCTCAGTAGTCTAGGTAACAACAGGCCTTAGCATATGTTATATACATGAAGTCAAACATTGTTTTCCTTGGTCAAAAAGGCCAATTACTAAAGGAGAATTAACCTAGGATAGATATAGACACCATACATCCACATCCACATTCCATTCACATCCACACATCCATATCCACATTCCACATCCTTATTCACATTTACATACATCCACATCCACATTCCATTCACATCCAGACATCCATATCCACATCCTCATATCTATTTATAGAATACAAGAGAATTCTTATTTTCGATATAAGATTTCTTTACGCATTTATTTATGCATAAATTCCAATTAAAGGAGACTAACACTTTCGAAATAAAAAATTAATCTTTTATGCATCTTCCTATGCATAAATTCATTTTAAATGAGAATGGCACTTTTGAATAGAAAATCAAATCTTTAATGCATCTTCCTATGCATAAAATCAAAATTGACAAAAATTACTCTTTTGAACTAAAAATAGATTTCTTTATGCATCTTTCCATGCATAAATCCAATTTAGTAGGAATTACACTTTTAGAATAAAAGAATTTTTCTTATGCATCCTATTTATGCATAAAATTATTTATGATAAAAATCACTCTTTTAATATAAAAAATATCTTTTATGCATATGATTATGCATACAATCATTTATGATGAAAATCACTCTTTTAATATAAAAGAATTTCTTTAATGCATCTAATTTATACATAAATTTATTTATGATGATGAAAGTAACACGTTTATAAAAAAATAATCTTTTATGCATACTTCTATGCATGAAAATCAATTATGATAAAAGTAACACTTTTACAATGAAATAATAATCTTTTATGCAAACCTCTATGCATGAAAATCAAATATGATAAAAGTAACACTTTTACAATAAAATAATAATCTTTTATGTATACCTCTATGCATGAAAATCAAATATGATAAAAGTAACACTTTTACAATAAAATAATAATCTTTTATGCATACCTCTATGCATGAAAATCAATTATGATAAAAGTAACACTTTTACAATAAAATAATAATCTTTTATGCATACCTCTATGCATGAAAATCAAATATGATAAAAGTAACACTTTTATAATTTAAAAAAATATTCCTTTATGCATAATAATAATCAATATACATCTTCTATGCATGAAAATGACACTTTTAGAGTATAGAATTGATAGGAATTACTCTTTTAGCATAATAAAAGATAATTCTTATTTCCAAAAATTTTGCTATAACCTCCTTTGTATGGCTGATTATTTTTTAATTTTTTCTACTTAATTTTGTCTTAAAAATTAACTATAATTGATTTAAAGTAATCTATACTAATCAAAATTCACTTATAAAAGAGAAAACATTATAAAAAGTTTACTTCCAATAATTTTCACTTAACTAGGATAAAGAAGGGTTGATTCTAAGAAGAGAGAGGGGAAAAGCCTTTCGATCAAGGCATAACATCCTTTTATCACTTCAAACAATCATAAACATTAGAAAAACATAAAATCAATAAAGAAAAATACAAGAATCTCTACTTACATGATTTCTTTGAGCTTTCCTTTGGCTTGATGGTTTAAGGGTTCAACTTTTGTTTGTAACAAGAGTGGCCACCAATCTTTGGAAGAGGGAAATGTCAAAAACTAGTGAATTATTAATAAATGCATAGTTCTTGGCTTGGGAGGAGCAGAGTAACAGTGCATAAAACACTATTAAGTTTCAACAAAGGGGAGGGCTTCTATTTATAGGAAAAAGTGAGCCTCTAACCAAGCCAACTGATTCTAGAATTTTCCAGATCATTTTGGTCAATTTTTGACCATTTTTTGGTCAGTTTTGGTCACTTTTTGGATCTAGTTGAAACAGGAGAGAGGAGAGATGAAAATATCTCATTATTTGGGAATTTAAAACTCATTCAAGCATGTGAAATAGGTGCCCTCTTCATGAGGGGAATTCCCCTATGCAGAGGTCAAAAATGCATCATTTCACCTAAATATCTCTCTTTTTTAACTATTAACCTTGTCCTTAGTCAACTCTTCATCTTATGGGAGTATTTACTCATTTTTGGAGGATTTTCCTTTTGTTCTTCTATTTATCTCCTCACTAAATTTGGATGAATCTTATTGGTCCATAGGAACCTTAATTTAAAATTTTAAAAAAATCTTCACTCCCCTAGGATAATGCCTCTTGAACAGATTATACTTAATTTCTAATGCACCTTCTAAAAATCTTTTTCAACTTTTGTTTCAGGGGAACTTATTTTAATAAGATGAGGTATTTTTCTATCTAAAAATATTTAAAATCTGAATATTATCTCTCTAGAATATTTTCTCTCTCTAGGCCAAAACAGGTAGAAACAAGATCTTTTATATTTTTGAAGAGGGGAATGAATTACAGGGGAAGATACTGGACATCATGAGGGTTGGGTGGAGGAATCTTACATTCTACCCCACTTAAAAAACGCGAGATGTCCTCATCTCGCAAGTGGAGTAAAATCTTTTTCATCTTCTTCTTCTTCTTCAATTACTTCCAGCGTTACTGCTTTGGAAGTGGACGGCCGATTTGGGAACAACTCTCTTTGACTTCCCCTATTCTGAGGTGGAGGTCTTGCATTACTTTGGGTTTAAACTGTAGGTTGGATAGAGGGTCTACCTCTGGGACTTCCCTGATTTTTGGCGGATAGAACCGTGATTACTCTGGACGGAAGGGGCTGGAGTCTGGAATCTTGATCCCTGATATTCTTGCCCTGAAAACCTTGATCCAAAAGGAGTTAGGCAATCCATGCTGCAATGTCCAAATCCTTGACAGTTATAGCATTTCACTCTCTTGCTCAAGGGTGGAACTTCTGAAGTTGAATTCCAAGGGATTGAGTTTCGAAAAAAGGACATTTCTTCTATTTTGGAACTTCCCATATCCTGGGTTTGACCCTGATATCTCTTTAGGTTGAGGAAGGTTGGAATCATCTTCTGGAAATAAAAATCTTTTGAAAGGCGATGGTGCTGGCTTTGGCAAGACTTTGACATCAAAGGCTTTGGCGAAATCCTTCGCCATCTGAACTACTTCGGCCATAGAAATAGGTTTGGCATTCTTGACTAAAGTATCTAATGGCTCGTTCATTCCCCGAATGAACGTGGCCATCAGCTGCACTTCATCCAATTGAGGAGAATATTTAAGGAGAAGGGCAAAAGCCTGATGGTACTCTTCAATTTTTCGGGTTTCCTGTTTTAGTTCCAAGAACTCATTCATCTTGATTTCAAGAAAGCCTGGGGGACAAAACCTCTTTCTGAGGTAAGCCTTGAGATCGATCCAAGTTTGGGTATTTCGGTCGAGATGGGTTGTCTCGCAATGGTTTCTCCACGCCACTCTAGCTGTCTCCACTATCTTTAGCCTTGCAAGACCCATTTTGCTCTTCTCATTGTACCCGATGACATCGAAGTATTCTTCCATTGATTCGATCCACTTCTCCATAGTCTTGCCCAAGTTTTTCCCTTCACCCTCCAAGCTGCGAACTATGAAGAGTTTTATGAACATCCAGGTCGAGCTCTTCTTTATCGAGTTGGGGGTTAACATTTCTACCACGACGACCTCGGTCCATGTTCCTATCAATACGAAAATTCTTGTTAAGTCTCTTTATTTATGATTCAATCCGAATTTTGATTCAACTAATTCTAGGGTTCTCTAAATAGGTCGGCTCCCCACAGAATCAAGGGATAAAGATACTCATATAGAACACATTATCAGATAACAAATCATTTAGAATATCTCATTAATATCTTTATCACAATAATGATCCATTAGACTAAATTTTTCCATCTGAACAGTCCTCCATGGGGATTTCAATTTTTCAGATTTTTAATTTATCATCTCTTAACTTGATCCACTGATCAAAAGTTAACAGTAGCAATCTGCCACACAGCACAATCCACTAATCTCATAGTGATTGGCTGAAGTCATTAACGTCATTCTAGCTATGAACATTATCAGAGGGACTCGTCCCATTCATCCTCATTGCGGTTTTGCTCAGCTTATTACATTTCAACCAATTTTCAGGGATCATCATTTTTCAATCAGAATCCAAATCAACTCATCAGTTCTTAACCACATTTGAATTCATCAACTGGATAGCATTAATGCTTATAATTTCAAGTCTTAGATTTACTCGTATATACAGCCAGTAAAGAGCTGCAGTTATACCCTCGGTATATACAGGTAGTCATGGTTCTTGGAACTTTAAGGTAAATACCATCATGTCTAGGCCTCAAGCAAGTCAGGGATTCCATACAATTGCGGTACTTCCGTCTGAAGACCCAATTACCAATTTACGAATTTCAGTTTGAATATCAAATTGTATGAATTTTATCACACAATTACGACCTTTTAGTACCTCTTGATAAATTTTTGACATAATTGGCTTCTCGGTTGATCCTCATTAGCCAAATAGCTCTGATACCAACTGTGAGATCCCTGTCCCCACCGTGCAACGGATTCGGGGTTGCTAGCAGCGGAAGTAGCACTTCTTGCACGGGGTAGGGTCCCACACTCGGGGCCTCGCCGCCCACGGATATCCGGACTAGAGACTAATCCATCGGTTTTTCCAAAACCGAACCCGAAAAACTTCCTTTGCCCGGAAAGCACAGGCGATTCCACCAGGATAACTTTTTCCTAACGTAGTCAAAAGACTTAACTAACTGAACTGATCTGACCGAACTTGTAAGTTCCATAGTCAAATCAAGGGACAGATTGCACTTAGATCATAGAGACCAACGCTTTTTTCCTCATCGTCGAGAGGCACAACCGTTGATCCTTTTTCCATAGAACAATTTTTGTCCGGGATTTACTTCATCTATCGAACTAAACAGAAAATTGAGTCTCGATTTAAGGATCCATTAGTCCAGCCTAACCCCATCCAGTCCCATGGGTTAGCCAACCGCCCAACCACTGTAGTAATGGGATCCAATTCGAAATTTGGTTATGTTTTGTCCCGGGTACCAAGGAAAAGAGTTCCCGGAAGTTCATGCAAACATAAAACTAGTCACACCACTTACACACCCAATATGAAATTGCCTTTTTCTCAGCATCAGCTAACTTTAAAACAATCCTTTAATGAAACCATTATGTCACTGATGACAATCCTGAAAATCTCTGGTTGAATCCATATTTCCAATCATACATTCATCGGTGCACTTATGGCATCATTGGCAACCAGAACGCTCACCACCTGTTCACTCAGGGGCCTTTTCAATAGTTCCTATTTCATAGTACCCGACAATATTTCACATATAAAAATCAAGATGGAATCCTCCTTGAAGATCAGCAAGATCAATCAACAGATCCATATAAGAGAACCATGGACTCATCCGTTGAGGACCAGCAAGATCAATCAACCAGATCCATGCCCGGTTTCAGAAAACAACTCTTACTCCTTGATCCAATATCTCCCACGACGCACGTGTGGGTATCTTCGGCGACCTAGAGCCCGAGCACCATATGGTCAGCACCCTCTAGGATGCTTCGTAGGTCACCTAGCGCTTCACTCTCATAGGCCGCTTCCTTGGTCTCTCATCCATCGTACTAGAAGCTCTAAATCGAACCGAGGCTGATCAAGACCTCGGCTAACCTTGCTACGCGAGACGTCTGCCATTGACTCTCCGTTCAGCAGTTGCAAATTTATCAGTTAGGTCTCCACGATCTTAATCACAAGATGGTCAAAATGCTTCCCCAGCATTCTTGACATAAAACAGTCATTTACAAACAGGTCACAAATACAGTTTCTATATTGAACTCTTGTCTTTTCACATTATTCCACATTATTCCATATTATTTAATCCAATTTCAATTCATATGAGTATCCATTCTTGACCAGATACATCATTTTCTATTCCATCACATAGGATTCATTCACTTCACGTAACATCCATTCCTATCTTTCTTAATTTACATTACGTCTCCTCACATCCATTTCTCATTATATCTCATTCGTTCAGATCTTATATTATTCATTCACATTCTGATTCACATGACATCTCATCTCATCCATTCGCTCATATCGACTTCATATCCATTCACATTCATATTTGCATTCATTATTCCACACACACATCCACATTCGTACATCCACATTCACATCTACATTTATACATCCATTTTCACATCCACATTCGTACATCCACATCCATTTTCACATCCACATTCATACATCCACATCCAAATCCACATTCATATATCCACATCCATATCTACATTCATACATCCACATTCACATTCACATCCACATTCCACATCCTTATTCACATTTACATACATCCACATCCACATTCCATTCATATGTAGACATCCATATCCACTTTTCCTATCCTTATTCACATTTTTATACATCCACATCCACGTTCCATTCACATCCAGACATCCATATCCACATCCTCATATCTATTTATAGAATACAAGAGAATTCTTATTTTTGATATAAGATTTCTTTATGCATTTATTTATGCATAAATTCCAATTTAAGGAGACTAACACTTTTGAAATAAAAAATCAATCTTTTATGCATCTTCTTATACATAAATTCATTTTAAATGAGAATGGCACTTTTGAATAGAAAATCAAATCTTTAATGCATCTTCCTATGCATAAAATCAAAATTGACAAAAATAACTCTTTTGAACTATAAATAGATTTCTTTATGCATCTTTCCATGCATAAATCCAATTTAGTAAAAATTACACTTTTAGAATAAAAGAATTTTTCTTATGCATCCTATCTATGCATAAAATTATTCATGATGAAAATCACTCTTTTACTATAAAAAAATATCTTTTATGCATATAATTATGCATACAATCATTTATGATGAAAATCACTCTTTTAATATAAAAGAATTTCTTTTATGCATCTAATTTATGCATAAAATCATTTATCATGAAAGTAATACTTTTATAAAAAAATAATCTTTTATGCATACTTCTATGCATGAAAATCAATTATGATAAAAGTAACACTTTTAGAATGAAATACTAATCTTTTATGCATACCTCTATGCATGAAAATCAAATATGATAAAAGTAACACTTTTACAATAAAATAATAATCTTTTATGCATACCTCTATGCATGAAAATCAATTATGATAAAAGTAACACTTTTACAATAAAATAATAATCTTTTATGCATACCTCTATGCATGAAAATCAAATATGATAAAAGTAACACTTTTACAATAAAAGAAAATTATTCCTTTATGCATAATAATAATCAATATGCATCTTCTATGCATGAAAATGACACTTTTAGAGTATAGAATTGATAGGAATTACTCTTTTAGCATAATAAAAGATAATTCTAATTTCTAAAAATTTTGCCATAATCTCCTTTGTATGGCTAACCATTTTTTAATTTTTTCAAATTAATTTTATCTTAAAAATTAACTCTAATTGATTTAAAGTAATCTATACTAATCAAAATTCACTTATATAAAAGAGAAAATATTATAAAAAGTTTAATTCTAATAATTTTTACTTAACTAGGATAAAGAAGGGTTGATTCTAAGAAGAGAGAGGCGAAAAGCCTTTCGATCAAGGCATAACATCCTTTTATCACTTCAAACAATCATAAACATTAGAAAAACATAAAATCAATAAAGAAAAATATAAGAATCTCTACTTACATAATTTCTTGGAGCTTTCCTTTGGCTTGATGGTTTGAGGGTTCAACTCTTGTTTGTAACAAGAGTGGCTACCAATCTTTGGAAGAGGAAAATGTCAAAAACTAGTGTATCATTAATAAATGCACAGTTCTTGGCTTGGGAGGAGTACAGTAACAGTGCATAAAACACTATTAAGTTTCAACAAAGAGGAGGGCTTCTATTTATAGCAAAAAGTGAGCCTCTAACCAAGCCAACTGATTCTAGAATTTTTCAGATCAGTTTGGTCAATTTTTGACCATTTTTTGGTCAGTTTTGGTCACTTTTTGGATCTAGTTGAAACAGGAGAGAGGAGAGATGAAAATATCTCATTATTTGGGAGTTTAAAACTCATTCAAGCATGTGAAATAGGCGCCTTCTTCATGAGGAAAATTTTTCCATGCAGAGGTGTCAAAAATGCATCATTTCACCTAAATATCTCTTTTTTAACTATTAACCTTGTCCTTAGTCAACTCTTCATCTTATGTGAGTATTTACTCATTTTTGAAGGATTTTTCTTTTATTCTTTTATTTATCTCCTCGTTACATTTGGATGAATCTTATTGGTCCATAGAAACCTTAATTTGAAATTTCAAAAAAATCTTCACCTCCAGGCTAATGCCCCTTGAATAGATTATACTAAATTTCTAATGCACCTTCTGAAAATCTTTTTTTTGAACTTCTGTTTTAGGAGAACTTATTTTAATAAGATGAGATATTTTTCTATCCAAAAATATTTCAAATCTGAATATTATCTCTCTAGAATATTTTCTCTCTCTAGACCAAAACAAATAAAAACAAGATCTTTTATATTTCTGAAGTGGAATGAATTACAAGGGAAGATACTGGACATCATGAGGACTGAGGAGAACCCATCCTCATGTCCATCTACTTTGCACTAGTTATCTATCCTCACATGCAATTGTCCCACCATCCTCTCCTGCTGTAAGACTCCGAGAACAGCACAAGCATGCCACCTATGCGATTATATGCCAATGAACTTTTGTGGAGACAAACTCATCACTAGCTTGCACTATGTAGGTTCTATATAGGTAGCCCATTGTAACATTTGGATAGTGTCAACATTGTGTTAGCATTAACCGTGTATGATTTTTTACCTGTATAAGCTCTATTATGTTCTTGCATACAAACTGTAACGGTGGTTGTTGGATTCTTTGATAACTTCCAACCATAACACTCTTGTTTATCAAGAGAGAAATTCCTTATATTACTTCATAATATGTTGACATGTTTGGAATAAATTGTAGTATGGATGGTTTACAATGCCATTACTTATAATAATCTATTCACTAGGTTGCTCAATATGACTTTATGATATACAAAGACTTTATGCTCGTCATACTTAGTTTAAATTGTTTGAGGACAAACATTCATTATATTGACTTACAAAGACTTCCCATCTTAAAATATCTTCACATTATAATGTACATAGGTAAAACTGTGTAATGATAATAAGAGATGAACAATAGAATAGTTGTGCTATCAATGTGTCTTTGTGTGTGTGTGTGTGTGTGTGTGTGTGTGTGTGAGAGAGAGAGAGAGAGAGAGAGAGAGAGAGAGAGAACAAATTAATTTTAGTGAAAAAGAGGCTCTCTTGCCAAAGTGTAGAAAAGCATGGCAAGTGTGCGGACAAAATAATGTTAAATGCCTCTCTCTCTCTCTCTAAGAGAACACAATTTTTTGCTCTTTGACATCACACAATAAAGAGGCCCTTTGGATCTTTTGCAAGACGTTGATTTTTTTTCTGAAACCACATAGACCCTTTGTGTGTGTGTGTGTGTGTGTGTGTGAGAGAGAGAGAGAGAGAGAGAGAGAGAGAGAGAGAGAAGAGAGAAGATGAGAGAATGTGTGTAAAGATTTTGCAGAATCTTCAAAATTTGATGTGTCGTAACATTTTCTATTTTGATACTGCTAAGGTTTTTAGGTTCTTTTTTAACTTTTAAAAAAAAAACATATACTCAACTCTCTCTCGCGCCTTTAGAAAAATTCCTCTGTTCTTTTTTTAGAAGCCCCTTTGGGGGGGATGCAATGCAAGCACTGCACCACTCACAACACCATGGATGTCAGGGTTTGAACGCGGGTCCATTCATTTGGGTACGGTAGAATGGCCCGGGCTAGACCACTCGCGCTAGAGCCCGCTGACAGATTCTCCTCTTTTTTGGTATTCCATCATCCACACTCAGTTTTTGGTCATTTAAACAGAAATATGCATGCAAACAAACATCAAATGATACCAAATCTTGTGCTACTAACTTGGCTTAAAACGTTCTCTTACCAGTGTGCCATTACTAAAAATGCCACTGTAAAGCTGGCTTTTCCCACCCAAGTTTGCAAGATATGTTCTTATCGAGATCGGTTGCATAACAAACTTATCACACAAACTTATATGACAAAACACAATTCTTTATGCTCCTATAACCAAGTCCCTTGTTTTTTTTTTGAATTGGAAACGATTTCGAATAAAATCAGCTGTGGATGCATGAAAGTAGCTACATGTTTTTATATGAGACACGAGTGCGTGGCATTTTTCCACTCAGCTGGTACCTGGGACCTTGGATGCCCCATGTCCATGTCTTGGAACCCGACCGTACAGAGACCTTTTCAGATTCAATAGACAAATCCTCCTCCCCATCTACACGGACACTAGCTTCCCCTGTTTCTCTATACATGTCATGTTCCAGCACCGCTTGTTTAGCAGGAATCATTACACCTGGTACCATGCTCTGCCCACATGCTTCTTCACCTCCCACATCTTTGAAGGATGGAACTACCTGATACATATGCCAAGTCCAGAGTGTCAGTAGGTGTATATGAGAACATTACTCCTAAAACCAATCAAATTACCTGATCCGACTTCTTTGGAGATAACTCTTTGGAAAGTATGGTGGTGGGTGACCCCATCTCAACGCCCATCACCAATGCTTGCTTCTCCTTGACCAAGCTGATTTCTACTGCTGCCACCTTATCACTTGACTTCATCGCCTCATCCGGTTCAGAATGACTGGTCTGATGCATCTTCAGCTCTTCCTCTCCATTCCCAATGTCTATCTCTGCTCCAACTTTGCTCTGTTGCTCTAAATTGTACTGCTCCTCCATCAACATGTCCATGTGAGAAAGTGATCGCTGACATTTGAGTTTCTTGAACCCACCAGCTTAGGTTCCAGAAGAACGGCACCCACCAATCAAGAAAAGAGGAAAGAAGTTAAGCATTGATAAGACAGCCACAATCTACATCAAATGAAAGCCAGAAAACAACACCCGATTGAAACCAAAATCAAGGCATTCATCATGCTCAAGGACACCATGTTGGTTCCACGTGAATATTTAGGTTCCTCCCTTCAGTCCCCTGCCTCAACTCCCACCAGACTGAGCTCGTGTCTTGCCTCCAGCTACCCAAGCCCTATGGAGTCTTGGAGCCTTCTGCCTCCACCCTTAAGGAGGTGACGCTGACAGCAGGATCAATGTCACCAATGTACACGATAAACATGTGAGATGTTCACCACGAAATGCCTCCTCAAAGACTAGAAGGATAGAGAAACTCTGCCCCCACTTACCTTGCCTGGTTAAGCTTAGGTACTTGGATTAATCATGGTCTCAGGTCTAGGGTTGAATCCCTTGAAAGCTAAAGAGCACAACACCCAAGTAGAATCACGATTGACGAAACCAAACCATGCGAGTGTGGCAGCCCTGACATGAGATAAAACTCATATGACAGCACACGCCTGTCACACCTATCCACAAGAAAAGGCCTGTTTTTAATGTGATTGATGCTATTCTCGGACTGTACGCATGCTTGGGAGTAATTCAAAATGCTTGCAAATTAGTTTCTTCATTGTATTAACACCACCATCCAACCACAGCTCGGTCCAGGGAAACCCTGACCGTGCACATCCCCCAAACCCTGACGTCCCAACTACCAAATGTTTGGCTACAGCTTGGTCATGGCCTGATCTGGGTCGTGATCTCCTGGAAATCCTCCCAATCAGAGCAAATATGAGCAGTGCACTCACTTATATAGAGGCTTGAAGTCGGTAATAACAGCTAGTAAACGCAGTCTTAAATCACAGTACACTGGGCCCAATTATTTAGATGCCAGGATTCAAACCCTGGACCTGTGTGTCAGCAGGCCATGGTGTAGTAGGAGATGTGAAAGTCCAGGGAGTTTCCACTCAAGACTCTAGCCTGCTTCCTCGAGCCCAATAATTGTAAGCTTAACCTTATATTATTAAAGCCAGGATATAACTGATGGTAAGTCACATCAGTCACTGCACTTACATGAAAAGCAGCGCATTCTACACCTAGATTTCCAACAGGCACATCCTTTGTACTACCCTAAGCGAAACTATATTGCAAAGAATTTCAAAACACAACCAAATAATAAAAAGACAAGAAAATGCATTACTGCAATTCACAAAAGAGTGAGAACCCACCAACATTGCCATGTGAGGTCATGTGATATCCCCTGGCAATTGTAGTTGATTGTTTGCTATCTGGTAGGTTAAATACGACTCCACGCTTCTTGGGAACCGATTCATGGCTTTGAAGGCTAACTGCATTCAAGGTAGAAGCATGCATGGTTGATGTTGGTTTGAGTGGTTCCTCTACAGATCCAGGCAAAGGTAAAGTTTGGGCCTTGGTTGCCTCCTCTTGGGCTTCTAGTTTCTTCACAGGAACTACTTGCTTTGATTTGAAATGCTGTATCCAAGGACTTGCCAACACCGAAGGTGCAAGTAACCATGGTGTTTTAGGGGCTCTGAAACGGAAATCTCCTGGTATCTCTTGTTCATATGGCTGGAAAATAGTGAAAACAGAACCAAGGATTACTCATGCATTTTCCAAGGAAACTCTCTCTCTCTCTCTCTCTCTCTCAGCATTAGCACTTACATGGATGTTTTTTCATTCAACTCTAGTTGGTTTTTTTTAGTGATTTTCCATGATTCAATCACTTCATGGACATATTGTAACTTTTGGTCTCATAGACCCTTTGGTCTTTTGTAGACATTAATAGAACTTTCTTCCTGCTCTCGAGTCTCTAATGAGTGCTCTCGAGTCTCTACTGGGTGCCTAGGTCAGAAGTGCCAAATTCAGGCCTGAGCAACCTCGTTTAGCAACTTGTGCCAGATTGGGGGTGTCCAGATGCTATTCATGTCAAGTTCTAGGCACCTAGTGTAATTCCATAGGTCAGTGTGGAATGCTTGGTTGAACACGATGCTAATCAATACACTTAAATACACCAAGATTTAATGGACAACAAGCTCGATATAAGATGTAATTTGCTGAATTGACAAGATACGCACAATGAGCCGGGATGGCCAGCCCCTCCCTCAAATAGAGTATATTAATCTTGGGAGAATCAAGTACATAGTGTCATGGGCATTTCTGACTAGATTTCCATACCAATGGATTACAGTATTGCAAACAATATGGCTGTCACTGAAGATCTGCAACTCACACTACCCTCTAAAGCGCCCATGTTCCCTACCATCTTCTCTCTATTGTTCCACCAACACATAGTAGTAACAATCTGCCAGAGAGCACGTAGGACAAGAGAACACTACACAGGGTATGTGAACATGGAGACCTGCTACTTGCTTCCATAATTAAGTATTAAAGATTATCAATTTGCAAGCAAAGCCGATGACAACGGAAGTCTTCGCGATGGAAGCGTCTAAGAGTGTTGAAATCTTCAACCTGTCGCGATTCTTCACCGCAAAAGTATTCAAGAGGATGAAGGGAACCCTGGGAAAGCTTCCCCAATTGTTCAACTTGAGAAGGAAAGGCTGAAATTAGCGTTTTCAGCCAAAAGACCCAAAATTATAGTAAATATAAGAGCTGTTTTGCTGAATTTCAGACATTGGGCATGTATCAAGAAGTAAATACAACCTTGAAACACTCTTGGAAGCTTGGAAAACACAGTAGCAAGCTTGGATATAGAGTTGGGAAGGAGAAAGTGTAGAAATTACACCAAAAATTCCTCATGAAGGAGAGCGCCAACTTCTAGAGAGAGAAGGAAGAGAGGGATGATGAGATGTCCACCCTGGGTGTCAGGCAGAGAGAGCAAGTGACTTGTGGTGCAAGCTGGGATGGACACATGGCTCGTTGCTCTCTTTGAGCAAAGGGAATAAGGTCCGGGCGGTGGGCATTGAGCTTTGTCCAATTCAAGACATCAATGTGTGCAAACACAAGGCTGGTCATAATTTATAAGTGAGTTTTGGTAGCCCAAAACTTAACAAAGTGCGTACACACTCACTTATAAATTAATACCATATTCTAAGGTTGTGTTTTGACCAATACTTACCACCTGTCACATGCCACATAACCATGTCGGCAAACACTTATCACATGCAGGGTTCACAGGCGGACGTCCCCTTAACCTAAACTACACATTTTTCAAGCAAGCATGAAAACAGCATGCAAATTCAATTTGCAAGCAAGCACATAAAGATGATATGCAATGCAGCATTGGTATGAACAATCCCCGTTCATGATACTATACTAAAATAGACACGTTCCAAGTAAGTACACGAGGTACCGTACCCATTGGAATACCAATCTTCCACATGTTTCCGGGCATGTACTCACAGGCACAAGTCCCAACAGAAAGTGAAGTCCACAGTATCACATGAGTGGCATCAATCCTCGGCATTTGCAACAACTGCCATGGACGCCAGTCTAGTGTATATACATAATGAGAAAGCACAGGTGGACCAATTGAGTGGCCAAATGGTGACACCCAGACCATAAACTATCCACATGCTTTAAAATCTAATCCCGGCCGTTAATAAATTCTTAGCCAACTTTATAGTATCACATGAGTGGCATCAATCCTCGACATATGCAACTACCATGGACGCCAGTCCAATGTATATACATAATGAGAAAGCATGGGTGGACCAATTGGGTGGCCAAATGGTGACACCCATACCATAAACTATCCACGTGCTTTAAAATCTAATCCTGGTGTTTCTCACTGATTTCCCTCTCAATGGAATGGCAATGATAGACCAATAGGCAATGCCATGGGAGACGTGCAATCACCCACCAGAGTTTCCGGGTACAAACACCAACTCTCAAATGGTCACGGGGACACACAGAACACCACTCTACCGAGTAAACCTTCACTCTCACTCTCTCACTTCTCACTTTGCACCTATCCACTATCTCACTCACTCTCTCATACATAGGCAGCATGTTCAGTAGAACACAGATACTACAGACTTAATTCACATAATGTAGAGAACAACTCAGAACAACGATGAAATGGCAAGCTTGCTCTTAGTTATATTCCAAAAGCATTTCAAACTAATACAAAGCAATTGCCCAACACAGACTGACATGTCCTGAGTACTATCACTATAACAATTGCCCAACACAGACTGACATGTCCTGAGTACTATCACAGACTGACATGTCCTGAGTACTATCACTATAACAAGCTTCATGACACAAGTGTCAACTATCAGTTGAAAGCATACAACGACTGCACCCTTCATGCATTCCTTCTATCTGAGCATCTATCTCTATTCCTGCCTAACTCTGCATTAGGTACCCTTTTACGGTGAGTCTTCTTGTTCTTGACAATGGCTCTCTAGTGGTTACAGTTCCCCACCTCCACATGTGTGATACCGAGGTGGTGATCACGACATGGGAATCATGTTGCTGGCACCTTCTGCCACCATTGAGCTACTGGGCGCAACACCTGGCACACCCAGTGCTTGAGCTTCTGCTCCTAAACCAGTTTCCTTGACAAATTTCTCTTTGAATCTTATGAGCATTTCCGAGGGAATATGGTCCGAGATGTATATGTCATCCGAGTAGGTGGCGTGCTTCTGTTTCCTCTTTAGTTTTTCTGCCTGTTCTTCTGAGCAACCCAGACCCTTCTTGTCGGTTTGTGGTGTCTTCTGATCAAAGACTTTTGTTACCGTTTTGCCCTAGAATTTTCTTTTCCACCATTGGTATCGGTCTCCACTCAACCTCTACAGCTTCTTCATACTCTGTTGGATCATCTGTAGGTGAGCTTTACACCTTTTCCGCTTCCAAGTCTCTGGTACCTCACTTCCAGACATTGACACTTGTGGGTGGTTGCATTCTAGGTGGGAGCATCCTCCTTCCCTCCGAGCGTCTATGAGAATAAGAATTGTGAGCATGGGTGTGCCAAGAGAAGAGGTTTCCTGGTAAGAATTGACCTTATTCTGTCTGCATTCTGAAAATATGGTGGTAGCTCTTTGTTAGCCCTCATCAGCAGCTCAGAGAACATCACATGTGAAGCTTCAAAGAATGGATTGTCCAGGCTGGCCCACAGAGCTGCTAAGCTATTGACCAATCGATCTCTTTGAGGTGCTCATGCTCTTTGTGCATGGCTTGGTTGGCGTCATTCAATTTCCAGACCTCAACCAATAGCTCTCCTCTTTCATTTCTAGGTACTCCGAGTGACAGCATTGTTGTGCTCTCAATGGCTAACTGGCCTTTACCTTTGTGAGTTCTGCTCGAAGTCTGGCCACTTCTTCCTTTGCTTCCCTTAGCTCTATCTTCCATTGTAGCCTTGTCTTCTAGGTCTATTGCACCCTTTCTGCCATCTGCTTTGCCTCCTCTATTTGCATTTGGAGGGCGGCTCTGTAATTTTCCCAATCTCCGGACCCTTCTTCTCTAAGATGATTCTCATTTTCCATTCAGTGCTGCATTTCTAATTCCAATGCGTTCAGCTCATTAATGGTGTGTCTATTTCAAATTTAGTACTCCTTTCAAGCATTTGTTTGTACTCCTCAGCTTGATCTTTAGTCTTATCTCTATCTTGGAGGGCTTCTCTCAATATATCTGCATATTGTCTAGAGGGTGTGGCATCCTGCAACTCCTGCTACAACACCTTGTTTCTTTCAGCTAACTTCTTCGCCTCCGTTTCCCAGTGCTCCGCTTTCCAAGTGATGGTCTTCAGTGCTTGTGCCAAATTACTTGCTTTCCTTTTCTTGAAGTACTTGTTTTGGGGGACTCTTGGCCTAATGGCTGTTGCTGGTGCTGGCTGTTGTTGCGGCCCCCTGTCTCCATCATCATCTTTATCTAAGTCATGAATGACCTGTTGCAGTTTGCAAGACATCTGTTCCTAAATTTCTATCAGGGCTTGCAGCGCCTAATCCCAGACCTCTTTTATGGGGAATTACTGCATATAAGTAGGATGAGTGGATCTATTATGTATGGTATTGTCTTGAGGACAAGATTGGTCTGTACTTAGACCAAGGGATTGATCCACTCATGGATCTACCCATCCTAGATGCAGAGAGCTTGTCAAGGGCCTTGGCTAGGCAAACCTTGGTGGTATGGGACACAGGGTTGACATGCATGGATCTATGATGGACAGGAGCCTTACCCCTACGCTCGGAGGCAATCCTATTGGTGGGATCTATGGTTGGGTGGTGAGTCTAAGCTTGCAACCTGAATTTGGACTATTAAATTGTGTGTCTCATCTTTAGAAGATCTTGGGAGAATTCTACCGCGAGAAACTCGATTTCTGTCATGTGAATCCTTTACAATGGCCTACAGGCAGGGTTCTCTATGTGCCTAACGAGGGAGGAGAGAAGTTCACTAATGCAAGATTTTTCAACCGAAAAAAAAAATAAGATACAAATATGTAGCATTCCGCCATCACGTTTGCATGTCCAAGAGGTCAGGAGCACTCACAAACACTTGACCACCAGCCACACTGCACGCATGCTCACAGTTATGAAGGCTTCCAGCCTTATTTCTCCCAATGCTTTCAATGTCTTCACAGGCTATCTAACCTTGCTTCATTCAAGTCAGGTGACAAGGATGTGACTACCAATCACACAAGGCTTAGAATAGCAACCTCCACAAGTTCAATGCTCGCAGCGCACAAAATGTCCATGAACCTTGGTCATAAGTTCGTGATAGCATCTGCTATCTACCATTCTATGGCTAAGCCATAAAGTACACACAGCCAATTGCCGTATCTCATGGTAACATATTCATGATACATATCCAATTCCAGTCACAAACGAGTTCCAAGAATTGCTTTACCAAGCCATCATCATGGAAAGTTCTCCAGAACCGATAGAGAACCCACATGATATATATGGTAGCTCCATGCATATCCTATGCCTTTCTGAGATGCTATTCATAGCACTCTGATTTTAAGATGTTCATGGCTGTCCGCCGCATTCATACACACAAAAAAAACATTGTTGCAAGTACTTTGACGTGGACATTCCTGCAAACCTACATGCAGTCCATGCTGTGTTTTGCAGCCTTACATGCTTTAAGCATCGAATGCTTTTGACCATAAAGCATTCCTTGCCCACAATAAGGATAGGCTGCTACAGAACTTTCGACCAAAAATGATGCTCTAAACATCACTTGTTTCATGGCTGCAACAAAATGATAACTTCATGACGGTATTGTCAAATACATATCATCTGACATGTATAATATCATAAAAGTCTTAAGTACCAGATGGAGTCCACCCCATCTGCCTTTCCGAATGTGCCACCTGTGAGCTGCCCTTTGTGTACACACCAGGCCGAGCAGATGCATTTCCATATATCTGATCCCTCTCTGCCAGTTTGGAACTGCCCGCACATAAGAGAAACTTCAAGGAGGCCCTTCTGGGACTTGCATTAGGCAGAAAAGACCTAAGAAGATTAACAAAAAGAAGCTCTGCCCAAGCCTATTCCCGATTGTGCACTACCTGCATCGGCCACGTCCATGGCACGAATGTTATCCAATCCTCCCGCATCTTTGGGAAGGTAGCAAGTCTTCCAGCTAATCTTAGCATAACCATTGTTCCAAAGCTCTGTTCTGAGGAGCTTCTCCAAGTGATCTAGTTGTCTGTTGGACTGCCGCCAACAGCATAAAAAATAAAAAGCGCTGGCCCAAAGGACTTTGTTAATGAGGATGAATTTTCCGGACAAGCTAAGGAAAAACGTTACATATCTTGTATTGACGGGATTTCTCTAGGGACATGTGCGTAATTGGGAATTTGCGAGTCTAGAAGACTTAACCGGCATTTGAGGTGGTCAATGTGAAGATGGGAGGCTTAAAGAATGCTCCAAGGCATCAATTGAACATTTATTTATGAAAGGCCCAAAAAGGGGGTTTTGGTAAGCACCATAACTTTAGGCTGTCTACACAGCATTTTGAGGATTACAAACACAATGAGAAAAGCTTTAAATGTGGCAGTAAAGATCGTGTGCTTGCCAAATGCCTAGAGAACCCCAAGGATGCAGAGGCTAATGTGGCAAAGCCTCATGTTACTGTGGCGCCTTGCAAAAACAAATTAATCATGGCTTTCAAGTGGCACGGTACTCCCTGTAGTATCTACAGCAATAGAGTGCTCACGGCCTTCATGTACAAAGCTGAATTCCTTCTCCTTGTAAGCCTTCTTTGGTTCCAGACGTTGATGCCAACAACACATCACATCCCGTGAAGGGAGCCATAAAAAAGTTTATATTATGATCAAGATAATCTTGTATTTGTATGCTTAGTTTACCGACTATGGGTTTCAAATGCACCCCTTTGCCCTCAAAGGCTACATCTGTCGGAATGCATAGCGGAAATGAGACAAACTGTTGTGAGAGAGTAAACGCAGAAGTGTAGAGAGAGAGAAGTTGTATAAACTCTGCTATATACACTGAAGATCTGGTACATAATGATACAATGAAGTGTGGTGTAATATGCAGCAAAAGTCTTCGTATTGGAGGATCCTGTCACACAAATGCTCACACCGTCTTCTGTATCCTGAGTTTCGCGAGTTTAGCAATCCATGAGAGAAAGAGATGAGAACTGTACACCAGATTGGGTCCCAAATTACCCACTGAAGGGCCCCCTATCCCGTTACCGAGATAGTATTTGCTTTATTACTTTAGAGAGAATGACTGTGGACTATAGATAAGCCAAACGCAAGATCTCAGAGGATCGGAAGCCAGGCTGAACTGAACACAGCTATAGAAACACCACAATGAACTGATCTCCAGCCTATGCACTCTTCCCAAAGGCATGAGGAAGGGCTGCACACCTGAGGCTGAGAAAGGACTGTAGTGGACTGTTCTAAGCTATGAAAGAATACTGAAAATGCTTATGAATGCTGTGTTACCTTCACCAAATGGTTGGGGCAGATGTGGATGATGAACGGAAGGCTGAGAACTACTGTAGGACTGAAACGCAAGACTGTAGGGGGTACTGTGCACA
Organism: Cibotium barometz; assembly: GCF_041138505.1. NCBI lineage: Eukaryota > Viridiplantae > Streptophyta > Polypodiopsida > Cyatheales > Cibotiaceae > Cibotium > Cibotium barometz. Next base: position 19,576,096 of record NC_141050.1, read on the forward strand.
GGCCGGCTGCTGGATATGCAGAAAACGCAGGTGTACTTGCTGGGAACTGGCCTGTGGATGGCTGTATGGCTGCGTTGAAGACTGTGGATGGCTGTACTGCTGTGCTGAAGACTGTGGACTGCTGTAGGCAAAACACAGATGCTCAGAGGTGCTGAAGAGGCAAACGCAAGCCTGATGTGAAGAGGGGACTACTGCTGCAGGCGGGTATGCTCCTAGGGCTGAGGAAGAAGGCGCCAGGATACTAAGCACAAAGCTTGCCTATTTATACTAGTTGGGAGTTGATCAAAGTTGGTTGTCTTGACATAAAGTTATTAAACTTTATGTTATAAAATGGCATTAAATGCTAATAAAATACTATAAAATATTGAAAAAATACCAGATAAATCATAGTTAATTTCCTAAGGCTTCTGTGATGTTCTAAGTGATGCACAGGCATATGAATGCATGTTATGCAAAATGCAAAGTGCTTTTGATGCAAACACTAAGGCTTCTACTCACCCTACATACATGAATGATTCTCTCCAAGTGGGTTAAGGGACTTGACCGACTGACTGACCCGCTAAGGCTGAGAAATGACGTAGCTCGTGTATAACTTATCATGGACTGAGGATATACAATGGGGTCACGGCATACGACAAACATCATCCTATTGGGTTCTAATAATGTAAAGATGTTGCACTGCTAATGATGAGCCATCTTGTCACCATGCACTGAGTGCAAAGTGCATGTGACATTCCCTCCTGCTTAGCTTGGCGGTAGGTTCATGGCTTCCAAGTAGTCCGCCAATAACTAGGGGTACTCTTGAAAGAACTGCTCGTCTAGCCATACGGCTTCGTGGGTACCTCGATCTCGGAATTTCGTATAGAACTGACGTATCCGTCGACCGGAACCATGCTTCCAACGATGAAGAAGGATCTCCTCAAGCTCGATGACTTCTGCTTCGTCTACCACGTCTGGCTGCTGTTCATCTGAAACATCAAACACTTCTTGACCAACACATGGTTTTTGCTAAGAAACATGGAAAACATCATGCATTGTCCAACTAATAGGCAACTTTAACTTCATGGAGTTATCACTTAACTTCTTAACTATTGGGAAAGGTCCAAAACTACAGAATGAAAGCTTGGGACAATGTTTGCCCACTTGTTTCAATCTTTGTTTCATGATACGCAAATAGACCATATCCCCTTCCTTGAAGTGGACATCTCGTCTAGACTTATTTGCCTGTCTGTGAACTGAATAATGGCCAGGCTCAAAATTGAGGGCCAAACTGGGTTGGGTACCAAACTCTGCGGAATCAACATACTGATCTTCTATGCTAATTAAGTCTTTTCCAAAGATGGTGAGAATGGTAGACTCATGACTTGTCTGGATGCTGGTCTTTCTACTAAGAACATCTACTCTACTGGATTATGCTGACCACGGATGTACTTGATCATTCCTCCAACCTGGTGGAAGAGCTGACCCTGTCTAGTGTACTGAGCACTCCACTGGGACTTGGCATCGTCGAGAGCCACTGAAGTGCTTACCGAGATAGTATTTGCTTTATTACTTTAGAGAGAATGACTGTGGGCTGTAGATAAGCCAAACGCAAGATCTCAGAGGATCGGAAGCCTAGCTGAACTGAACACGGCTATAGAAACACCACAATGAACTGATCTCCAGCCTATGCACTCTTCCCAAAGGCATGAGGAAGGGCTGCACACCTGAGGCTGAGAAAGGATTGTAGTGGACTGTTCTAAGCTATGAAAGTATGCTGAAAATGCTTATGAATGCTTTGTTACCTTCGCAAAATGGCTGGGGCAGATGTGGATGATGAACGGAAGGCTGAGAACTGCCGTAGGACTGAAACGCAGGACTGTAGGGGGTACTGTGCACAGGCCGGCTGCTGGATATGCAGAAAACGCAGGTGTACTTGCTGGAACTGGCCTGTGGATGGCTGTACGGCTGCGTTGAAGACTGTGGATGGCTGTACTGCTGTGCTGAAGACTGTGGACTGCTGTAGGCAAAACGCAGATGCTCAGAGGTGCTGAAGAGGCAAACGCAAGCCTGATGTGAAGAGGGGACTACTGGCTGAAGGCGTGTATGCTCCTAGGGCTGAGGAAGAAGGCGCCAGGATACTAAGCACAAGGCTTGCCTATTTATACTAGTTGGGAGTTGATCGAAGTTGGCTGACTTGACATAAAGTTATTAAACTATATGTTATAAAAATGGCATTAAATGCTAATAAAATACTATAAAATATTGGGAAAATACCAAATAAATCCTAGTTAATTTCCTAAGGCTACTGTGATGTTCTAAGTGATGCACAGGCATATGAATGCATGTTATGCAAAATGCAGAGTGCTTTCTGATGCAAACACTAAGGCTTCCACTGACTCTACATGCATGAATGATTCTCTCCAAGTGGGTTAAGGGACTGACTGACTGACTGACTCACCCGCTAAGGCTGAGAAATGACCTACCTAGCTCGTGGCTGACTTATCCTGGACTGAGGATATACAATGGGGTCACGGCATACGACAAACATCATCCTACTGGGTTCTAATAATGTACAGATGTTGCGCTGCTGATCATGAGCCATCTTGTCACCGTGCACTCAGTGCAGAGTGCATGTGACATGTGGGGGGCAAGGGTACCCTAGGCTGCTCGTCGGCCAGCCTAAAACAGGCCGACAGCCCTATGAGAGCCCACAACTGAGAAAACCTCCAGTCGGCCAGCAGATGTCTAGTCGGCCAAGACCAAGCGTACACATCAAGTTGGCCTGGAGAAAAACAGTAGGCCCGCGACTAGCAAAACTAGGAAAAAATGTCGACAATGAGGAAAAATGGAGACTACTCCTAACTGGGAGGACACACCCACAATAGAGGCCCTCACTCCCTATGGAACAATATGGTACAGACAAGAGATGACTGCTAACACCCCCTCTCAACTCCTAGATGTGGAACCAACCACAGTGAGCTGGAGTGCTGACGGAACATTGCGTAAGGTAGAGACTTCGTGAAGAGGTCCGCTGCATTGTCTTCCGTCGAACAAAACTCTAGCAAGATGTCATCAGCCAAAATCTTCTCACGAACAAAGTGACTGTGAGGTTCCGTCTGTAGAAACCCAATCTCGCCAAGTAACCTCAGCAACGCACCACCTCGCAAGCAACACCACAAGCAGCTCAGTAGAAGACAAAGACAATAGTTGGCTGCCTCTTGCTACTCCAAGAAATAGCTCCTGAGCCAAGGGTAAATCCGTAGCTTGATATAGATCTCCACGTATTTGGATCTCCTCCCCAATCTGAGTCACTCCAACCTCGGAGTCTGACTCGGTCCTGCGTTCTCCCTCCAGTAACATAGAAGAGTCCATGATCCTTCATACCCTGCAAATACCGCAAGATCTGCAATAGTGCATCCCAATGACTCTTCAAAGGTGTCTGCATAAATGAGCTCAAGAGCCCCACTGGAAGACTCAAGTCCAATCTGGTGTTTAGCAACCAAATCAATGAACCGACAAGCTTCTGATACAAGGAGGCATCAACCTGCTCACAAGGATCATTAACTGTAAGTTTAGTATTTGGGTCCATTAACTGTAAGTTTAGTATTTGGGTCCATCGGTGAAGAAATAGGCTTGCAGTTCTCCATCCCAAAGGCCTCTAGCAACTCATGAACATATCGTTGCTAAGAAAGAAAGAAGTCCCTCTAGATCTGCCAAATCTCCAATCCCAAAAAGAAATGGAGTAAGCCTAAATCCGTCATCTCAAATTCCTTTGACACGGCAACCTTCGTCACAGCTATGTGCTCCACATGACCTCTAGTGAGAATAAAATCATCCACATAAAGGATAATCAAGGTGACCATACCGCATTCCTGAAATAGATACAAGTTGTGATCTGCAACTGATCTCTAGAAACATTTTCTAAGAAAGAAAGAATCAATCTTCTGATTCCAAGCCTGTTTAGGACCATACAAGGCCTTCTGTAACCTGTAAACCATCCCCTTCGATCTTGGAATCTCAAAGCCTGGAGGTTTCTCAACATACACCTCCTCCTGCAAGTCACCATTAAGGAACGCAGATTTTACATCCATCTAATACATCAGCCACGGCTGAGAAGAGGCAAGGGCAAGAACTATCCAAATCGTGGTCCTCCTCGCTATCGATGCAAAGGTTTCCTCATAGTCGATGCCAGGCCGTTGAGCATAGCCCTTAGCCACAAGTCTGTCTTTGTGCTTGTCCACCGACCCATCAAATGTATACTTGGTCTTATAGACCCACTTGACACCAATGACCGACCGTTTTGACGGCCTCGGAACCAACTCCCAAGTGTTTTTCTTCTCTATGGCTTCAAGTTTCACTTGCATTGCTTTTCTCCAAGTCTCCTGGGAAAGAGCTTCCTTAACGGAAGTGCGCTCTTTGTCCTGAATGATACGAGACATCAAAGCATAGTTCACCTGTAAAAGGTTCTCTGACTGACGAACGCAAGAACTGGAATGTCCCTGCCTACTGCCAACATCTGGTAAGCCATCCACCATCTTGTCCAAGAAAGCCCGCTGCAACGTATCCACATTCAAGTGGCCATGACGAAACTTCCACAAATCACCTAGCTGAGGACATGTAAGAGAGAGTGCTAAGAGTCTATAAATCCCATTCTCCACTCCGCCTTCCCAAACAACCTGGCCTGTTGCTTTGTCTCGGAGAGCAACAAAAAGCTCATCAAACTCTACCCATATGCCAATCTTGCAAAGAACGTGTGAGGAACGCTTCCCCCCTTTGCCATCCGGAACAATCTCCAACCTGCCCTCATTATGAATCGAGATAGTGGATGCATCACCAATAAGGATGTGACTTGTTTGCCTGCAAAGATCCTATAACAACTCTCGGGAAGGTTTCATGTGCCTGGAAGCACTACTGTCTAGAATCCACCCCCAAGTATCCCCAACGTCCAACCGCCTCCTTGCTCGAAGAAGATGAAACTCCGATGTCCATTGTCACGACCCTGTGTTCTTTGGACAGTATGCAGGTGTGAACGGGGACATGGTGGACAGTGTGAATGGCATCAGATTTGAGTTAAAAAGGAAGCCCATGTGTGGACAACCCCAAGTGTGAAGGGGGCAAAGATACTTTAATTTAAAAAGGTTTTATAACCTTCGATGGGCAAAAATTAAAGTTTTAAAGGTTTTAAAACCTTGGGAGGCCCCTAAGCAATTTATAGAGGCTACTCCACTTTTGGAGGCCCACGTTTCTCTCCTCTCTCTCTCTCTCTTGCTTTTGGGGAGGCGTGCAAGGAAGCTGTGTGGAAGAGAAGGAAAACATGCTCGTCAGACTGCATATATGGGCTGGTGGTTTTTGGCTGCGCACAGATGAGCCCGTGTGGATCTGTACGACTATAGTACAGTGTACGGCTGTTGCAGGTACAGTGTACGGCTGTTTTCCGCTCGCTGAAGCTCCCGCTCCCCCCCCTTGCTCGCACTGCCTCCACGCCCTTCCTCCTTCCCACCCACGCGTCCCTTTCCGCCCCCCGCCTACCCTCGCTTATGCGGCCCCCCTCCGCCCGGCTCTCTTGCGCTGAAGCGCCCGCCCCCCACCTTCTCGCCTTTGCGCCCCCCTCCCCTCTTCAGCGCCCAGTCCCCCCCTCCGCCAGCCCTTTCTTTCCCACCACCCCTCCTTTCGCGCTGCTTCCGCCTCCCCCCCTAGGGTTTTTTTCTTCGCCGTCTTAACCCCCCCTCCCCTTCTTTCTGGTTTTTTCCGCCCCCTGGGGGTTCTTTCTTTTTTTTACCTTCCGCCTTTCCCCTCCGCCCCTTTGTGTGCAGCTCGGTTCTTGCATGTCTCTCCGCACTGAGGAAAAATGTCGACAATGAGGAAAAATGGAGACTACTCCTAACTGGGCGGACACACCCACAATAGAGGCCCTCACTCCCTATGGAACAATATGGTACAGACAAGAGATGACTGCTAACACCCCCTCTCAACTCCTGGATGTGGAACCAACCACAGTGAGCTGGAGTGCTGACGGAACATTGCGTAAGGTAGAGACTTCGTGAAGAGGTCCGCTGCATTGTCTTCCGTCGAACAAAACTCTAGCAAGATGTCATCAGCCAAAATCTTCTCACGAACAAAGTGACTGTGAGGTTCCGTCTGTAGAAACCCAATCTCGCCAAGTAACCTCAGCAACGCACCACCTCGCAAGCAACACCACAAGCAGCTCGGTAGAAGACAAAGACAATAGTTGGCTGCCTCTTGCTACTCCAAGAAATAGCTCATGAGCCAAGGGTAAATCCGTAGCTTGATATAGATCTCCTCGTATTTGGATCTCCTCCCCAATCTGAGTCACTCCAACCTCGGAGTTTGACTCGGTCCTGCGTTCTCCCTCCAGTAACATAGAAGAGTCCATGATCCTTCATACCCTGCAAATACCGCAAGATCTGCAATACTGCGTCCCAATGACTCTTCAAAGGTGTCTGCATAAATGAGCTCAAGAGCCCCACTGGAAGACTCAAGTCCAATCTGGTGTTTAGCAACCAAATCAATGAACCAACAAGCTTCTGATACAAGGAGGCATCAACCTGCTCACAAGGATCATTAACTGTAAGTTTAGTATTTGGGTCCATTAACTGTAAGTTTAGTATTTGGGTCCATCGGTGAAGAAATAGGCTTGCAGTTCTCCATCCCAAAGGCCTCTAGCAACTCATGAACATACCGTTGCTAAGAAAGAAAGAAGTCCCTCTAGATCTGCCAAATCTCCAATCCCAAAAAGAAATGGAGTAAGCCTAAATCCGTCATCTCAAATTCCTTTGACACGGCAACCTTCGTCACAGCTATGTGCTCCACATGACCTCTAGTGAGAATAAAATCATCCACATAAAGGATAATCAAGGTGACCATACTGCATTCCTGAAATAGATACAAGTTGTGATCTGCAACTGATCTCTAGAAACATTTTCTAAGAAAGAAAGAATCAATCTTCTGATTCCAAGCCTGTTTAGGACCATACAAGGCCTTCTGTAACCTGTAAACCATCCCCTTCGATCTTGGAATCTCAAAGCCTGGAGGTTTCTCAACATACACCTCCTCCTGCAAGTCACCATTAAGGAACGCAAATTTTACATCCATCTAATACATCGGCCACCGCTGAGAAGAGGCAAGGGCAAGAACTATCCAAATCGTGGTCATCCTCGCTGTCGATGCAAAGGTTTCCTCATAGTCGATGCCAGGCCGTTGAGCATAGCCCTTAGCCACAAGTCTGTCTTTGTGCTTGTCCACCGACCCATCAAACGTATACTTGGTCTTATAGACCCACTTGACACCAATGACTGACCGTTTTGACGGCCTCGGAACCAACTCCCAAGTGTTTTTCTTCTCTATGGCTTCAAGTTTCACTTGCATTGCTTTTCTCCAAGTCTCCTGGGAAAGAGCTTCCTTAACAGAAGTGCGCTCTTTGTCCTGAATGATACGAGACATCAAAGCATAGTTCACCTGTAAAAGCTTCTCTGACTGACGAACGCAAGAACTGGAATGTCCCTGCCTACTGCCAACATCTGGTAAGCCATCCACCATCTTGTCCTGGAAAGCCCGCCGCAACGTATCCACATTCAAGTGGCCATGACGAAACTTCCACAAATCACCTAGCTGGGGACCTATAAGAGAAAGTGCTAAGAGTCTATAAATCCCATTCTCCACTCCGCCTTCCCAAACAACCTAGCCTGTTGCTTTGTCCCGGAGAGCAACAAAAAGCTCATCAAACTCTACCCATATGCCAATCTTGCAAAGAACCTGTGAGGAACGCTTCCCCCCTTTGCCATCGGGAACAATCTCCAACCTGCCCTCATTATGAATCGAGATAGTGGATGCATCACCAATAAGGATGTGACTTGTTTGCCTGCAAAGATCCTATAACAACTCTCGGGAAGATTTCATGTGCCTGGAAGCACTACTGTCTAGAATCCATCCCCAAGTATCCCCAACGTCCAACCGCCTCCTTGCTCGAAGAAGATGAAACTCCGGTGTCCATTGTCACGACCCTGTGTTTTTCTTTGGACAATATGCAGGTGTGCACGGGGACATGGTGGACAATGTGAATGGCATCAGATTTGAGTTAAAAAGGAAGCCCATGTGTGGACAACCAAGTGTGAAGGGGGGAAAGATACTTTAATTTAAAAAGGTTTTATAACCTTTGGTGGGCAAAAATTAAAGTTTTAAAGGTTTTAAAACCTTGGGAGGCCCCTAAGCAATTTATAGAGGCTACTCCACTTTTGGAGGCCCACGTTTCTCTCTTCTCTCTCTCTCTCTCTTGCTTTTGGAGAGGCGTGCAAGGAAGCTGCGTGGAAGAGAAGGAAAACATGCTCGTCAGACTGCATATATGGGCTGCTGGTTTTTGGCTGCGCACAGAAGAGCCCGTGTGGAACTGTATGACTGCAGTACAGTGTACGGCTGCTGCAAGTTTAGGCGATGGTTGTGGTGCAGGTGCAGACCAGAACAAACTGATGCAGGCGCAGATCTGTCCAGCAGGTACACACGTGTGCAGCGTGTAGTACTGCAGTCCTGTCCAACAGGTACAGGTAGGGCTACAACTGCAGAGGTGGCGCCTCATCTGGTACAGTCGGCACATCACCAGGGTACTTTGGTACGGCTGCCGCCGCAGGTGTTGACCTGTACGGACAGGTGCAAGCGCATCGTAGAGGCAGCAGTGTATCTCATAGGCGGCCAGGCGTGTGCTTTTAGGAGGACGGCGTGTTTTTGCAGAAAGGAGGGGCTGTTTTCCCGGATTCTCAGGTGGCCAGGACTACAGAGGTGCACATGGTGCTGATCCTCCTTGCAACAGGGACTGTTTTGAGACTGTTTATGGGCTGTTTTTGTTTGGCTGCAAATTCAGCTATGTACTTGGGTTTCCACCTGCAAGTACAAGGTCATTTGGTTATGTTTCTTGGCATGGGAGTGATGCAAGCTCGCATGGCTGCGTGCTCATGGAGCAGATTATTTTCTTCCTGCTAGAAAGGCATAGAGGGACCTACAGTTATGGGCATCTCTATGTTGCCAGATGTTTCATGAGGGAACAAGTAACTTGATGTGTGCCGTTGTTGGCACTGTTGTTGAATGGTGCCATGAATGGTTCTGTATGGAAACAGGACAGAAGTTTCAAAGGGAAACAGGCCTAAGGGTTTCGTGTGGAAACATGTCGTAGGTTTCCCGAGGAAACATGTATTTGGGTTTCTCCAGGAGATAGGTCACATGCAGGCAGAAGGTACAGGACTGGACACATGTATGGTACAGCCTTGCTACTCATTGGACATGGGACAGGGAATCCATGACAGAGATGGATAGTACCCTTGGAAGGTAGAGAAGGTTGGTACAGGTGTGTCGACTTTATGGTATGCTGTGCTGTGATGCGAGTTCTCTTTTGAGAGACAGTTTGGGAGTCTATGTTGTGATGCAGGAGCACTGGATGTGTCAGGGTGTAATGCTGTTCATAGTGTGAGAGGCTATGGATGGTTGTGGCAGCCTTGATCATGGGAGAAAGCTTCTGTATGCAGACTTAATGTGTGAGAGTCTTTCGATGTGAACAATGGCTGGACTTGTTTGTGGATGCCGAGTGGATATGAAGCCATGATGCAAGGTCTTTGCAGGCTTCAGGAGTTCTACTGTGACGGCTGAGTTCCCAGCCTTATTGTAATCAAAAGCTCTTATAATCAATTAAAGAAATACCGCAAGGGACGCCACTGCGTTTTGGGGCCAATCGGTGTCCGTGTACTGTTTGCAGGAGCACTCTAGCTCCCTCTAGGTCCTCCATAGTGTTGAAGTGTTTTATGTGCGAGTGTTTGTTTCACCGCCCGTCAGGCCGGTTTACATCCATTATCTCCAAGTGCACAAAAGCTAGAGTCTTCACGGTTACAACTGAGGAATCTGCACCTTTCTCAGTGCTCCACTGAGGACATTTCCTCCAATAGTGACCCTTCTCACCACAATGGTGACACGTCTGCTCTACCTTCAAGGCATCACGATCCGAGTCGGATTCCTGCTCAGAAGACTTCGCCTGTGAAGACTATCTTTTTACCTTGTTGTTGTTGTGGTGGCCTTTCGACTGCTGGCCAGTCAGAGCCTCAGATCCTCCGCCATGTGGAGGGTTCGTAAACCGCTCTCCCTAATCCAAAACCATGGGCACAACTCCTCTCATGTGATGGTGCTGAGCCTCCCACTTGTGATCAAAGAACAATAGAAAGCTGAATACTGAGGGGTGAGATAAGACAACAAAGTGATGTCCATATCCTCTGAAGATATCTCCTTCCCAGCCTGAAGAACCTCCTATTGGAGAGCCTGGAGTTTGTTGATGTGCTCCCGCAATGTCGAAGACTTTGCAAGATTCATCACTCGCATCTGCACTTCCAACGAAATCCACTTCATGGGTGATACCCTATTATATAAAGAAGCCAAGTGCTGCCAAATTCCTCCGGCCAGCGTCATGTGTTTGATGTGATTGATCACTTGGGATGTGCAATTAAGGAAGATGAAAGAACGCACACAGGCATTGACACGATCCCACAACTGTGCCTGAGCCTCCCACTCTTTCCTAGTAGAAGGTAAAAGCTCACCCTCCTCCAACTCTGGCCGTGGAACTCCAACCACAATGAAATCAGCCAAGTCATAATCTAGGACAGACTCCATCCTTACCTTCCACATGCCATAATTGGTCCCATTCAACTGCCGGTCCACCGGGACTGTCGGGAGGGTGGGAATCTTCACATGCTTCTCAGCCATCTCAAGAAAATCTACCATCTCAAGGGTTCACAAGGTCTTGTGAAGGGAGGTTGGGTGGGAAAAAAATGAAGAAGAGACTGCAAACACTATGCAAGGTGGCTGTCGAGCAATGATGGCCGCCTTCTACTTGTTTCTCCAAGTCCCGAACAGCCTAGAAACTCTCCAATCAAGCACCAAAAAACAACAAACCCTCAAGCTCTCACTGTCTGCAAGCTTCAAGTGTAACACGCAGAAGCTCTGGGGGTCTTCTTTCAGCCCTAAACACTCCTGGAAACAATCTAATGCAAATCACAGACATGAAGAGAGAGAGAGAGAGAGAGAGAGAGAGAGAGAGAGATGCTGAAAATTGAGTATATTAATATAGTACAAAAAGGTACTCAATCCACAGCCCTAGGCTGCCTTGAAAAAAAGGTGATAAACACCCAAAAGTCTAGTCCCTACTTGGACCCTAATGATCAACCCCATAAAGGAATAAATGACTAAATCAATGAGAAAACTTGCCTTTTATAGGCTGGAGAATATCCCATGAACTGGCCAATTGCTGGTCGGCCAGCTCCAAGACAAATAATTCACATACTGATGCAGTCGACAGGGAATACTCCACAAAAAATGCTCCTAAAATCTGGTTCTATTCTGATCATCCCTTCTTTATCTTGTTGCCTCCGTAGGGTTAGCCCCTGTGTGCACATGACATCCCCCTCTGCTAAACTTGATGACAGGATTCCAATCTGATTCTTGGATGACTGTCATCATCCCATACTATTCCCGGAGTCCCTCTGTCATCCTTCCTACTCTGGCAACCTTTTCACTGAATGCCTGGCCCAGTCTCCAAAACCACTCTCACTCTGAATAAAATCTATACATCTGTTCCATCCAGTCCCCAATCCATTCCTGCCCCGACTCTGAACACCGTCTTGGTCTTCATTCCTGAGAAATGAGTCTGGCACTCTCACATCACCCCTTGGAGGATAATCCTCCCTTGGGACCCTTGCTCGAGAACCTATCTGGCTCATAGGACTGCCATCCCCTCTGGCTTTGTGGAACACCACCAACAAACCTCCTGGGAGCTCTTCCCGATCTTGTGTTCCTTGCCTTGAGCTTCGTATCCGTGCACTTTCCTGTACCTTGGACCTGTACACCATCATATGGGACTGAAACAGCGTTTACCCTTGCTGAGCTTGATGCTCTGATACCAATGTAACACGCCGAAGCTCTGGGGGTCTTCTTTCAGCCCTAAACACTCCTGGAAACAATATGATGCAAATCGCAAACATGAAGAGAGAGTAGAGAGAGAGATATGCTGGAAATTCAGTATATTAATATAGTACAAAAAGGTACTCAGTCCACAGCCCTAGGCTGCCTTGAAAAAAAGGTGATAAACACCCAAAAGTCTAGTCCCTACTTGGACCCTAATGATCCACCCCATAAAGGAATGAATGACTAAATCAATGAGCAAACTTGCCTTTTATAGGCTGGAGAATATTCCATGAACTAGCCGATTGCTGGTCGGCCAGCTCCAAGACAAATAATTCACACACTGATGCAGCCGACAGGGAATACTCCACAGAAAATGCTCCTAAAACCTGGTTCTATTCTGATCATCCCTTCTTTATCTTGTTGCCTCCTTAGGGTTAGCCCCTGTGAGAAGCATGTACGTGTGTGCACATGACATCAAGCCACCTGGGGCTCTAATATATCGGAATGCACATTGGAAATGAGACAAACTGCTGTGAGAGAGTAGACGCAGAAGTGTAGAGAGAGAGAGAGAGAAGCTGTATAAACTCTGCTATATACACTGAAGATCCAGTACAGAATATTACAATGAAGTGTGGGGAGCAAGGGTGGTATGAATACCACCCTGGGTTGCTGGTCAGCCAGCCTAAAACAGGCAGACAGCCGTATGAGAGCCCACAACTGCGAAAACCTCCAGTTGGCCAAGACCAAATCAGGTCGGGCTGCATACAGATCATGTCAGCCTGGAGAAAAACAGTCCGCCAGCTCTGAAGGTCCCCCCCCATGACTAGCAAAACTGGGCAAAAATGTGGACAATGAGGAAAAATGGAGACTACTCCTAACTGGGCGGGCACACCCACAATAGAGGCCCTCACTCCCTATGGTACAACATAGTACAGACAGGAGATGACTGCTAACAACATCTGCATTGATTTGTATGCCCATATCTTCCACATCAAGGCCTATGGCAGCAGCCATCTAGACATATTTATCTATCTATGGACGCATCATCAAACAGAAGCAAAGCAGACTGATCCTTCAAGTTCCCCCACACTTTGCATATCACCTTGCTTTTGGGTGGCTGCCCAAAAGCAATCTGTGATATTACTAGAATTGTATTGCCTTGTACATCTATTTACTAGAATTGCTTCATGGAGGCAATCGGTGATATTATTATCAGAATATATTTCAAAATTACTAACTCTTTTTTTTTCAGTTTCATGCTTATTTTACTCAAAAAGAAGCTCCCAACCGTATACAGCCTCAAGAATTAGTTTCAAAACTACTAACTCTTTGCCATACATTGCTAAGGCTTACCTCTTATTGTACACTACTAAAGCTTAAATTACAAAGAATTTCTTTCCGTAGAGGACACTTCTAACACTCACACTGATCCACATTACGACAAATGGGGGAGAAGCCACAACATAAAAGGCATCCGCTGCTGGAAAGACCTATGGGACAAACAGAAAGGGACTTGGAAGGCCTGGGAGATTCAATTCCGGCTGCAGCAAGTGGAAGAGAAAATCATCTGAGACAAGATGTGGTCTTGGCCATTAGATAGAGCCAGTTGCCTGCAAAACCAAGGCATTATCTGGCCTACCATGTGGAGGTGGAGTGAGGCCTGGTTAAGGAACGGGACAAAGCTTTTGAAAAACAGAATGCCTGAGCAGTGAGTTGACTTGTTGCCCAGTTCAACTCCAAGTGAAGGTCCATTGGAGCCTCTCCTGCTGGAGTCTCATCTTTGAGAGCATCTGGTCTTCGACGCCAGAGTTAAGATCTTGATATGGTTACTACTTCTTAAAGCGCTCTTACGTGCAGGCACGCATCAAGGCTTGGACGAAATCCTCCATCATGTGTCCATTGTGTGGTCTAAAGGGAGAAACCATTTGCCATTTGTTTTGGGACTGCAAGCTTACAATACATTGGCTTTGATGGGTGTGGAAAGTCAGTTGCCAGAGAGGCAGTCCAGAGTGGAAATGGCCTGCTTTCTTTTTTGGAAGAAATGCACGAACAAACAAGGAAGAGGTATGAAATCTGGTCTGCAGTCAAGCCCTCCGAACGATTTGGTTATCGCGTAACCAAACTGTGTTTCAGGAGGACAGACATCTCAACTCAGCGGCTTTTTCTTTGGTCAATGTTTTACAACAGGACAGTTTTGTGTTTCAGGAGCAATCCCGCGCTGGGTTAACACTGCTAATAAGAAACATAAGGACTGTAGCACTACCTAAACTGTGATGTGCAGATTTACTGCATTGCAGTGACCAACCATCTCCATGTCGGGCCCGGAAGCTTTTCATGGGTTACAGACCCTGATTGGGTTATGTCTTGGGGTCAATGGAACAGTATCAGAAGAGATTTGTATGAAGGCATCATACGGAAATTGGGCCAACTTACCGCCACTTGTGAACAGATTTGGGAATCCGCAGGACAAGACCAGAGTGCCAGGCAGATCTATGAAATAATCCAAGGGATGGTGGTGAAAGTTAGGAATGAAACTGGTACCTGGTATCTGGGTCACATCTTTCGAGTTTTTGATGAAATAATATAGTCATGTTTTTAATTTACAAAAAAGGATTGAAAGTACTAAGGTGGATGAAAAAGTATAGTAGCTTTATTGGCACCAACACAAAGACAGGCTCTCCAAGCTACAAAACTTCACTAGAGTAAGCATTTTTTAAAGTGTGTATGTATGTGTGCATTTGGGTGCGAGTGCCAGACATGTGTATGGTCACTGGTGTATTCATAAGTGATCTGAGTCTAAACAAGAAAATACCTAGTGTGTTATTATTGAAAAACACTTCAAAGAGATCTGTAGTCTTAGTTTGCTAACTTGTAAAAAGGAAAGGATTATTCAGACACCCTTGCAGGGGACTGCCCATACAACTTTGAAAATGCTACTTGTGCATGTATTTCCATTTAATAAGGTAAAAAGGTTAAAATTAGTGTTTATAAAGTGATAAGGCACATGTTTTGAAGCTTCAGAGTCCACATAATAACACTCCTCTTGAAGTTCTTCCCAAAAAAAAGGTTAGAATGTGGCAAGAACCTTTCTCATGTTGAGGCAGAAAGGGCGAGACTCGACGCAGTCTAGCTCCAAATTGACAGAAGATTGAGAATGGCCACACACATCCAAAGAACAGTATTCCTTGTCATACATCTTCTGGACAAAGGTTGCCTCAATTGAATCCAAATATGAGGAGTGCTTGTCGTCAGTCCACGTTGTGTCTTCAGACTCATCTGCTTGTGAGATCTGTCAAACGTACACCAACATTGAGAAAGGCAAGGATCAAAGGAAAACTCCTAAGTTAAACAGCTCACCTAATTTTAAATACATAAGCACAAGACATTATCTATCCTACAAGCTTGATACACATGGGTAATGATCAGTTATATTGAGAAACATTCTGAACTTGGTTCATCTTTTCTATTTGGTGTATGCATGTGCACAACCATGTAATTTGAATCGTGGAGGATGGATGGATGTCATGTCCGGAACCCACCATAGCAAGGATTGTTTCTAAACCTACAGCGTTGAAAAGCTGTTGTTTCTAAACCTACAGCCTAGAAGAGCTAAAAATAGCAAATGCTGCAACAAGCATATAACTAGGAGATAAGCCAATTGGCAGTTGCTAAAAATAGCAAGGTGATGATATCGCGTGCCTAAGTTCGCAAGACAATTGGCCGAGTCTCATGAAGTGAAAATGTTCCATCAGAATTGAAGTTAATGATAGAGCAACAAAGCCAGTCCAAAGACCATTAGAAGCCCCTAAACAAAAGCAATTAACATCCATCAAGATGTCCACAGGTTTCTACTGTAGGAGCTGAGAAAGGACTGAATAAGGTTTCTCGCTCTGCTCACAGCACTATACTTTTAGAGCACAAGAGCCAAGTAAGAAATTCAGTTCTTAGGAGATCTAGCAGCATTCTTTGTAAATTTGTAAGCTTTATCCAGTTCAGAAACAACAGTAGATAAGGCTCTTCCGCTGTTTTTTCCTCTTCCTCATGTTTCTCTATTCTCGAACTTGTGCTTGCAGCAGTTTAAAGTTCCACATTTAACATTAGTACTAGCACAAGTTTCTTGCTACCTGACATGTGTACTAGGGCAGGTCTATGTATGAACAATGCAACTTAACATTAGTAGTAGCACAAGTTTCTTGCTACCTGACACATGTACTAGAGCAGGTCTATGTAGACAATGTCAGCCGCAGGTTACTGTTGTGGGAATAATTCAGTTGCAGATTAAATTTGGCGGTTGTTTCAGCCTTCATTGAGAAAATCAGAGGGTTTGATGTATCAACAGTTTGTAAATGTGTGTTCTACCAAAAGTTCTTTCTATTGATGTATAGAGACCCAGTGGTTCCAAATGCCATCAATGCTTATCATGTCTCAAAAGTGCAGGGCATGATGCAGCACATGGAGCTGCAACATCAATGCACAAGCAATTGATGGAGAGGCGCCTAGAAGAACAAAAAGCCCCAGCTAGTAATAAAAGAAACATAGACAAAACTCAGAAAAGAGAGTTTTCTACGTACAGGGAGGATCCATGGATTTCCCAAAAGTTTAGACCAGAAATTGAACAACAGAAAATGCTGCTTTAGATAGGAACCATTCACAGCTTGGAGTTGATTGTAACAGCGTGTTGTGAGTCCTAACGTATTAAGGGACCAACATAGTCAGAAGTAAAAAAAACGTGTTTCAAAAACGTTTCAAGAGAGAAGAGGGAAGGGGGGTAGAGGGGGTATTGTTAACAGTCATCTCCTATCTGTACATTTGCACCAGGGCCTCTGTTGTGGGTGTGCCCGCCCGGATTAGGTGTTTTCTCATTTTTCCCCTCTCCATATTTTTCCCTATTTTTTCTACAATCCTGTGCATGTCGGCTACCTCTGTATGCTTGCCGACTGCAAGACTGTGTATTCAGACACTGGCCGACTGCTCTCTGCTGTGCTGGCCGACTTCACACGTGTGAAGGCCGACTGTTTGATGCTGGCCGACTTGAGATGCAATAGTCGGGTGTCTATATGGGTGCTGTCGGCTGTCCTACTACTGGGCGACTGCACATGTGGGGCCATATAAAATGGCCCCATGGCCCCCCACTTGTTGTATTGGGTATTCCGGGTTTTTTCTTGTGTATATAGAGCAGAGTTACACGCCTCTCTCTCTCCTTCTCCATTGCTGTATTTTTCTGCATTGCACTTGCTCTTGTGTTCTCAGATTTTGTCATCATCTCCGCTGCATATTCTGACATGATATCAGAGCTTTAGGCTCTTGATAAATCTTGGGAACTCTGTGAGCAAGAGGGGGGCTGTTTTGTTGCTGATTGGTGGACTGCTTTGGACTGTTCAGGAAGAGGAGAAGCAAGAGGAAGGCGGGCTGATTTGCTGGACAGCCATTTGCAGGTTTAAGTTCTTTTTTTTCCCACCCACCAACCCTTTTCAGTTACATCCCCGCAATGGCAGATTTACTTGAGATGGCTGAAAAGCATGTGAAGATCCCGACACTCCCCACGTTCCCAGTGGACCGTCAGTTGGACGGGAATAACTACAACATCTGGAAGGTAATGATGGAATTTGTTTTGGAGTCTTATGACCTTGCTGATTTCATTGTTGTTGGGGTTCCACGGCCGGAGGTAGAGGAAGGGGAGTTACCCTCGATTCGGAAATGAATATAGGAGCATGCCCAAATTCACCTTATAAGAAAGTGCAATTTATAACCTCATGATAGTCACCCACAAGACAACAAACCATCAATTCCATCATGCATAGTATGGACTAGATACTACGATATCCCCACTAACGTCATCAGTGCCCAATAGTGGGTGTAGAACTTGGTATCAAAATATGCTCCCCCACACACACCGCCCATGCACGCACACACACTGTCACGAGCCTGGACATTTCCCAGTATGAAAGGGATCTGGTGGACTCCAGGATGTCTGAATATTCGGAAAGTACAAGCTTTGGGAATGGGGGATTATCCTAGAATACAAAGGACCACACTCCTAAAATTTAGCAGAGATGCTATTTTTGGCCCGACTCCGATGGAAATTCTGTTCGCGTCATTACATTTGGAATTGAGCAGATACCAAGAGTTGGCAAAGTGCCTATGACAGAATGTCTACCAGTTGGGATATTTTTAGAGATAAGGTTTATGGAAGGACCCATCTCTTAGATTGGGACATGTGGCAAGAAAGTGGACCAAAGTGAGACAAGTTGCCTGACACTTGTTAGAAAGTGGATCAAAGTGAGACAAGTGGCCGTTCTCCACTTGTCAATGCAGCCTTCTCTTGCCATTTTAGCTCATGGGAGGCCCAAATCTATAAATTGGAGCCCTCTCTCTTCATTAATAGAGGCTCTCTTGCTGCACACTAGCCTCTACCACCGTTACACGCTGCCCTAATGATGGCTACTCTCTTTCTCTCTCTCTTGAAGGCTGCCCATGAAGAATACCGGTTGTTGGGGACTATTTTGGAGGCTTCCATCGCAAAGAAATACTGAAGGCAAGGGTATTTAATCATTTATTATGATTTCTAGCCATTGTACTTGTTGTACCAGCATTTGTACTTGCTGTATCTGCTGTACCAACCACCGTTCCGGCTATACCAACCACTGTACCGACTGTACCAACTTTTGTACTTTGCTGTACCAGCCACTGTACGTGCTGTACTAGTCACTGTACATACTGTATCAACATTTGTACTTGATGTACCTACTGTACCAGCCATCGTACCAACTGTACCAGCCATTGTAGCCACTGTACCGACTGTACCAGCCATTGTACCTGCTATACCAACTGAATGGAGAGTTGTACTTGCTGTACCAGCTCTATTGCATGGGGCCCACACGGAGGTATATGGATTATGTTGTTGGCCTGGCATTTCTACAGCCTATATTCCGGCTTGGTTGCCTCGTGTTGGGCTGTGTTATGGCATTTGTATATGGATAATCCGGCATCTCCGGTGGGGAGAGTAAGGCCCTCAAAGCTTGTATATGATATTATTCTCCTTGGGTAATAAAATACTCCAAGGGGGGGTCGGCCCATTCCGGCCTCTATGTGGTGTCACACGTGCAAGCTCCATTTTCAACATTTGTGGATGTTTTGTCCAGTTTTTATGCAAAGTGATGATGGATATGTGTTAAGGCTGTGGCCATGTTTAAGTGTTTTAATATGCATTGATGGTATCAACAAGTGTGTCAAAGGCCCTAGTCCCCCGGGCACCGCCGCGAGTTACATTGGTATCAAAGCATAGGCTTTCTTGGAAGCGAAGGCTTCCTTCTATCAATAAGGAAGAGAAAAGATCTCAAGTGGGGACCACACTTACCATCATTGCTGTTAAGCAAGGCCAGCCACTTCATAGCTTATGAAGCATGAGCATGAGTAGTAGACAGCTTGTTGATTTAAGGATTTATGAATTCACAAAATTTTATCTTGGAAGTGTGCACACGTTTAGCACTCTTTCCATATGGATATTGTGGATTATATTATCAAGCTTACAAGCAAGCTATATGGAGATATATCGGGATATCTTAAGGATATGGTGACGAGATATTTCTTTTGGCTTCATGACCAACCTGGCAAAGAAAAGCTAAGCATACTTTGAGTTTACAGAGTTGGTGCTTTGGCTATTTACTATGAAGTGTTTTTGATGTTCACTAACCCTTATATAGCCATGCAAGGAGAAAGGTGGTGTTGTTTGCCTTAAGATGGTTTCAGGGAAACATTGTTTATGGCTCCCTTAATTGGGATGGATTATATCTATGGAGATTTCTTTCTTGGACGAGATTTATATAGATATTGGGCTTCACAAGCAATTTCTATGGACGAATCTGTCCGAGTTTATAGAGAAGAAATCTCTGGATATCTCATGGATATGATGCTTTTATGGATAAAGTCCACCTCTACTCCAAGGTGTGTGGTTAGCACAGAGTATATGGTAAGAGTTATGGTATACAAGGATTATGGTATACAGGTCTATGGAATCATGGACTTCTTTTCTTGGATTTGGATCAATCCTCAGGATTATGGATTATGTTTATGACTCCCTATTACTGGGATGGATTATTCTTTTTGGCTCCCTTTATTTGGGATGCATTGGACTTATGAAACTCATGGTTCACATACCCTGTGTAGTGTTCTCTTATCCTACGTGCTCTCTTGAAGATTGTTTCTACCATGTGTGGGTGGAACAATAGAGAGTAGATGGAAGGGAACATGGGCACTTCAGAGGGTAGTGTAGAGCACAACATGCCGTGTGTAGTGTTCTCTTGTCCTACGTGCTCTCTTAAAGATTGTTTCTACCATATCTGGGTGGAACAATAGAGAGCAGATGGAAGGGAACATGGGCACTTCAGAGGGTAGTGTTGAGCACAACATGCCATGTGTAGTGTTCTCTTGTCCTACGTGCTCTCTTGAAGATTGTTTCTACCATATCTGGGTGGAATAATAGAGAGCAGATGGAAGGTATGTGTCGCAGAAATGCTTATGGAACACCAGGTTATCTATGCCTGCAAGTGATTGTTTTATCTTGTTACTTAAGCCGACCTTTCATCCAAAGGTGTGTGGTCAGGGTACCAACACAGAGTGCAAGTGGTAAAGTGGACATGACGCCTGGTTGGCACGGGACTTATGTCTATGCCAAGGGTCATGTGGACCAATGCCTTGTTGGCAGGAGACTTATTTCGTCTCGCCCATTTACTTGGGACATGGATTATGATATCTGGACTTATGGGACTGATTTGTCTCGCCCATTTACTTGGGACATGATTATGATATCTGGACTTATGAGACTGTTTTGTCTCGCCCATTTATTTGAGACATGGATTTATTTATTTATCTTTATGCCATATTAGAATCACTATCTCCCCATACAGAGGCCAAGAGGTTCATTGTTCATCTCACCATGCATGTGGATTCAAGTTGGGATTGTGAGAGGGCAATTCAATGAACACTCCACCATACATGTGGATTCGTGTTGCGATTGTGGAGTGAGTGTTTCATTGTTTCCACACCATGCTTGTTGATGAGAAAGCATTGCCAGAACTATGGAGAACCAGCTTTTCTGTCACCATGGTTTGTGCTCTTGAATGGCACCAGTTTGTGTGCATAGCACATGTTTCTGTGCGAGGCACTAGTTTCTTGTGCATGGGATGAAAGGGGTCTGGTGGACTCCAGGATGTCTGAATATTTGAAAAGTACAAGCTTTGGGAATGGGGGATTATCCTAGAATACAAAGGACCACACTCCTAAAATTTAGGAAAGTTGCTATTTTTGGCCCGACTCCGATGAAAATTCTGTTCGCGTCATTACATCTGGAATTGAACAGATACCAAGAGTTGGCAAAGTGCCTATGACAGAATGTCTACCAGTTGGAATATTTTTAGAGACAAAGTTTATGGAAGGACCCATCTCTTAGATTGGGACAAGTGGACCAAAGTGAGACAAGTGGCCTGACACTTGTTAGAAAGTGGACCAAAGTGAGACAAGTGGCCTCACACTTGTCACTTCAGCTATTGTGTGGCTCTCCACTTGTCATTGCAGCCTTCTCTTGCCATTTTAGCTCATGGGAGGCCCAAATCTATAAATTGGAGCCCCCTCTCTTCATTAATAGAGGCTCTCTTGCTGCACACTAGCCTCTAGCACCGTTACAGGCTGCCCTAATGATGGCTACTCTCTTTCTCTCTCTCTTGAAGGCTGCCCATGAAGAATACCGGCTGTTGGGGACTGTTTTGGAGGCTTCCATCGTGAAGAAATACTGAAGGCAAGGGTATTAATCATTTATTATGATTTCTAGCCATTGTACTTGTTGTACCAACATTTGTACTTGCTGTACCTACTGTACCAACCATCGTACCTGCTGTACCAGCCATTGTACTTGCTGTACCAGCCACCGTACCGACTGTACCAACCACTATACCGGCTGTACCAGCTTTTGTACTTGCTTACCAGCCGCACTGTACCTACTGTACTAGTCACTGTACATGCTGTACCAACATTTGTACTTGCTGTACCTGCTGTACCAACCATCGTACCGGCTGTACCAGCCACTGTACCTGTTGTACCAACCATTGTACTGTCAGAATATGCAGCGGAAATGATAACCAAACTTGGGTAGACAAGAGCAAGTAGACTGCAGAAAATAAACAGCACAAGAAACACAGAGAGATAGGTGTGTAAACTCTTCTCTATACACAAGATCCCGAGAAAACTGAATGAATGAGTGGTGGGGGCAAGGGGCCTATATATATGCCCCTGGGAAAGCAGTCGGCCAGCATAAGAAGTGCCCACGGCTGCTGAAAAGGTGCCCACGACTGCATAAATGCAGTCGGCCAGCAGAGAAGTGCCCACGACTGAGAAAATGCAGTTGGCCAGCAGTGCAGTAGCCCACGACTCAACTGTATGCAGTCGGCCAGCACTGGAGTGCTCCTGCCACCCTCTGACAACCCTCCCCACCACTGGAAAAGATGGGAAAAAATAGGAAAAAATACGAGGAGTGTGGAAAAATGATAAAACACCTTATACAGGGCAGGCACACCCACAACAGAGGCCCTGGTGTATAAATATAGACAGGAAATGACTTCTAACACCCCCTCTCAGCTCCTGGCTATGTAACCAACCCAAGGGAGCTGGAGTGCCACCTAAGCGTAGCCTGAGGTAGAGACTTCCTAAAGAGGTCCGCTGCATTGTCCTCCGTCGAACAATAAAGTAGCAAGATGTCACCAGCCAAGATCTTCTCACGTACAAAGTGATACTGTATCTCTATATGCTTGGTCCGGGCATGGAAAACCGGGTTCCGAGCAATGGCTACACAACTCTGGTTATCGCACTGGATGACTGTGGGCTCCCTCTGTGGAAACCCAATCTCGCCTAGCAGCACCACAAGCAGCCCAATACTCTGCCTCTGTCGAAGAAAGGGCAATAGTTGGCTGCCTCTTGCTGCTCCATAAAATTGCTCCTGAGCCGAGGGTAAAACTGTATCCTGAAGTAGATCTCCTCGTGTCTGGATCTCCTCCCCAATCTGAGTCACTCCAACCTTGGAGCTTGACTCCATTCCCTCCTGTGTAAAAGAGTCCCAGATCCTTCGTACTCTGTAGATACCGCAAGATCCGCAATCCTGCGTCCCAATGAGACTTCAATGGCGTCTTCATAAAAGAGCTCAACAGCCTCACGGAGAAGCTCAAGTCCAATCTAGTGTTCAGCAACCAAATCAATGAACCAACCAACTTTCGGTACTGCGAGGCATCAACTGGCTCACAAGGATCTGTAACGGTTAACTTTGTGTTCGGGTCCATCGGCGAAGTAATAGACTTGCAGTTCTCCATCCCAAAGGCCTCAAGCAACTCATGAACATACCATTGCTGAGAGACGAAAAACCCCCTCTAGGTCTGCCAGATCTCCAATCCCAAGAAGAAGTGGAGTAAGCCTAAGTCGGTCATCTTAAACTCCTTTGACAAGGCAGCCTTCGTCACTCCAATGTGCTCCACATGACCGCCGGTGAGAATGAGATCATCCACATAAAGGATGATAAGCGTGACCATGCCGCGTTCCCGAAAGAGATACAGGTTTGGATCTGCAACCGATCTCTGAAATCCAATCCGAATAGAGAAGGAATCAATCTTCTGATTCCAAGCCCTGGGAGCCTGCTTAAGACCATACAAGGCCTTACGTAACCTGTAAACCATCCCTTCCGATCCTGGAACAATAAAGCCTGGAGGCTGCTCAACGTACACCTCCTCCTGCAGGTCACCATTAAGGAACGCAGATTTTACATCCATTTGATACACGGGCCACCTCTGAGAAGAAGCAAGGGCAAGAACGGTCCGAATCGTGGACATCCGCGCTTTCAGTGCAAAGGTATCCTCGTAGTCGATGCCTGGCCGCCGCTGAGCATAACCTTTAGCCACAAGCTTGGCTTTGTGTTTGTCCACCGACCCATCAGACGCGTATTTGGTCTTAAAGACCCATTTGACACCAATGACAGACCGCTTCGACGTCCTCGGTACCAACTCCCAAGTGTTGTTCTTCTCGATGGCATCAAGTTCCACCTGCATGGCTTTCCTCCAAGTATCCTGTGAAAGGGCTTCCTTTACGGAAGTGGGCTCTTTATCCCGCATGATACGAGACATCAAAGCATAGTTCACCTGAAGAAGCTCCGCCGTGTTGCTTTTATCTCGGACTCGATGTGATCTTCGAGGGCCATCCTCTGTGGCCTACTCGGATGGGAAGCTCCGTGACACCTGACTCCCGAAGGGTGTCTAACAACTACCTAGGTACTCGAACAGATCGTGGAGCCTCCTGTGGGGTCGCGGGGGCTCTACTCCAGCTGCGGGCTCAACCTCCTATGATGACTGAGGTGGATCAACTGGAATGATAGACTGGGAATCATCATCAGACTCCTCTGGATCTCCAAGAAGTGGCGGCTCCTCGACAATGGATGCTGGAACATGCTCGTCAAAGACCACATCCCGGCTGACAACAATCTCATTCCTATCTGGATCATACAACCTGTATCCCTTGGAAAGAGAGTTATACCCCACAAATACCAGCTTGCGGTTTGGAGTCAAGCTTCCCCCTCTGCTTCTTCGGAATATGTACATATGCATCACTCCCAAAGACACGGAAGTGCGAGACATCGGGTTTCCTGCCAAGGTATGCCTCAAATGGAGTCACATGGGGTACTGAAGTCGTTGGAGAGCGGTTAATGGTATGGACAACCGTTGCCACAGCCTCACCCCAAAGTGGACGAGGAAGATCACGATGCTCCAACATGGTCCTCGCCATCTCCACCACAGTCCTGTTCTTGCGTTCAACAACTCCATTCTCCGAAGGCGATCCGGTATTGGTCAATTCCCTTTTGATGCCATGATTTGCACAAAATCTGAAAAATACAGTCGAGGAGAATTTGGTACTAGTCTCACCCCAAAGTGGACGAGGAAGATCATGATGCTCCAACATGGTCCTCACCATCTCCACCTCAGTCGTGTTCTTGCGTTCAACAACTCCATTCTCCGAAGGCGATCCGGTATTGGCCAGTTCCCTTTTGATGCCATGATCTGCACAAAATCTGAAAAATACAGTCGAGGAGAATTCACCTCCTTTATCAGCCCTGAGAGTCTTAACCTGATATCCAGACTCTTTCTCCACCATCACGTGCCAATCCTTGAACCGAACAAAAGCCTGGTCCTTCTGGGAAAGAAAGTAGACCCACGTGAATCTGGTACAATCATCAACAAGCAGCATAAAGTAGAGAGATCCTCCCAAAGATGGTATCTGCTGAGGTCCACACAAGTCAGTGTGAATCAACTCCAATGGTTTCGAAGCCCACCTGGAAGCCTGCTTCGAAAAGGATTCCCTGTGCTGCTTACCACGTATGCAAGAACTGCAACGTCCTTGCCTACTACCAACATCTGGCAAGCCAACCACCATCTGGTCCCGGAAGGCGCGCCTCAAAGCATCCACATTTAAGTGGCCAAAACGAAAGTGCCACAAATCTCCAACCTGAGAACTTGTCAAAGTGGAGAGTGCAGAGAGCTTGTAGATACCATTCTCCACACCGCCTTCCCAAACAACTTGGCCAGTCTCACGGTCCCTAAGAGCAAATGAATGCTCCTCAAATTCCACCCAAAAGCCAGTCTTGCATACCTCATGCACTGACAGAAGATGAAAACCCAGAGCAGGGACATAAAGAACACGGGAAGCATGCTTGCTCCCCTTGCCGTCGGGAATAATCTCCATCCGGCCCTCACTATGTATCGGAATAGTGGAGTTATCGCTAGTAAAGATACGACCTGACTGCCGTTTCAGATCCAGAAAGAAGTCACGGGATGGAGTCATGTGCCTGGAAGCACCACTGTCGAGAATCCATTCTCGGATATCCTTCGCGGTGAAGCCAACTGCCTCCTCGCTCGAAGATGATGAAGCATCGGAGTCCACCATCTCTAAGTGCACAAATGCCGGAGTCTTCGCAACTGAGGCTGAGGAATCAGCACTCTTCCCTGTTCGCTTAGGGCACTTCCTCCAATAGTGGCCTTTCTCGCCACAATCATTACAAGATCTTTCGGCCTTCGGCTTCTCTCGTTCTGAAATCAGGCTTCTTCTCAGAAGACTTCTCCGGTGAAGCCTTCCCTTTGCCCTTGTTGTTATTCCGGCCTTTCGACCGTTGGCCAGTTAAGGCCTCCGAACCTCCGCTGTGAGGAGGGTTCGTGAAACGTTGCTCCTGGTCCAAGACCATTGGCACAAGCTCCTCCCAAGTAATGGTGCTGAGCCTGCCACTCGTAATCAACGAGGAATAGAAAGCAGAATACTGACCAGACAAGTGGGACAGCAAAGTGATGGCCATGTCTTCACATGATATCTCTTTCCCAGCTTGTAGGACTTTCTGCTGAAGGGCCTGCAACTTGTTAATGTGTTCCCGCATCGTCGAGGACTTTGCAGGGTTCATAACCCGCATCTGCACTTCCAAGGAGATCTGTTTCATGGGTGATACCCTGTTATACAAAGAAGCCAAGTGCTCCCATATGCCTCTCGCCAGCGTCATGTGCTTCACATGATTGATCACTTGTGGTGTGCAATTGAGGAAAATAAACGACCAGACCCTGGCGTTGACACGATCCCACATGTGTGCCTGTGCCTCTCGGTCCTTCCTCATCCATAGTAACTCCCCTTCCTCAGCTTCCGGCCGTGGAACCCCGGTGATAATAAAATCAACAAGGTCATATGACTCCAGCACCGACTCCATCATGACCTTCCAGATGCCGTAATTGGACCCGTCCAACTGACGATCCACTAGGAGTGGGGAGAGTCGGAATCTTCACGTGCTTCTCAACCATCTCTAGTAAATCTGCCATCGCGGAGAGTAACCTGAAAGGGTGGCTGGGTGGGGAAAAAAATCTATAAACCTGCAAGTGGCTGTCCAGCCCCTTAGCCCGCCTTCCTCTTGCACCTTCTCTTCCCGTACAGCCCAAAACAGTCCACCAATCAGCCCCCTAACGCTCCCCCTCTTGCTCAGAAAAAACTCCCAAGATCTATCTCGAGCCTAGGGCTCTGATACCATGTCAAAATATGCAACGGAAATGATAACCAAACTTGGGTAGACAAGAGCAAGTAGACTGCAGAAAATAAACAGCACAAGAAACATAGAGAGATAGGTGTGTAAACTCTTCTCTATACACAAGATCCCGAGAAAACTGAATGAATGAGTGGTGGGGGCAAGGGGCCTATATATATGCCCCTGGGAGAGCAGTCGGCCAGCATACGAAGTGCCCACGACTGCATAAATGCAGTCGGCCAGCAGAGAAGTGCCCACGACTGAGAAAATGCAGTCGGCCAGCAGTGCAGTAGCCCACGACTCAACTGTATGCAGTCGGCCAGCACTGGAGTGCTCTTGCCACCCTCTGGCAACCCTCCCCACCACTGGAAAAAATGAAAAAAATAGGGAAAAATACGGGGAGTGTGGAAAAATGATAAAACAACTTATACAGGGCGGGCACACCCACAACAGAGGCCCTGGTGTATAAATATAGACAGGAGATGACTTCTAACATGTACCTACTGTACCGGCTGAATGGAGAGTTGTACTTGCTGTACCAGCTCTATTGCATGAAGACCCGTGGTTTTGGGGGGGGGGGGGGGGGGGGGGGGGGGGGAGGATCAGTACCCACACGGAGGTATATGGATTATGTTGTTGGCTTGGCATTTCTACAGCCTATGTTCCGGCTTGGTTGCCTCGTGTTGGGCTGTGTTATGGCATTTGTATATGGATAATCCGGCATCTCCGTGGGGAGAGTAAGGCCCTCAAAGCTTGTACATGATATTATTCTCCTGGGGTAATAAAATACTCCAAGGGGGGGGGGGGGGGGGGGGTCGGCCCATTCCGGCCTCTATGTGGTGTCAAACGTGCAAGCTCCATTTTCAACATTTGTGGATGTTTTGTCCAGCTTTTTATGCAGAGTGATGATGGATATGTGTTAAGGCCGTGGCCATGTTTAAGTGTGTTAATATGCATTGATGGTATCAACAAGTGTGTCAAAGGCCCTAGTCCCCCAGGCACCGCCGCGAGTTACACACACATAAGAGCATACATCCATACAAAGGTCTGTGTGCTGAGTTTTTGTCAGAGCTCCGGAGACACAGGGCAGACTCAATCATAATGAAGCCTAGTTGTAACATGTGGAAGCTTTGGGGGTCTTCTTTCAGCCCTAAACACCACTGGAAACATGCTGATGCAAAACGCAGATATGAAGAGAGAGAGATATGCTGGAAATTCAGTATATATCATATAGTACAAAAAGGTACTCTTCTACAGCCCTAGGCTGCCTCATACAAAAGGTGCTAAACACCCAAAATCTGGTCCTAAAGCTGGACCCTAAGGACCCATTCCCTAGAGGAATGAATGAGTACAATGATGAGCATCCTTGCCTATTTATAGGCCTTTTGATTCCTTGGAGTGTCTGAATGCACAGCGGAGATGATGACCAGATCTAGGAACACGAGCAAAACGCAATGCAGAAAATCACAGCACAAGAGAGAGAAAGAGAGAGAGAGGCGTGTAACTCTGCTCTATATACACAAGAATATCCCGGGAATGATACAACAATGACAAGGGGGCTGGGGACCATTTTATATGGCCCCCAAACAGCAGTCGGCCTGCTGTAGGGCAGCCGACAAGACACCCAGAACTTGCAAACAGCAGTTGGCCGGCACAGAAGGTCCACGACCTGTCCAGTCCAATCGGCCAGCTCCAAAATGAGAACATAGACATGCTAATGCAGTCGGCCAGCAAAACTGGGTCCTCCTGCCATCTCAGGGCAGCCTCCCAAGCCACAGAAAAAATGGGAGAAAATAGGAAAAAAATACGGAGAGTGGCGAAAAATAAGAAAACACCTAATAAGGGCGGGCACACCCACAACAGAGACCCTGGTGTATAGAAATAGACAAGAGATGACTTCTAACACCCCCTCTCAGCTCCTAGCTGTGAAACCAACCACAAGGAGCTGGGGTGCCGCGACTTCGTGATGAAGAGGTCCACCGTACTGTCCTCCGTCGAACAGAACTCTAGCAAGATGTCATCAGCAACGATATGTTCACGAACAAAGTGCCTCTGGATGACCATGGGTTCATCCAGTGGAAGCCCAAACCTGCAATGCAACCTTTGCATCCTCACCATCTCACAAGCAGCATCACAAGCAGCCCGGTACTCTGCCTCTGTCGTTGACAAGGCAAACGATGACTGCCTCGTATTGCTCCAAAAAAATTGCTCCTGGGCCTGAAGTAGATCGCCTCCCCAAACTGAGTCACTCCCACCGTGGAGTCGGGCTCCATCAATCAATCCCCCTCCTGTGTACAAGAGTCCATGATCCTTCGCATGCCGCATAAACCACGGGTTACGCAATCCTGCCTCCAAAAGAGTCATCTGCAACCATGAGCTCAACAACCTCATCAGGAAGCTCACGTCCAATCTGGTGTCCATCAACCAGATCAATGAACCATTCTGCTTCTGAGTCAAAGAGGCATCACACTGCTCACAAGGATCAACACCTGTTACGGTGCAAAACCAAGTCCTGGAAACCTGCTATAGACCACGCAAGGCCTTCTGAAACCTGTTAACCACCCCCTCTAAATCCGAAACCACAAAGCCTGGAGTATGCACCTCCTTCTGCAAGTAATCAACTGCCACCTGCCTGGCTTTCCGAAAGGTCCCCGTGGAAAGAACATCCTCATCTACAGGAGGTTCTTTGTCCCGAATACTACGAGACATCAGAGCATAAGTTACCTGTTCAGTTTCCTCTAGCTGACGAACACAAGAACTACCAACATCAATACTGGAGAGTTCCTGCCAACTGCTGCCATCTACTGGCAAGCTATCCACCATCTGGTCCCGGAAAGCCTGTACCTGTATCCACACTTAAGTAGCCAATACCAGACTGCCACTCATCACAAACCTGAGGACCTGGCAGAGAGAGTGCTGAAAGCTTGTAAACTCCATTCTCCACTCTGCCTTACCAAACCACTTGGCCTGTTGCTTTGTCCCGGAGAGCAACAAAATGCTCATCAAACTCCACCCGTACGCCAGTCTTGCAAACCTAATGCACTGACAACAGATGAAAACCAAGTGACGGAACATACAACACCTGGGAAGAATGCTTCCCCCCTCTGCCATCGAGAACTATCTCCATCCTGAACTGGGATAGTGGATGTATCCCCAGTAAGAATGTGACCAAAATACTTGCAGAGATCCTGTAAATCAGAATGGGAAGGAGTCATGTGCCTGGAAGCACCACTGTCTAGAATCCACTCCTGAGTATCCGTTGCGGAGAATCCTCCAACCTCCTCCTTGCGTGAAGAAAATGAAACATCGGTGTCCATCACCTCCAGGTGCACAAAAGCCGGAGTTTTCATGATTGCTGCTGAGGAATCTTCACCCTTCTCAGTCTTCCGCTTGGGACACTGCCTCCAATAGTGGCCTTTCTCGCCACAATCATTACAGGTTCTCTCTACCTTTAGTTTCTCGCGATCAGTTCTTCTTAGAAGACTTCTCCGAGGAAGCCTTCCCTTTGCCCGTGTTACGGCCTTTCGACCGTTGGCCAGTTAAGGCCTCCGAACCTCCACCCTGAGGAGGGTTTGTGAATTGTTCCTCCTAGTCCAAGACCATGGGCACAAGCTCCTCCCACGTGATGGTGCCCACTGGTAATCAAAGACGAGTAAAATGCTGAGTACTGAGAGGGCAAGTGTGACAGCAACGTTATGGCCATGTCCTCTGACGATATCTCCTTCCCAGCCTGAAGAACTTCCTGTTGAAGAGCCTGCAGCTTGTTAATATGCTCCCTCATCGTCAACGACTTTGCAAGGCTTATAACCCGCATCTATACTTCCAAGGAAATCCTCTTCATGGGCGATACCCTGTTGGTAAAGAGAGGCCAAATGCTGCCATATACCTCTGGCCAGCGTCATATGCTTTACATGATTGATTACCTGCGGTCTGCAGTTGAGAAAGATAAACGAACGGACCCTGGCGTTGACACGATCCCACATCTGTGTCTGAGCCTCCCGGTCCTTTCAGATTGACGGTAACTCCCCTTCCTCTACTTCCGGCCGTGAAACCCCAACAACGACAAAATCAGCGAGGTAAGACTCCAGAACAGATTCCATCATAACCTTCCATATGCCATAGTTGCTCCCGTCCAACTGACGGTCCACCGGGAATGTGAGGAGTGTCGGGATCTTCACATGCCTCTCAGCCATCTCAAACAGATCTACCATTGCGGGGATGTACTCTAAAAAGGGTGGGTCGGTGGGAACAAAGAAGAACTAACACCTGCAAGTGGCTGTCCAGCAAATCAGCCCGCCGTCCTCTTGCTTCTCCTCTTCCCGAACAGTCCCGAACAGTCCACCAATCAGCAACACAACAGTCCCCCTCTTGCTCACACAAATCCCAAGAACTATCTAGAGCCTAGGCTCTGATACCATGTCAGAATGCGCAGCAGAGATGATGACCAAATCTGGGAACACGAGAGCAAAACGCAATGCAGAAAATCACAGCACAAGAGAGAGAGAGAGAGATAGAGGCGTGTAACTCTGCTCTATATACACAAGAATATCCCGGGAATGATACAACAATGACAAGGGGGCTAGGGGACATTTTATATGGCCCCCCAACGGCAGTCGGCCTGCTATAGGGCAGCCGACAGAACACCCACGACTTGCAAACAGCAGTCGGCCAGCATAGAAGGTCCACGACCTGTCCAGTCCAGTCGGCCTGCTCCAAAATGAGAACATAGACATGCTAATGCAGTCAGCCAACAACTGGGTCCTCCTGCCATCTCAGGGCTGCCTCCCAAGCCACAGAAAAAATGGGAAAAATACGGAGAGTGGGGGAAAATGAGAAAACACCTAAAAAGGGCGGACACACCCACAACACAGGCCCTGGTGCATAAAAATAGACAAGAGATGACTTCTAACATGGAGAACTGGCCGACTAGCAATCGGCTAGTAGTCTTGGCATTTAATCAATAAAACGCAGCGCCCCTCTAATCTGAACCAGCCGCCTTTGATCTGGTCCAGTTGACCACTTCTCTAATCAGCCGTCAGCTCATGTGTTCCTACCTGGTTCAGGAGACAGCGCATCATCCATGCCCTGGCTCCAAGTCCAAGCTACTACCTCATCTGCACCCTGATGCTCCTAAATTCTGGTTCTAACTGTCTTTTTCTGGCCACCTCTTCTGGATGATCTCTGAGAATGTCCATGGCATATTCATGCACATGACATCCCCCTCTGCTAAACTTGATGAGACGGGATTCCAACCTCTTCTTGGATGACTGTCATCATCCCACTTTATTCCCAGAGTCCCTCTGTCATCCATCCAACTCGGGCAACCCTTTTCACCGAAAACCCAGCCCAGCGGTCTCCAAAACCACTCTGACTCTGAATAAGATCTATGCATTTGTTCCATCCAATCCCCACTCCATTCTTGCCCCGACTCTGAACACTGTCTTGGTCTTCATTCCTGAGAAATGAGTCTGGCACTCACATCACCCTTGGAGGATAATCCTCCCTTGGGACCATTGCTCGAGAACCTATCTGGCTCACACGACTGCCATCCCCTCTGGCTTGGTGGAACACCACCAACAAACCTCCTGGGAGCTCTTCCCGATTCTGTGCTCCTTGTCTTGGGCTTCGTATCCGTGTACTTTCCTGTACCTTGGACCTGTACACAATCCTTGCCTTGGGCTTCGTATCCGTGTACTTTCCTGTACCTTGGACCTTTACACCATCATATGGGACTGATTCAGTGTTTAGATTTGTTGAGCCTGATGCTCTGATACCAATGTAACATGCGGAAGCTTTGGGGGTCTTCTTTCAGCCCTAAACACCACTGGAAACATGCTGATGCAAAATGCAGATATGAAGAGAGAGTAGAGAGAGAGAGATATGCTGGAAATTCAGTCTATATTGTGAGGATTATGTTGTTAATCCCTCATATTGTGTACTAATTATTACTTAACTTAGAGAACAAGAGCCTTCAGGAGAACACTTGAGAGAAAATTGAATTGAATTGATTAAACTGAGTACAATAGATCTCTTATATAGGAGATGAAGAGACACATTAGAAGAGGCATGTCCTTTAATGAAAGGACATGACCGTAGACGAAAGGATACAACTTTAGGCTAAGGGATGTGTCTATTCGATGTAGAGGCACAACCGTTCATCAAGGGATATAACCATTCGTCAAAGGGATGTGGCTATTCGATGAAGAGGTACATCCTTTGGCGAAGAGTCGCAACCAGTCGAGGACAGGGGTTCCCTTGGCTCGTTACTCTTTGCATTTGCAACAGGAATCAGCAATGAAGAGAGAATCTGATACATACATACGTCACAATCGTGACATTCCCTCCCATTTAAAATAAAATCCATGTGTCAAATGATGGGCAATGCTGCTAGCAGTCATCTCCTGTCTGTACACTACGCTAGGGCCTCTGTTGTGGGTGTGCTTGCCCGTTTTTAGTGTTTCCCCATTTTTCCTCACTCTCCATGTATTTTCCCATTTTTCGTGAGGTGTGGAGGGCTGTCCGCTGTCCTTTGATGCTGGCCGACTAATGTTTTCGTACCCGACCTAGTCAAGTGTCTTGGCCGACTACAAGCGCCTGGCCGACTGACTCTTTTGCTGGTCGTGAGCTTTTTGCTGCTGTCGGCGGAATGTGATGCAAGTGGGGATTGTATAGGGACATAGTTGTTTCTCGTACCGGTACGAACCCATTCATACCGTACGGTTCGTACGGCACAAGTTTTTTTTCCCCCCCCCACCCTCCAAAAAAAAAACTTTTTTGAAAAAAAAATTCAAATGCTTTAAAAAAATATATAGAACCCCTGCTTAACGAAGATCCCAAATGCTCGCAATACTTCGCAACTTTCGTATCCACTCAGTATTCCATATGGGGTTGTTGAGAGACCTAAAAAATCTGGCAAGGTAGACTGGTAGTGTACACTTGATTGGTAGCATGAGAGAATCTTGCTACATCACTTGGAGATCCCTGGTATAGGTAAGCTAGACAATTAGATTCTCAAGTTATGTACGAGGGAGAAGAATATTTCCACGACATAGGCATGGGTGTCCTAGACACCGCGAGCCCGTGCATCGCCTGGTCAGAACCCTCCAGGATCCTCCTCAGGTGTCTTGGCACTTCACTCACAGACCGCTTCGTCGGCCCTCGTCCATCGTACCAGAAGCGCACCAAGCTTTGCCGCGCGTGAGTTGTCCTTTGATGAACACTCCCCGCCAGCTATTGCAACCGAACTTCCCTTAGAAAAACACATACCAAATGCTCCCTCTAGCATTCTGGCATAAGACAGTCCTTTAAAAGAAAACAGGGTTTCTATGCAAGTTTTCAGTTTGATTTTCTTTTGAATACAATGAGTATTTCTTGAATCAGTATCCCCAAAACTTTATGATCGTACTTCTGAATTCCATAACCGAATTCTGTAACCTTGATCCACATATCAATTTGATTGGTCTCAAACTTAATTTTAGGTTTGCGGGACAACAAGACCAAATCTCCTTCTTGAAAATCTGCATGTCGACGATGCTTGTTGGCCTGTTTTTGATATTTCTGTTGCACATGGACCAATTAATCTCGAACTTGCACAAGCACATCTTGCATCTCCTGAACCAATTGATCTGCCAACGCCACTTTGTGTTGTAAAACAAAGTTTGTAGGCACAAGAGGAGTATGCCCATATGCTACTTGAAATGGAGTCAATCCAATTGCTGAATGACGGGAACTATTATAAAAAATTTCCACGAGTGGCAAATAATCTTCCCATGATGCCAAACGGGGTTGAATGTAATATCGAATCATTTCCTCCAAAATCTGATTGACTCTTTCAGTCTGTCCATCTGTTTGAGGATGATAGGCTGAACTGAACAACAAATTCGTGCCAAGAGATTTGAACAAAGACGTCCAAAAATGTCCAGTGAACTTGGAATCTCTGTCAGAGATGATGGTCTTCGGCAAGCCATGCAATTTGAAAACATGTTGCACGAACAATGACGCCACATCTGGGACTAAAGCAGCTTTCTTGCAAGGAATGAAATGCGCCATTTTGGAAAATCAATCAACCACTACAAGAATCTGAGCATTGCCTTTGGATGAACGAGGCAAAGTGGCATAGTCACAGGGGACGGAGGGGACGGAGGCTTGGAACGTCGGGACGGCGAAACAGGACGGCGTAGGGACGGGGACGGACGGACGTCCCCCTGGAGGCATCCCTCACAAGGGACGGCAGTAGGAACGGGGACAGCAGTAGGAACGGGGATGGCTGTGGGGGACGGCCCTGTGGGGGGATGGCAGGGAGCCATTCTGTGGTTTCTTTTTCCCGTTTCTAGCCGTTTGCGGTGCCGTTTCTAGCCGTTTGGCTTGGCCGTTTGGGGAGGCCTTGAGCCTTTGAGGCTTGGGCCTTGGCCCTTGCCTCTCTCTTGCCTTGAGGTTTGGCCTTTAGGCTTGAGTCTTGGGGCCTTGGGCCTTGGCCCTTGAGGCTTGGCCCTTGCCTCTCTCTCTCTCACTTGCCCTTGCCTCTCTCTTGCCTCTCTCTTGCCTATCTAATATCTATATAAGAACAAGGCTACAAGGCTACAAGCATGGAGTTTAGCGTAAACGGCCCTACGGGCCCGGGGGGAGTCATCTCCCCCCCGGACCCCCTGCAGAGAGGGGCTCACGCCCCCCTCCGCACCTTCCCCCAAGTAGGCTGGTGTGAAACCGCACGCCGCAACGGACCCAAATTTTACAGCCCATATGTAGTAGGTGTGTAATAACTCACCGCATATGCATGTAGCCTGGTTGGCAGTGTGCCAATCTTCTCCAAAATCGTCTCATGTTATTTGGCCACAATTGGCCACCATCCGGTGTTAATACCATTTTATGTAAATTTGTGCTCATTTTGATGTACTTAAGTAGAATAAGTGTAGAGTAGAAAAACTTTTTAAAAAAAAGTATTTTTTGAGTGCCGTTCCCTCCCCCGTCCCCGTTCCCTACTTATGGCCGACCCCGTCCCATCCCCGTCCCCCGTCCCCCGTTACCGTCCCCCGTTCTTTGTGACTATGCAA
This sequence comes from Cibotium barometz, assembly GCF_041138505.1. Lineage (NCBI taxonomy): Eukaryota > Viridiplantae > Streptophyta > Polypodiopsida > Cyatheales > Cibotiaceae > Cibotium > Cibotium barometz. Next base: position 19,612,156 of record NC_141050.1, read on the forward strand.
AGTGGTGATAAAATCCATACTGATACTTTCCCATCTCTCATTGGGAACTGGCAAAGGTTGAAGTAAACGTTGAGGAAGTTGTCGAGAGGCTTTCATTATCTGACACGAATGACAAGCTTTGACACATTTGATAACATCTTGCTAGATCTGCCAGAAGTATGTAACAGACAAAAGCCGATATGTCTTGTTGATACCAGGATGAGCAACATAAGAAACTTCATGATGCTCTTGAATGAGAATCTTCCGCAGTGAAGTATTGTGAAGCACACAAATGCAATCAGAAAAGAACAGCAATTCATCTACGATGGTGTAGGCTGCAACATGTTCATTTCTGCAGGACTGGGATTAGAAGATTTGAGAGCACGGAACACATCTCCAAAATCTCTATCAGTCAAATACTCATTCTTGAAACAAGCAGGGATTTCCATTTGCACATCTGTGATGGCAAAATTAGTGGCTCGCGGCATGAGGCTCAAAGCATCTGCAACCACATTCTGAAGAACAGGAACATACTGGTTGGATAGTCATGTGGAAATTAGCCAAGAATTCAACCCATCGGCCTTGTCGAGAGTTCATTACAGGCTGAGTGAAAATGTACGTCAGAGATTGATGATCTGTACGTACAACTAAATCTCCTCCAAGAAGATAATGTCTCCAAGTCCGATAAGCATGCACGATTGCCAAAAACTCCTTATCATACACAAGATACCTGCTTTGAATGGCTGAAAACTTCCTGCTGTCAAAAGCAATGACACGATCATTCTGCATCAAAACTCCACCAGAAGCACGATCTGAGGCATCTGTCATTACATCAAAGGGCTGGGTGGGATCTGCAACGGCCAAGACCGGGGTTGTCATCAAGGCATGCTTGAGATCATTGAAGGATTGCTCAGCTTCAGAAGACCACTTAAGTTTGTCCAGCTTTGTCAATTCTGTCAAAGGGACAGCAATCTCTAAAAACTTATGCACCTTGTTGTGATAAAAGTTAGCAAGTCCCAAGAAAGATCGAACATCTGAAAAGGTGAGAGGCAAAGGCCAATCCACAATCGCCTGAATCTTCTTAGGATCTACTACAATCCCATTAGCAGAAATGATGTGACCAAGATATTCCACATGGTTCTTGAAAAATTCGCTCTTCTTCTTGTTGATGTACAGCACATTGGTGCGTAGTACTCCAAAGACAATCTGTAAATGCTCTTTGTGATCGACCAAAGATCGGCTAAAAACCTAAATATCATCGAGATAAACGATCACAAACTTGTCCAGGTACGGCCCAAAAATTTCACTCATCAGGGTCATGAAAGTGGTCGGGGAATTGGTTAACCCAAAAGGTATGACCAAGAATTCATAATGGCCATATTTTGTTCGAAAGGCTGTCTTGTATTCATCACCATTACGGATACGAATTTGATGATAGCCGGATTTCAAATCAATCTTGGAAAACACCTTTGCACCAAGCAGCTGGTCGAACAACTCATCAATGCGAGGCAAAGGGAATTTGTTCTCGATTATCAGCTTGTTGAGAGCACGGTAATCAATGCAAAGCCGCATTGATCCATCCTTCTTTTTGACAAGCAAAACCGGGGCTCCGAAGGGACTTTTGTTGGGACGGATGTGACCTTTGTCCAGCAACTCCTGTAATTGCCTTTGTATCTCCTGAGATTCAGAGTAAGAAACACGGTATGGAGCTCGAATTGGAGGAGGTTGACCTGGAACAAGATCAATCGGGTGATCCACACGGCGACGAGGAGGCAATGTCGTCAGAAGATCATTTGAAAACAGGTCCTGAAAAGGCCTGAAAAAGGGTTGCTCCAAGTAAGCAGTTGTTGATGACGAGGCTTGAGATTGCTCACTAGTTTCTCCTTCAATCTCCCGTAACATGACCAAGGCTGTTGTACATTCACGTTTGCAGACGAGCCACTTGACTTGCAGAGCAGAAACAACAATGATGGATGTGGCACTGAAAAGGCCACGATGTTCCAGCTCTCGACCATCATGGTATAACTGGATCGAATGAGAATGAAAGCTGATCACTGGATCATATCGACACAGCCAAGATTGTCCCAATATCATGTCATAATGTGACAACGGCATCACTGAAAAATTAAGGTGACCTTGGTAATCTTGAATCTGGAACTGAAGCTGTTGCACCTTTTTGTTACAATTAAGGAAGGAACCATCAGCAAGCTCTACTTGAAAAGCATCCACAAAATGTCGGGTCTGCAGGCGAAGCTTGTGAAGCAAAGAAGTGCCCACAAAATTAGTGGAACAGCCACTGTCCACCAGCACATTGATGGGATGGTCGCTAATGAAACCCAGAAGACTAAGGAGCTGCTTGGAAAGATTCACTGGAACAGGTTGGTACTTTGGCCATTAAGCATCACGGTATTGACAACTTCAGAAACTCGAATAGAGCAAGCTGTTTGTTTGCCTTTGTCGTTCACAGGAGGCGAGTCATGATCAGCATGGGGACAACTATCCACTTGAGAATTATGCCGAGTGTTGGAGGGTTTAGGGCGCTGAGGACATTCATACCACCGGGGATCGCCAGAACAAATTGTACAGAGGCCTGGACAACTAGGTTGGGATGAAGTGGCAGTCGATGAAGAGGTTTGCTGTCCTGAAGAGGTTTCTCGCTTGAAGTTGCGCCGATCATTGCTGCGACGGTCCTGTCGGGACCGATCTCGATTTCTGCTGTGCCAGAGGATTCGGCCTGAGAGGATCCTGCGTTTGACGCGGGAGCTTGCCTGGAGAAGCGCGTCCGGAAGGACTGTTGTCCAGAATATGGTCGCCTAGAGTTTGGTTGTCCAGCATTGGGATGCTAGGGTTGGCTAGTCCCATTGGGTCGATTCCGCTGGTAAGAACGGGCGCCAGAGGAAAAGTTCCTGGGAGGACGCTGTAATCACTAATGCGCTCGACATACGAGATTGCTTCATCCAGGGTGGCAGGATTGTACTTATGGACTTCGTCTTGGATCGTGGGTTCAAGCCCGACCATCAATGAAGCTATGAAGCTGCTCAGAGGGGCTAAGTGTCTATCTTGAGAGCCAGATTTTGAAACTCTGATATGTACGCGGCCCCTGGTATGAAAATTCGCATTTGCACGCTCAAAAACCTTGCGAAAAGCATCCCGGAATTTATCCCACGTCGGAGTAGACTAGCCATCTGAAATCCTGCGTCGCCACCAAAGGAAGGTGATATCTTTCAAGAGGGTGCTCGCCAATTCCACCTTTTTATTCCCGAGCAACTGAGTATTTGAGAAATAAACCTCCATCTTGTAGAGCCAGTGATCGATTCACCGCTTATCGCGGCGGCCATTGTAGGGCTCACGCAACTTGATATCCATCTTTCTTGTCTCTGCTGTGGTCATTAATTTATACAAAAGTTTGAGTTCAACATTGTCTACCCCGACGGTCGGATCGGGAGTTGAGGGATCGTCCTGCTGGCCCACCGAGGATGGTGACAATGTTGGTGAACGCGATCGACGCGCCCGCTGTGACTTCCTGGATCCCTTGCGCTGGTGTTGGTTCCGTTGTTGCATGTCTTCCATTTGTGATCGCATGGATGTCGTTCCTTCGAAAAGGGCCCTTTGCAAGTCCTCCATCTGTTGTTGAAGAGTGGTCATCTGCAAGGCCTCCATCTGTGGATCCGGATTGGCGGGTGACATGTTGTGCGAAGTCGACATCCGGAGAACTAAGAGAGAGTACTGAGGTGAAGCAGGAAAGGTCCACCCGGGATGTAGGATGGGAGGAACAGCTACTGAAGAGGCAATGACGGGATCCTTGTACTCGAAGTCGGGGTCCTCCACTTCCTCGGGATCGTCCTCGGAGGCTACTTCGTCTGCTTCCACTTCCTTGTTTGGTTCCGCCACAGAGCTGGGCACCAGAGATAATGGAGTATAATCGGGGACGAAGATCTCGCAGTAGAATGTCACAGGAGGGCGCGTGGAGAGGACATTGCGGAGGCCATCCACACTGCACTCTGGAAGAAAATGTGCCAACTAAGGGTACCGTGACAGGAAGTACTCGAAATGAGCAAGATGCAGTGGCTCGCAGGTGAGGAAAATAGTCCAGATCGCCTAAGTTTGGGGTTCGGTTGCATGCGGGCTACTGACATGTCTGGGGTACACCTATGAGGCCGGGGCTACTGGGACAGGGGAGTTCGGGAGACTTGGAATCCACCCAGCATCGGCAGGAAGTGGCACCGGTTTCGGAGTGGGAGCTCGAAGAGGACTGTGTTCGGGAAGGAGGGCCTCGAGGATCTCGTCGATGTAACTCAGGTAGTGGATGTTCATGTAGGGCTCCCCCGGAAAATTGTCCATGAAGCATGCACGTGAATGGCAAGAGCGCGGCGCACAACGTAAAGTGGGCAGAGCCGAAAGAGAGGATGGCAGCAAACGTGCAGTAGGCGGCATCCTGACAGCCGGAAGGTTAAGTGTCGAATCGCCAACAGAAGGGGGGGGGGGACGCTTCACACGCGCACACGTAAGAGCACGCTGCTTTTTTTGTGTGTTTGGTGATGAGGGGCCCAAATGCCACGTAGCTTGCCTTTTTTTTAAAAAAAAATATTTGTGGTTTATGGGTTACGGCTGCCTGGAAACGTCACGTACACGGACGGAAGAGGGGGTGTGACTCTTCGAAGGGGCGCAACCTGCATCTGCACGAAGCGAGAAGGGGGCGCTCGATACTCAACAGAGAGGGGGGGCCCATGGCCTGTAGAGCGAAGGGATACCACCACCGGCAAAAGGGAGGGGGTAATCCAGGAATGCAGAAAGGGCTCCGCTCTCTGAGACACGGAAGGATGCGCGCGTGTGGGTGTGGAAAAAAAATATTTTACATCACCATGGGCAAAGCTTTACGCCAGGTCCACCATCGCTCCGCTGCTTCCATACAACACCGAGAAGAGGGGTGGAAGGGGGGGTGCCGCGGAGAGAGTGAGGGCTTCACAACCCACGGGTAGGAAAAGTTTTTGCTCTGATACCATTGTGAGGATTATGTTGTTAATCCCTCATACTGTGTTCTAGTCTATTATGTCGTCCTTCGGTAGATGGGGAGGGAGATTGTCCCGAAGAAAAATCTTCTCGAACTTGTCATGGAGAACCTCGTACTCCTCTGAAGCCCTAGCCACCGTCTGGGCAGTCTAGACTCTGGATGTAAATCATCGCACACTGTGCACCTTTCCTGATATCTCTTTTAGCCTGTAAATGGCTTATGAGAGGAAAGTTTGGGATATCTGGCTCACACTTAATGGTCACTGAGGCTTTAGACACATTCCGATTAATCACAAAAGTGTGCTTATCCCACTTGATATCTGGCTGGAACTTGTGAAACCACTGAATGCCCAAAATTATGTCTACTCCTTCAAGAGGACCATAAAATCACGCACAAACTCTATGCCCTAAATGACTAACTTAGCACTCTAAGTTTCAAACTTGATGCTCGTCGTCATGCCTATGCTAAATCCCTCAACTTTCTTGTCCATCGAAGTCAAGACGAAACAGGCTCGCCAAGCGGCTTGTTCCGTGACCACATCCTCCATGTTGTTGTGAAACAAGACGACGACTTTCTGGCCACCTACATAGCCAAAGGTCTTGCGGAATTCATTGCGCTCATACTCCTGGTCATGGGCGCTCTTCTGCTCATCTTCCAGCTCCCAGCTAACAATTGCACCAACCGAAGAACTAGGGACACCCGCTGGGGTTTGTGTGGGAGCTGGGCTCACCAATGAAGCCGTGGTGGAGGCTGGGGTGGTTGTCTGTGGAGTGGTAGTCTTTTTAGGGCACTCCCTAGAAATGTGTCTTTTTGTATGACAAAAGGAGCACCTACCCTCCTCCTCGTACTGAGCTACCTCCTCAGCACCACCAGTCTTGCCTGCCTGAGCTCTCGTGCCTGGAGTAAGCTCGGGCACATTGGTCGAGTTCTTGGAGCCAGAATCTCCCGTGCTCTGTCCTGGGGAAGACCCCATTGGTTATGGCCTTTTTTCCCCGAGGCAGTTGCCTTGGGAGTGGCAGGCTGGGATATCACTTTTTCTAATTGCAGCAAAATATGCTTCAAATTGACGCAACCAAGAATAAAGAGTTGTGGGATGGAGTTTACCATTATACTTACTTAAGTTCATTTTTTCAAGAAAATGACTCGAGGAATGCTCACATCTGCAACTCCAGCACCAAACTCAATTGCGGTCGTACCCCCCTTTAAAAGGGTCATGTAGTAGAGGATCTCGAATCTGGGAACTGAAGGAGAGGGAGGAGGAGACGGAAAAAGAGGTGCTGGAGAACGGATGCGCTCTTCCAGGGCTAGGATCTGCACCTTCTGCTCTTGCAATTTGGTACCCTCTTCTACAATTGCTCGCATCATCTGCTAGAACATCTCCTGTACGCTCATGCCTGCTGCCCTAGAAGGATTGCCTGGTGCACTTTGGTCCCAAGGTTTTTGTTCACTCTCGTCGTCGTGGCTCGCCATAGCAGGAAAATGCACTTCCTTTCCGGAGCACAATCTGACCATCCACTATGTGTGTGGGAGACTTCCAGAGGCTTCTGGAGGCTGAAAACCAACTGTCCTTCGAGGGACAAGAATCATACCGAAAGGGGGTAATCCACTGGAGTCTAGAAACCAACCACACAAGCGAGAAAAAAAAAACGTTCTTTTTTTCTGGTTTTTCTGGCTGAATCTTCACACTTGAAGAACACCCTAATACCAATGTAACATGCGGAAGCTTTGTTGTCGAATCAGTAACTTCAATGCTCAGAATTCAGAATTTTTTCACGACGAATATAACACACAAAATTGAAGTAGATGTGCGAGAGAGAGAGAGAGAGAGAGAGAGAGAGAGAGAGAGAGGAGAGGGGGGGAGAAGAAGACACAATATTGGGTCCCAAATACCCTCTGTAGGGCCCCCACCACAAATGGTGTATTTGCTTTATTGGAATGATGTAAATCTGAGAATAAAGACAGAATCTTGACCTGCACTTTTCACCTTTCCCCTTGGTTATCTTGGCCCTTGGAAGGCAGCAATCCTTTGCGAATTATGAGATGACTTCATCATTTTCTTGGCTAGGCTTTTATACCCTTCTCTATCCCTGATCAGCCCCAGCACAGACTGAAGTCGGCCAGCAGCAGCGAAAAGGCTCACAACCAGTAAAATAGCAATAAATGCCAAAAAATCCCATCGTTTCACACTGTGCATGGGCTGGCCAGTTATGCGCTAAAGACTTGGTGCCCTGTCGGTGGCTGCTTAGCCAGAGGGCCTAGGGCTGGCCGACGACCCTTCCAACCCAAGCCATGGCTGGTGGACACAACCAGGGCCCTCCTGGCCCCTTGGGGGTCGTTCTACGCCTCCCCCATGCCCATAATAAGAGTGTTAGTCTTAGCCCTGGGGTAGCCCTATGGGCTGGCCCCATCTCTACATGCAAACCTACATGCCTGCAGAAGTCTGGCATCTAGTTGCAAACCAAATACACAAAACATCTGACATCATTCCAGAGGGAGACTCAGCACGGACTAGCATTGCTTCATGTGCAAGACAATGCACACCTAACCTCGCACGCATAGAGCGGAACCTTGGCTAACTCGTCCCGGACTGCGCTCACATGGTGCTAGTGGTCTCGCTAGTTTAGGTGCATCCAATGAAGCTATGGATGCGGTAAGAGCAACCTTCTTTGCAGTTGGAATGAGAGGGCAAAAGTTGATGCTATGGTCTTTCTCTCCAATGAGATGGGCACGGACTCTATCCGTTCCTCCATTCTTCTTGCTACCACAATAGTGGCACTTTCACTTCCTTAGTTCCCCTTGCTAGAATATTTGCTCCTACTATCAACCTCATTCCACCACTTCGAAGCCATGCAGCTTGGAGACGGATAGTGACAAGAGCTAAAGCATTTATGTGTGAGGCTTGAGCGTCCCAACTGGCTATCAAGAACCAGCTAGCATCACACGTGAGACTTGAGCGAGTAGCAAGCAGTGAGCACAGGTGATGAGCAGCTCGGGTGTGATGAGAATCGAGATGATGTGCCCACGATGAGATGATGTGCACTGTGCAGCAGCAAGCAACAAGTAAACAGACGATAGGCTGTAAGTATACAGATGGCAGGGCCAGGCCGTAGGTATCCGAACGTCAAGATGGTAGACTGTAGTATGTTTAATTGGTATGGCTGGCTACGCAGGTATACGGACAGCAAGCTATAGCAGCAGACGACGACGATAATGATGGCGACAGCGATGATGATAGCTGGGTGATATGTCATGTCGCCAGTGGTTTACAGACTGTGAGACAGCCACTTTCGTTCACTAGAGTTATGGCATAGTTATAGTGCCACCTCATGTAGTCAAGTTCACACTATGGACCGACCTTGTATGTTTTAGTAGTAGAGTACTTTCTCTTATATTATGTACTCTTTATCTTTATGTTATGGTTATAGAGAAAAGAAGAGAATAGAAGAAAATTTAGCCATCCATCTCTCGTGTGTGTGTGTGTGTGTGTGTTTGCTCGCAAGCTCGAGCTCACTCCCCCCTCCCTCCCCGCATTCTTCTCAAATGTGATATTGACTCCATGAGAGTCTACTCACAAAGCTTCAAATCATCATCTCCATCATGCATGGCATATATGACATCACCACTTACGTCATCGATGCCCAAGGGTATACGTAGGTTCATGCATAAAGGTGTGTCACCATATAGACAAGATAAACCATCCAACTAAGTTTTTATGCATAAAGATGTGTGATTGTAGTAGACAAAATCTTCATAGATAAAGCATCCAACTAAGTTTCTATCACTTCTCCGAAGGTGAATGGCAGACTCGGTCATGATGAAGGCTAGCACTAAAGAATGCACACACACACACGTGCAAGCACGCACTACATGTCAAATCCCCAAGGGTCTCCTTGTAGAGCAATCCTGAAATAAGACCCGAAACCTACAAAACAAAGCCATAAACTGTGAAGGGGGTGCAGGCCTGACTCACCACCCAACCATGACAGCCGTGGACAAAACCCACAAGACCTGGTTGTCCCCACTAAGCCACGAGCTGAAAGACGCACCAACCAATCTCAATCCCATGACGTCCCATACCGCTAGGGAGCTACCCTCGCGGGCCTCAAGACTACTGCCGGCTTCGGCTGCAAGAAGCAGGTGCACGTCTGCACTAGATCCAGGCTCCTGACCGCCGCAGAGCTCTCGCATGGACTCGTGAGACTCTGACTAACTCACTGACCTTGGCCACCCTTTTATAGGCTCTTGACCGGTCACCGGGCGTCCACACATGGGTGGTGAGTCAGGCCTACACCCCCTTCACAGTTTATGGCTTTGTCTTGCAAGTTTCGGGTCTCATTTCAAGATTTCTCTATGAGGAGACACTTGGGGATTTGACACCACAGCTGATTGGGCGAATTGCACCTTTCTGGATAGTACATACCAGCAGGCTGCAAGTTGGATGAAGACTTCAAAAGAAATCTGTATGTCCAATAATACAGCAGATTAATATACTAATGGAGAGTTCAGGTTGTTTCCAAAACTTAACAAAAACCAAAGTGTGTCTTGACTCCCCTAATCCAAATGGCTTGCTAGATGTGTTGCTGAAAGCTTTATGTACAGCTATCCAACGACTCAAGAATATATAAGGGTTAAACTTCTTGTATCTGCCTACGGGCTTCTAAGTGGATAGTTTAGAACAGCTTACTGTAAGTAACAATGAGACTTATGGGGGAGCAGAAGAAAAAAATAATTTCAGAAAATCTAGCCATGTGGTAGCTGCTGGACTAGGCCAGATGGGAGAGCATTGGCAACAAACAAACATTTTGAAGACAATACCTGGGAGTGCTTTCATGGAAACAATCTCTCTCATGCATGGCAAGGTCGTTAGTTTTATGAAGAAGACCTGTTGACAACTCAGCTTTTTTTTTCCCGTGGTGGTGTTGGGGTGGGGGGGGGGAGAGAGAGAGAGAGAGTGTGTGTGTGTGGAATGTATAGTACATGCATATTTTTAGAACGTATTAAAGGTTTTTTGTTCACCATAAATCCTATAATTGAGATGAGATTGACTTGAGAATATGGAAAATTGTAGTTCCTTCAAAGAGAGACAATCGCTTCAAAAAATTTGGGACTTCTTATGAGTATGCTCCCCAAAAGCCATGTCTTAGGCACTCAGAACCACAGACTTTAATGTCCTCAAATAGGAGGAGAGCCATTCAAAGAGAGCCCCACACTTCGAAGCTTTTGCCACAGACTACTTGCTTCTTCCATGAAGCTTGATGGAGTAATTAAACCCTCCAACTTTCATTGTAAAAGCTTACATTACATGGGCTTTAGAATGACTCAAACTTGGGTATTAATCTTGTGCTCAAAGCATGATAAACGCTTACATAACTATAGGCTTTGACAGGCAAGATGACAAGAAACTCTGAAATAATCTTACCTTTATACCAGCTGCTGGCAGATCCGGATAGGGCACAATTGCTTCCTGGAGGTGGCCGTCTACACCGGAAGTAACAGAACAGTCAGAATCGCCATAATCAGATTCATACCCATCATGGCTACTCTCTTCTTCCTTGCTTTCTGAGTAATCATAGCCTTTTTCGTCATCATCCACTGTGGTCGGTGCCATGAAACCTGCTCACAGCAACTGTGGAAAGCTTCTTTAGGTCACAAGTTTTAGTTATAAGAACTCTGCAGAAATCATGTCCCCGTGAAGCACCCTATCTTCTTGACATGATGCCATGGGACTGAATCGTTATCTGAGCACTGAAGTGAGGAGGCATACTGTGTGCCAAAACCCATTTTTTCTTCTTGAATGAGGGATACATTGCAGCTGTTCGTTCCAACTGTTCACTACCAGCTGATTGGTCAGTTAAAGCTTCTCAATTCTAACCTTTAAAGAAGAACCCACTTCTTCCGATGCTTTTCGTCCTGTTTTTGAACAGAAAAACATCCTCTGCAGAGTTCTTTGGAGCATTTTCCTTAGCATCAAGCCATGGTCGAGGCATGGGAGGGTCATGTATGCTTTTTTTAACGACCAAAAAGAGACGCCATAGCCACAAGCGCTGTGCAGGAAGAGATCCCACGTACCCAAAGCCACCCAAAAGATAACTTCAGTTTTCCATGGCCTCAGAAATAGGAGCTTTGGGGCATTGCTACTTTTGGCCACAGCAGGCAAATCGGGATTCGGGTGACGGGATTTGCAAGGCTATTTTGGCCAAACAGGTGAATGCGGACTTAGAAAGCTATCTGCTAGTTTGTTTGGCGGCCACATGTGGTAAAGGGCAGCCAATCCAGAGGCTATTTTAGCCTGCACCTGCTAGTAATGTAGGGGCTACTTTTGGCGCAGGGGCCGCTAATTTAACTGCTATTTTGGCGGTGACAGTTTAGATATTCGCCACCCATGATGAAAAAGTGGCGCAGCAGGAGACCACAAAAAGGGCAACCCCGTTCCCTTTTTCCATTTCTTCAAATTGCAGAAGATGAACCCGCTTGTCCCATTCACATGCTGCCCCGTGTCCATCTAGAACTCCACGTGTCAACCTCCTCCCTTCAATAATGTCGTACCTACCCCCTAGCGCCTGGGCCCCTTTACAAAAATTACCAAGGCAAACGCAGTCCACACGTTCACGTTAGCCTCATCTCCTTGAAAATTAAAAAGCTTTGCTTCACACGCGTCCGCCCATACTCCGGGCAGCCAAGGCGCCCACATCACATCTTCACACACCACACTAGCCCCCGGTCATCATCACCAAGCCCTTCAGCCCTTCAAACTGAGAGCTAAAAGGGTTCCACTAGGAATCTTCATGAGCATGTAAAGGCCTTTTCCTCCATAACTTGTCCATTTCGTCCACATGGTACCTATACATATGTCACATGCTCATGTCTAGCCATCCTTAAGGAACCTCCAATTATGTGAAGGCTACATGATTTCAAGATATCACCGCTCATTTCATATAACCCTTGCTAGTGCATGTGCTATTCTAGTTGCTCATGAGTATCATATTCACATGCTCGTGATTCTAGTCGCTCCTCATGAGTCTTATGACATTCACATGCTCGTGATTCTCTCCCCCTTGGTGAATTATCCATCGTAGGTGCTCACGGGTCTCTCATAATCACATGTTTGTGAGTCTCTCTGTAAGCAATCAACGCACTAGGCGCTAATTAAACCCTTAATTTTTTTTTACCTTAGCCCACCTAATTGCCTATATCAATTACAACTCAAGTCCAATGCTCACTCATTTTCCCACCATGCATCCAGTTTAACTTTGAAGGTACCACCCACAACAAACACACCATGTAGGCACAAATTAGACCCTCATAAAAGTCACATCCTTCACAATGTCACTAAAACAAGCCATGTGGTGCATAGAGACCAAGACAAGGAGTATCTATAGAGGGTGACCTCCTTGTTGCACCACTACCACACACACAGAGTCTAAATAAATTGCATAGACATCCCTCTAATCTATACATACATGGGTCATCTCAATATTCATTTTCACTATTATTGCTTAAGGAGCACCAAAAAAAAAGATGGAAATCTAAGAGGTAGTTTGTCCTTGGAAAGGAGGAGAATGCTTCTTGTGCTTAATTTGCCAAGAAGTTAACATGTGGCACACGTCACTTGGTGCTAAGAGTTTGACATCTATCTAGTAAGCTTTGCCTTGGAAAGGAGGATAATTCTTTTGTGCTTAATTGGCCAAGAAGTTAACATGTGCCTTAGCTCGGTGTTAAGCCCACCTGGTGTTAAGCCCACCTGGTGTTAAGAGTTTGACATCTGCTAATAAGCTTTGCCTTACATTTTATAATTTCTTCAATTCTTTTAATGAAGTGTCTTTTTTGCAGTTGGTGTTTCCTTAGAGCTTGAAATGTGCTAAGTTCGCATTGTAATTGTTAATAACTCTAGTGAACATTGGCATTAATGAGTTAAAACTTGATGTGTGCTCGTGCGTATGCTTGTGTCAGTGCTTGTGCTTGTGCTTGCACTTGCTTTGCATTTGTCAATTTCTTTAGTGAAATGTTTATTTTACACTTAGTGTATACTTGATCTTTATGTGTGCTTGAGCATTTTATGCACACAGGATGAAAATGCCTCTCATAAGCGCTCCTTACTCATCCAAGAAAGGCAAAAGCTCCTTTAAGATAAAGGAGATGATGCTGAGTTTTTGTGCTTAACTTTGTTGAGAAGTTAGCATGTGCCTGAGCTCATTGTTTTAGTGAAGTGTTTATTTTACACTTAGAATTTGCTCTGAGTATACATGAGCATAGATTTTCATTAAGTGTGTACATGAGCATTGATTTTTGGGAAGCCTTTCCAATAAGCTTTTTAAAAAATGGCAAGTTTTTGAACTTTAGTTTTTTTTTGTAACTATAGACATTTCTTTTCTCAACCCCATGCACAAAAAAGCTTTTTGATTTATGTTTCAATAAAAAAGTTCAATTCGAAAACAAGTCCATGTAGTTCTTAAGAATCATGTGAACAACCTTTAATGTCAATTTTCAAGGTAGGGGGAGGAAGGATAATTTTTATTTTAGCATGTACTTGCTAGTAATATCCATAATTTTTTTATTTTTGCACATAGTTTCTAAAAGTAATGCATAATCTAGGATAAATGTGTTTTTTTGGGTTTTAACAGGCTAGATGGATAGGTCCATTTTGATCAATTTAACTACAAACAGGACCCTATTTGGGTAAGTTTTCAGGAAATAATGCCCATTTTAGGTTTTAGACTTCTCGGCCCCATTTTATGTTTTAGTCTTTTGGGCCCACTTCCGTATGAAAACTCTTCTATACATATGAATTTTGTACGAAAGAAAAGAATCATATGAAAGAATTTTCATTCAAAAAGGCAGTAATTTGACTACTTTTGGGGGGACCAAATAATGCAACTTAAGTGCTGAGTATTGTTGTTTATGAACCTTAATCTAAGTATACCCTTTTCTCAATAAAGAACATAATCTAGGTAATACTTGTAAATGATTGATGGTGGACAAATGATAGTATTTAATTAATATTCCAAATAATTGAAAAATATTTAAATGAGATTTTAAGGGGAGCCTTTCTCCAAGTAAATCTTGATGGGGCCTCGTATGTTGGAGATTCATGCTTTAAATATGTTGCTACTCATTCCAAGCTACTATAATACCTTGATTAGGTATAATCATCTAAAAATGGGGCCTCATATCTTGGAGATTCATGCTTTAAATATGTAGCTTCTCATCCCAAGCTACTATAACACCTTGACTAAGTATGACCATCAAAATAAATAGCTTTCCCTTAATATCGTTACACTTCCTCCAAATATGTAATGAGTAGTTTCACCTTCCAATGAGATGTAATGTTGCTTTTGAAAGCTAGACTTTTCTATTTCCCTATTTTTGAAAAAATAAATACTAAGTTTTACATGTCACACTTGTTTATTCTAAATCAAATGCACATATAAGTGCTAAATACGACATAAGGAAAAGTTTCATTTTTCAACAACCTATCATAAAAATGCTAGTTTTCACGTGAGACTTGGCATGAATATATATAATACATCTAAGTAATTTTTAACATTTTTTCATGGAGATTTCTCAATTGAGAACTTATGGATGTTAAGATTCATCAAGGTTCAAATTTTGAGCTTTATTTTCAAGCCTTCTCCTTTTCCATTTAAGATTAAGGAGTATGTGCCCTTAAGAGCTCAAAAAGACTTAGAAGATCTTATGTATGATGTCAAGATTCATCAAGATTGAGATTTTGAGCTCTACTTATTTCCAAGACTTAAATAGGGAGTCTTCCCATTATCCATTTCAGATTTCTAGGGAGTATGTGCTCTCAAAAGCTATCAAAAATACTTAGAATGTTTTATTTTCATTTACGCAAGAGTCATTCATGATTAGTAACCCTTTTTTATATCTAATATTCATCAAATGCTTAAATGTTTTATTTTCATTTACGCAAGAGTCATTCATGATTAGTAACCCTTTTTTATATCTAATATTCATCAAATGCTTAAATGTTAACATGTGACTAGTACAACATTAAACCCGTCCTTGAAATAATTGTTATCTTTCTTGCTATATGTTATATTTGACAGCTCAAACTTCTTGTCTCACCAAGACATGGTTGGTGTGTATGGTACAAAAAAAGCATATGTTATAGCGATTCTACATAGACTTCTCAACTTATGGAACTTTTTAGACAATGGTTGCTCAAGTTAGTTGAACTAGCTCGTTTTTCCATCTCGACACATTGAACAATTAACAAGAAATGCTTTTGAAGGTGACTAGCTAAGATGCTCACTATTGAAATGTGAATGCTAAATTCATGGTTCATTTTTTGAAGGTGACTAGCTAAGATGCTCACTATTGAAATGTGAATGCTAAATTCATGGTTCGTTTTTTACCCCTAAAAGGTTGCATAAGGCATCTTTATAAGGATCCATAAGACCTAATTATTCACCCAATGTGTCATATTCTATGATTGGAAACATATGCATGATAGAATGGTGTCCATGTTCTCCTACCCCACTCTTCAATGCATTAAAGAGGATGATGGTGTTATGATCATTGAAATTAAAAAAGTATCCACAAAGCTTATTTTTTTAAAGGAATCAAACAATTCTCATTCAACTACAAAAAATACTAGACATTTTTTCTAACTTAAGAGTCTAGCTACGTTGTAGATGGTTGAAATAATGTAGCTACCTACCAACTCCTTAAAAGAAAAGTACCAAATGTATGATTTAGAAAAAATATATACAAAAGGTGTCCACTCTTTTTGCATGGGTAAAGATCACTGTTGAGGGTCATCCATGCTCTCACATTGTTTTTTTCACTTGCCAATTGACTTGTATTAAATCCATTCTATTTCAAGTTCTTTATGCGCTATAATCTACATGTTCAACAATAACGTATCTAATAAGAAAACCAAAGTAAGGCTGTGAAGAAATATGCTTGTAAAGGTTGTTAAATGTACCTTATGGTAAGGATATATGTGATTTTGCATTAAAGTCAAAGGCTAAGTCAAGGTTGATTTTTATTATAAATTATAATCCATTTGGACCATGGAAGCAAGCAAGATGTCTTATGTACCATTGGGGAACAACTCACCAATTATGGTTTTGTACGTCCTTAATCCAAGCATAATAAAATGGTCATGCACAAATATATGACCATTTTCACACAAAAAAATTTTCTAGAAGCATGACCATCTCAAGTAAAGTAAAGTTATCTTTCTTGAAGGAAGTTTCTTAGAATAAGGTTAACCCCTTAGAAAGAACCCACCATGACATTACCAATATCTTTAAACTTCAAATCTCAAGAGGTGGAGGATGTTAAGGCCCCAATTTTCACAATTTTCAAGCTATTCATAAGCCTTTTAACTTATTATGAAAATAATTCCCACAAGTTACATGAGCTTACATGAGAAAGGAAGTTATAGAAAATAATGCCCACAAGTTACATGAGCTACATGAGCAAGGAAGTTATAGAAAATAATGCCCACAAGTTACATGAGCTACGTGAGCAAGGAAATAATCGAAAATAATGCCCACAAGTTACATGAGCTTACATAAACAAGGAAAAGTGTGGAAGAAGTTGTAATCAATCAAAGCTTTTTTGGGGGAATTTGTTTGAAGAGTGTCATGTTGTTTTTCCCCCAAATTGTGCACTTATTTAGGGACTTTAATAATTCATAACTTTCTTAGGAGGATATACCCTTCTTTGAAGTCTATTGCTACCTCAAAATTTGAATACATAAAAGGTCATAAAGAAGCAAGTTCAAGAAATGTGCTATGTAAAGTCCATAAAGATAGCAATAATGTGGGACATCAAGTCAAAGAGACATTTTAAAAAAAAACATATTCACCCATGGACTTGGGATTAAAAAACATTCAAATGCAAGGCTATAAGTGTCTGACATTTCTAAATGCATTTCATTACCCTTTGTTGTTCCTTGTGCAAGCACACTCCTATATTCATTACCCTTTGTGTTTCCTTGTGCACAGTCCTATATTCATCTAGTGGTGAAGCATTAAAAAGTTTACTTTTACCACTTAAATTAAAGGATAAAACTGTATGAGTGGGATTCTTAGTGCAAATTCAAAACTAAAAATCTTGAAGTCTATTGAAAATATTATGAACTTACAATACTACACATTGGGGGCTTAACAACACTCTTCTTAGCAAATGACTTTTTATATCATGTCACATTACAATATCTATAGCAACGTTAATTTATGAACATTTCTACCAATGTTTCTATTGGAAAATGTCACAAGTAGTGTTGTAAATGATGTAGGTTTCTTGTATGTATATATATATATATATTGGAGATTGAGGTGGCTATTACACGAATTTTAGTGCACCGCGTGCAAGTTTGCACGTCACGTGGTGCTCTTTAGGCTGAGTTATAATCTATTAGAGCTCACACTTCTGATGCAATGGAGATCTAGGGAAGTTGCGCTCAATCGTGGATGAATGCATTGAAAGGACTGTTTACAAAACAACTTATAGCACATAGTTAACAAGCCTCATACTTGAGGTCACCTTTACAATCTCTAGCTTGAACACAAAGCTGAAGCCCAAGCCATAGCTCTTAGTTGCCAACATTGTTGTTTGCTTTGCCACACAGAATTTGTGAAGAGACACCACACGTGCTGCTTTGTTACTTCCCAACTTCACTTATATTAGTTATTTTTAGCAAACTACTTGTTCACTACTCGTGCCTAAAACCACAAAACCACCAGAATAGACTACTATAGGAGGTCATTTGACCAAGCTACTTAAGGATGCAGGAGTTTGCTGATGGAAGTGTTTTCTTCCACTTGCACATAACACTCACATAAAGATGCACATAACACTCACATAACACTCACATAAAGATGCACCTCCCACACAGAAGAGTTACCACATAGGGATCTTATAAGATCTTCATGAGACCTCCATGAGGCCTCCTAGAAGAGAATAGGGCAACTCTCCACCAACCACCGGATATAGACCCTAGCCAACTAAGTATAGCCCTGGCCATCCACACTTGTCCGGATTCCCATGAACCGCCCAAATCCCCCTAGCCTAACCCTTGTCCTGACATTACTCCCCCCTTTTGGAAGAGTTTTCTTCCTTGAAAACAAAGGTAGGGTATCAAGTCTTGAGAGTACTAACGTCCTCCCAAGTTGAACCTTCTTCCGGTCTATCCTTCCACTTAACTAGACAATGTTATCTAATTCTATGATGAGCTCACTTCTCTTGAAAGCCTAAGATGCACGCTGGCTCATGTGGTAAAACTGGAGGCTCAATTAAATATACAAGAACACCTATATCCATCACATTGACATCTTTGCCTAGTCATTTTCGTAGATGACTAACATAAAAAACAGGGTGAACCTTGGAATGTTCTGGCAGAGCTAACTTGTAGGCAACTTCATCTACACGCTTAATTATTGTGAAAGGTCCACAATACCTAGGCGACAACTTTGGCACTTTGCTCGTCCTCAAAGTATCTAAAATCGGGGGAACCTTGAGAAATACTTGGTCACCTTTTTCAAACATGACCACTCTATGGTCTTTGTCCACATAGTGCTTGTAACGATCTTGGGCCTATCTAGCATTTTCCTTAGCAATCTTCAGTATATCCTTATGATATTGTAGAAAATCTTTAACCTTTTGAATTCTTTCAGTAGGCTAGTACACAGCGGTAAGTTGCTTGGAAACACATTACGAAATTCAATCAAAAGACTTTGCAAAGAATTAGAAACTTGTTGAGTGAGCTTAAGAAAAATTTGAGCTTGTTCATTATTAGGCCTAGCACTAACATGTTGTTCACATATGATAGAATTGAGAGATTTAATACTTAAATTGGAATTAAAATCACCACCACTAGCATCATCATCATGAGACAAAACTAAAGAAGACATGTAACACAAAAAGAGATTTTCTATTTCATGAGCATGTACAAGGCGGTGCACTTCAGCAGAACAAATGAGTGGAGATGGGGGCACATCGCGCTTACCTTGTAGACGAACTTGTTTACCATTGACCTCAAAATCAAAAGTATTATCTAGATAATACTTTTGACCTCAAAATCAAAATATTATCTAGATAACTATGAGAGAGATATGGTCCTAAATGAAACAACCATTCACAACCCAAAAATAACATAAGCTCTAGTAATATGCATAACCTAAAAATATAAGTGCATTTCATGTCCTTGAATAATGAGTGATACTTCCTTAACCAATGTGTCCCATACATGCTTATCATGCCCATTAGCAAGAGATACCATGTATTTATGATCACTAGGGCTTTGTGACAATTTTAATTTTTTAACCAAGTGATAATTCATAAAGTTATGTGTAGCCCCATTGTCAATCATGACACGAACTCTTCGTCTGTTGATGTGTCCATGCATCTGAACTAAATCATAAGGCTCGAAAGAGGGTACCCACATCATAGAAGTTACACAACACTCATGTGTGGCATCAGTATGGCATACTTGAACTTCAGAAAACGTTTGAGAAGCCTCAAGTGTGGCAAGACTTGCACCGTGTACACTACCTTATTACTACCCTTATCGACATCCTTACATAGTTCTTTGGATAATTCTGTTTATCGTGATCAAAGCCATGCAAATAAAACATATTTTTTTCTTTTTAGCTTGCTCAAAATCTTGTGGAGACAAGGGACCCCTTTGGCCCCTTAGCCTTCTTAACTACATCACTACCTTGTTTGGCCCCCTTCCGTTTTTGTTCCCCTTAGAACTAAGTCGAATGCTCCAACCCAAGGTGTCTTGGCCGTGTGTTTCTTCTCAATATTATCATCAAAGATGTGTGCACTCTTTATGGCCTCTTCTAAAGTTTTAGGGTATTGAGTTTTAACCTTAGTCTCATTATCTAAACCACCACGTAGAAAACCTCGTACTTTTTGGAAATTATTCAAACCCTCAAGCTTGAGAATTACCTCACGATACTTAGAAATATATTGGTTCAACGTAAGACCTTCCATCTTACAGCTGTCCCAATCATTCCAATTTTGCGATCCTTCTCATTCTCAGGTAAGAATTATTTCCAAAAACACGCCTCAAAAGCAACCCATAATGTAGGTCGATCGCTCTCACCAAGGCTCACCATTTGTAGGCCTTGCCCCCTCAAGCATAAGACTTGCCTCAAGAGCGCAAACACATCATCAGGAGAATGCTTCAAAAGGTGCAAGTTTGTCCACTTTTGTAAAAAAGTGTTCACTACATCTTTATTATGCTCCTTCTCTTCCCTGTGGAACACAGGAGGTTTCATGCTCTTTAGCATAGCTACCACTTCCTGATCCCCGGGTGTTACAATGTCTTGAGTTGACCCCCCAAGGATAGATGCCCCTGGAGTATCAACCGAGACACTCCGAAACCCTGAACTAGCGACCAATCGCTTGCATGGTCTGTAAAATTTGAGAAAGAACAAGTAAACTTTATTCAATACGTTGTGTGCGTGATTATAATAAACTAGCGACCAACTGCTGGAGAGTCGCTTGCATGGTCTGTAAAATTTGAGAAAGAACAAGTAAACTTTGTTCAATACGTTGTGTGCGTGATTATAATAAAGTGTGTGCGTGATTATAATAAAGTGTGTGCATGTAAATCCACAAATCCATGATCACTCACATCTAGATCAGCCATATTGGTATCCAGAGATGGATGACCGCTGTGCTACTGACCCCCCTCAGGATGCTCGAAAACTTTAAAGGTCATGGTAACAAATCAAATTTGTGTGCAAGATGAAGACTAGTACCTGGCCAAAATCGACTCACTCAAAATCAAACTTTTGCTGCTAACTCTGAAGTGACGCGACTTGTCTGCACACGCTCCTTATTGTTGTCTGGCAAAGCCTTACTGTTGATGCCATTGTGTGTTGTGTGGGGCTTGGCCACTCTTGTCCCCTTGGTGTGTACGGGCTGTAGATAAATAGAGAGAAAAAGCCTCCTCTCTGTGCGGTTGTAGAGAAAGCAAGAGAGAAAACCTCCTCTCTTACATGCGACCAACTGTAGAGAAAAAGATGGCAGGCTGCTGTTGATCGCCCCTTCCTGTGTAGATAAGTAACCAGGGGGGGAGAGAGAGAGAGAGAGAGAGAGAGAGAAGTTGGCGACTGTACATTCTCCTTGGCCTTGCTGTTAACGCCGTTTTCAGATCGGCTGTGTTGTGTGGGTCTTGGTGGGCTGTGTGCAGGTGGACCATCCTATTGCCTGTAAAGAGCATCGGTATCGTGTTGTTGCTGGTGGCTCTCTTGTGGACACTCTCACACCCGCGGATGCACGACAAGCTACACTGTTGTTGTCGGGTGCTATCATGGTATCTCTTGGTATCTCTTGGTCTTTGTCTGGGGCTATTGTGGTTGCTCTTATGGCCAACTCTGCAACAGCTGTGAGAACAACCGTATGCTATGGCTATTGTGCACTTCTACAACGACAACTGATGCGAACAAGAAGGCGAGGGGCTGCTACGTTGTTGCGACAGTGGTGCAGTTGGCTAGCGCGTAGATCTCATAGCTCTAATACCAGTATAAGATATCCATGAGACCTCCTAGAAGAGAATAGGGCAACTTTCCACTCAACTGCTGGATATAGACCCTAGTTGGCTAACTATAGCCCTGGCCATCCACACTTGCCCGAACTCCCCTAAATTGCCCAACTCCTCCTAGCCTTACATTTGTCGTCCTAACAGATCTGCTCACATGGCTGAGAGGAATTCATACACATAGTTTGAAGAAGCTCTCTATCCGTCACACTTCCAACTCACATAGAGTATGAGCTCTTTCTCTCAAAGAATAAAATCCACAAGCTCCTTGTCTTGACTTCTCTTTCTTGCTCACTAAGACTCTCACCCACATTTACACACATGACTTTTTGAGGCGACTTTACCAACCTTTGACAAAGAGAAAGATGATAATTTGCACAAATATCCCCATAAAGAACAAGGTCTCTCTCTACTCTCCAATGTACCACTTCATTAAAGAATAATAAGAAACCTCTCATATACCAACCAAGACTCTCTCAAAGAAGAACCCTCTCATAGACCAACCAAGACTCTCTCAAAGAAGAACCCTCTCATATAACAACCAAGACTCTCTCAAAGAAGAACCTTCTCATAACCAACCAAGACTCCCTGAAACAAATGATGAAGAATTTCCCTCTCTTAATCAAGGCTCCTAGTCATTAAGATAAAGAAACCCTGATATAAATGTGTAGCTCTAATACCAATTGTTTGAACTAAGAGGGGTGATTAGTAAAGGGCACATGGATTAAGCACTATTAATTATCACTCAGAAAATGAGTTTAGCCATAATGGAAATGACCAAACACAATGATTAACACAAAGACAATAGAGCATGGTTTCTAGTAAGGATCACACATGATGATTATATTAACCAACAAGGGCTACACCACTAAGCACTTTGTAATCACACACAAGTGAATGAGAGCTTGCTCAATTAATAGGCTACCACAAGTGATTGCCACCTAGACCCATTTTCCTCTCCACATGTTCTTAATTTACTACACCTCTCCTATACAATAGGGAGGTGCCTTGATCAGTGAGACGAATCTAGTGGTGCCACCTAGCCTCTAATGTGTCATAGTTCTAGCCTATTACTATTTAACATTAAATCAAATAATCCTCTATGGATTAAGCTGACACCATAATATAAGGATGTAGATCACAATGTAATCAAAAGAAGACTAAAATGAAATCATCCAGATGCTCTTTGAAGATTTCTTGCAATCAACCAGATACTCTTAAAGATTTCTTGCATTAAGGTAGGAAGCATATTAGTTAACCAAAATGGCATTATTGTGAACTCATAATGTCCATATCTGGTATTAAAATACATCTTAAGAATATCCTACTCATTAAAATCCATCTTAGGAATGTCCTTATTTGTTAATATCCTGACTTTAACTCAATCTTTATAAATATATGGGCTCCATGCAATCAGTCTTAAGAATATCTTGCTCATTAAAAGCCATCTTAGGAATATATTGATTTGATAATATCTAGACTTTAACTCAATCTTTATAAATATATGAGCTCCATGCAATCGGTCTAATAGCTCATTTATTCTGGGAATATGATATTTATTCTTAATAGTGAGCTTATTCAACCCTTTATAATAAATGCACAATCTAAGAGTCCCATCCTTCCTTTTCTATGCACACCACAAGGGGAAACACTCGGTCGAACAAAGCCTTGCTCTGAAAATTACCTCAACTATTCCTTGATTTCAATTACTTCTGGAATGGCCATCTTATAAGCTCTTTTTGTAATTGGCTGAGCTTAACGTATCAACTCTTTCTCATGATCTACCTCAAGAGTTGGGTGCATTTTAGTCAAATCTTCAAGAAATGTGTCAGCATACTTACAATGTCAAAGTACTCATCCATGGAATGATCCAATTCAAAACCACCTCTCTCAAATTGTTACCCTTGCCTTGAAATGGTCATGACTGACATACCTATCCTAAACCAATAGATGAACTAATTGAAACAAGGGCTACAACTTATATACCCATGAATTGAGAAGGACCACAGAATCACAATCTCCTGCCTAATTTGAATCAGAGTAGCCCAGAAGAGTGTCACCTGCACTGTAAGTAATGTCATACTTAAGTGTACCTTTGATGTACTTAAGTACTTGTATCCCTTGCTTCCAATGACTCTCCTGTGGCTTGTTGGAAAACCTACTCAAAACACCAACTATGAAGCTAATATCAAGTCTAGTGTTAGTGAGAAAAATTAAAATCCCCACCGTCTTCTTGTACTTCTAGATGTCTACTAATGGTGAAGAATCTTTTATAGAAAGGTTCACATTCACCTCCATAGGTGTTGACATAGGTTGCAATCATTATCCTAAATGCTATAAGAATCTCCTAAGCATACTACTTCTGCTGTGATATGAAGATCTTAGATCTTACCTGACTCCTACTAGACCTCAATCTCCAAACAAAAATGTATAAGACCCAAGTCTATTATCTCAAACTCACGCCTCAGTATATCCATTATTTGTTGGATCATTTCTTCATTATCACCTATGATGTTCAAGTCATCCATATATATAGAACAACTAAAGCAATCTGGCCATGCTTTTTTAGAATATAAAAATTAGTATCAGAAGAACTTCTAGTAAACCCAATCTTTTTGAAAAATTGTTCTATCATGTGATACCATGCCCTTGGGGCCTATTTTAACCCATACAATGCCTTCTTCAGCTTGTAAACTTTGTTTTCTAATCTGGGCATCTCAAAACCTAATGACTAAGCTACATATACCTCCTCCTTGAGATGTCCATTTAGAAATGTTGATTTAACATCTATGTGAAAAATTGGCCACTGTTTATGATGAGCAGCCAAGCCAAGTATTGCCCTGATAGTTGTCATCCAAGCTGTAGGAGCAAAGGTCTCAGCAAAGTCAAAACCCTCCACTTGTGAAAATCCCTATGCAAGCAACCTAGCTTTGTATTTTTCAAGTGAGCCATTAGCCTTATACTTAGTTATTTAAACCCATTTGGTACTAATTACCTTTCTGTTTAGTGGTCGGTCAACTAGCTCCCAGGTATTATTTTTTATGATGCTATCATACTCAAACTGCATTGCGGTTTTCCACTTTAGATGTGCTAAGGCTTCGTCCAAGGTGGCTAGCTCCTTCACCATTCCCATTATCTCAGCTGCCATGTTGATAATGAGATTATATTCTCTTCTCTGCTCCTCTATTCTCCTTGATCTATGTGGTCCATCTACTGAAGCTTTATGATGGCATCTTAGGTATTGGGTTATGCTCATCAAAGAGCTGTTGTGCCCACTTTAGAAGTGGCTTTCCATGTGGTGTAGCAGCAGGCTGGTGTGATGTGTAAGAGTCTTGGTCCTCTGAAAAATGCCTCCTCCTTAAGAGGAAATCTAGCTGGTGGTTTGGGCGCATGGTGGATTATTTCTTTGGCTGATAGAGTGGATGGACCTGTCTCCTCCACTAAGTGTGGCTTCTCCACAAACACCACATCTCTGACTAGTAATTATCTTCTTCATTTCTAGATAATAAAGTCGATCAGCCTTTGACTCTTGACTATATCTAAGAAATATACACTTCTTGCTTTTGGCACAAGCTTCTTCTTGGATGCATCTGGTACATGTACATAACATTCATAACTAAATGTTCTAAAATGAGACACTGAAGGTTTCTTACCAGAGTAGGCCTCTTGCAGTGTGATACCCTTGAGCGCCTGTGTAGCTCCGATTGAGGATGTAATTTGTTGTGCTTAT
The DNA here is from genome assembly GCF_041138505.1 of Cibotium barometz. NCBI lineage: Eukaryota > Viridiplantae > Streptophyta > Polypodiopsida > Cyatheales > Cibotiaceae > Cibotium > Cibotium barometz. Next base: position 19,637,404 of record NC_141050.1, read on the forward strand.
TGCTTCAGCCTAGAAAATGTCTTGTAACCCTTTGCCTTTTAGCATGCACCGAGAGCCATCTCCACAACACCATTTTGCTGAGGTGTGTGAGATGGTTGGCACCGCTTGATGCCATTCTCATTGTAGTACCTATCAAATTCTGTTGAAAGGAATTTTCCTCCTCGATATGTACGAAAATTTTTCATCTTCTTTCCTACCCATTCTCCACAAGATTATCCTACCATTTAAACTTGCCAAAAGCTTCAGCCTTATCCCGAAGGAAATAAACCCACATCTTCCTATTGTAATCCTTGACTAACAACATAAAATAAGATCTCACCAAAGCAGTAGTAGACATCTTACCATAACAGCGTGTACCAACTCTAGAGGAGTCTTTGTCCTATTGCTACTCCTATGGAAATGCCTTGCATTATTATCTGCCCTCATGCAAGCCTCACACGGTTCCTGCATCTTTGAAAATGCAAGCAAATTAGCTACCATTTTCTTTTTTTTCATCTTCTTCAGCACTGCAAATCTAATGTGACCAAATCGCTCGTGCTAAAGCCTGCATGTGCTCTTATCTATAGTCGTTAAGGGAACTTAGCTTGTACAGATTGGTGCACCTTACTCCTTTGCCACAACATCTATAGTTTTTTCTTTAGATTTCTTGAAGTATACTTCAAGTCCATGATCTATCATTACAACAACAATTAATACTAGATTCCTCTTGATTTGAGGTATATAGAGCACGTCTAATAGTTTTCTCTCTTCACCTAACTGCCATAAAAGAGATGGTTCCAGACCCTTCAGCTAGACATTTAGCATAATGGGTTACTATAGAGACTTCCAAGAACTATACCAACCCTTTTTACTGGTCATGTGTCAGGATGCTCCACTATTCAAAAGCCATGAATCATCAACAAACTGGAGCATGAGCACATGAGCATACCTCTTCAATGTAACGTTTACGCTTGATCTCGACGTTGTTAACTAACTCCTTTTCCTTCCATGAAGACTTCAGGGTTTGCCATTCTTCGCCATCAGCTTTCTTGCACTTCTTTCTATAGTCTTTGACAGCGTGACCCTTCTTGTTCAGAGTAATAATAGCTCCCTTGAAACTTATTTTTCTTTAGCTTCTTCTTCGTATTACATCAAAAGATTTCAAGCCTTTAACATTGGCAAAAAATGTAGCATCACCACCACCATGGGTCTTCAGATGCATCTCTTCCTCAAGCAACATAGTACTAAATTCTTCAAATAATAAAGGTGGAACTCTAACCTAAGTGCTTAATGTTGTAACCAAGTCATTATACTTTTGTGGAAAGAATTCGGATGCACCTCCAAGCTAGTTCACTAGTCTTTGTAATCCCCATAAAAACCATTTGATCTTGCAAATTTTTGATCCGTGTGATAAATTCCTCAATAGCTTCTCCTTCAACAAACCTCTTAGTAGCGGCAAGCTAATTCTCCAAGTTCTGAATCTTGGTCTGATTCCAAGTCTCATACTAATTCCTCAATATGGTCCAAGCCTTTGATACTTTAGTTATGTGTTGAATCAGAGTAAGAATAAAATCACTTACGTTAATGACGATGACACAAAGTACATCAACATTTCACTCTTTCATGCCCAAAGAAGTGTAACATCTGGAGGAAGTGTGTTCATACTTTATTAGGGTCAGGGGTTCCCACTGGTTCTACATTCATAGAGATTATAGTTTGTCCCATCAAGATTGCCTTTTGTGAAGGCTAGTGGATGAATAGGGAGAACTGGTGCAGCATAGCATGCAAAGATAGAAGCCATCACTCCTACTATTCTATGTAAAGAAAGACTAAATTTTATATACTATTTCTGCTAAGAGCATCTAAGCTCTGATGCCATGTAAGAATATAGTACAAGGGAAAGATAGATAGCAAAACAAAGTGCAATAGACAATGTAATAAATAGAGAATTTAAAAAATTTTGAAACATGTACAATGTGATGGTGTTATCCACTCGTGTGCTCTCAAGCAGAGCTTAGATGGCAATCTAGACACTCTCGATGGAGGAAGTACTAAATGTGGAGGGTGTGGATATTCACAAGCATTGGATACCTTAGCTTGTCATAATTATGTCCATATATAGTGCTACAAGTAGTGTGGTAAACACATGGGGCCTTTACAAATGTGCACCAAACATAGATGTGATATACATGCTGAGAGGTGGGCATTGAGTGTATACTAACAACATCAAGCAAACAATGATTCACAATTGACATGCAAGGTAAAACTCTATTTTAGACTCTTTCTCTACATAATAGCTCACTTCTCTTGCACTCTTGCTCTCATGCTCTTGTGAAAGATTTCACCCCCTTCTATAACTACCAAAATGGTGACATGATAACTCATAGAGTTTGAACATTAAAATCCATGCTGGACCCTAACCACACAAACCATCAAACTCCCTGTTGGACCCTAACCACCACACAAGGTTGGTTAGAGGATTATGATAAGGACAATTTGCCAATCCTAATAAACAGTGAAAAGGTGCAAAACTTCAGTCAAATGTACAAAATGTCAAATCCTACAAGGCAAGGTGCAACATCTGCCAAAACCCATCCTAGCCAATCTATGCAATCCGGGTCACATCTTGTGACTAGCACAGGATGCTACCTTGCACTCCTTGTTGGCAATACAACAAGGGGCTACATCTACATCTAAGGGTCAAAGCCCAACCTTACTAGATGAGGATGATGTGTACAGATATATCAAACCCTGGGGATAGAATTTTAAATGGAAGAGAAAAGTTTTATGTCTAGGTATCTACTTATCAGAGTTACATCTATCAACACAAAAAACTTGTTTGGTCATATCAGAGGATCAACAACTTGAGGCGGTCCAGGATATAATGCAAAGCCATTAATGCCTATAAAGTGGAGCAAAAATTTAGAGAAAGGAGAGAGGCATGGAAGCCTGCAAGTGCAAGTGCAACAGTGGCACCACACCTCCACCCATGTCCTATCAATACTTTAACTAGGACAAAAGGCTACTAAAGCAGAATGACCAAGCATGCCAAGTGTTGATCCGTGGGGATTCACACTTCCACCCATGTCCTATCAATACTTTAACTAGGACAAAAGGCTATTAAAGCAGAATGACCAAGCATGCCAAGTGTTGATCCGTGGGGATTCACCCTTACCCCATGAAGGTGGTTAGACCACTGCCCACAACACTTAACAAATTCAAATAGTTCCATTCCAACCACATGGCCGACCATGTACTACTAAGCCACATGAAGGTGGTCGGACAACCATCCACACCACTTAACGAATTCATACAGCGCCACTCCAACCACATGGCTGACCATGTACTGCTAGACCACATGATGGTGGTAAAACCAGTGCCCACAACACTTAACGAATTCAAATGGTGCCACTCCAACCACCACTAGCATCTCCCCATGACTCATTGGTGCGAATGTATAAGCAACCTATGCAAACTTAGACATAGTTAGTGAGTAGTGACTCAAATAGATAGTGAGTTCTAGTTAGTGAGCAGATAGTTAACTAGTGAATCATACAACTAATAGAAAGATGTCAGATTCTCACTCACTCACTCACTCTGTGGTGTATTCTAATACAGTAATGTATAATGGGTTCCAGACTCAACAATCTGTCAGTTGTTGCTGCCAGCCTTGGGGGTGTAAAGTTGAGTCTTGGTGTGATTTGGGTTTTTTCAGAGACTAGAGATGTGAAGGGTTCAGGAGGACTGATTCAGAACTAAGTTGGCTGGGACGGTTGGGGTCAGAATCTAGTCTTTGTGAGGTTTAGGGGAAAGTTTTTGAAGATTGTTGAAGTTGGAGGAACTTTGAGGAAGCTTGGAGGACATTCTTCGGACTGGGGTCAGTAGTTGGAATCTGAATCGATATACAGTCAGAATTGGTCAGGTGATTATCAGTTAGGGGTGTTTTTGGTCAATAGGTTGTTAGGTAAGGTGAGCTAAAGGTTTGGGGGAGAAGGTCAAAGTTGTGGGAGGTTAGAGCTGCCTTAGGAGGACAACTAGAGGATTTAGTTGAGTCAATTTGGGGTGTGAATAGGTGTTCGGAGGCATCAATTGAAGAGCTGAGGATAGGTGTAGAGTTGATTGGTGCCCTAGGTACTGGGATTTTAGTGTCCCATAATTTTGATCCCTTTACATTTTCTTCTTGTGTGTCTGGTGGTGATGTTATAAAGGCCATCACCCAAAATCCTCACATGCTTTGGTGCCCCCACTGAGGATCAAAAGATTCTTATTCAGGGCTTTGATCGAAAGGTTGGAATCCACTTGTTGATCAACTCAGGTTAGAATCCTCACATGCATTGGTGCCCCCACTGAGGATCATAAGGTTCTTATTCAGGGCTTTGATCGACAGGTTGGAATCCACTTGCTGATCAACTCTAGACCAATGGGGCTAATTTTGAATATGATGTTTTCAAAGGTGAGAGGGGAGAAGATGTCACTGAGTTCCTAAGGAGAGTTGAATTGGCAGCTTTGAGGAACAATAGGGATGATGAATAATATAAAGTTTGAATGACAGGATTACTTCTGGAAGGTGCGGCTAGGGAATGTTATGAGGATGTGTTCACAGAAGAGAAGAGGGGAAATTGGGAGCAATTGAGAAATGCATTAAGAAGAAAGTACAGAAGGACTGATAATCCAGAGGACCTTTGGAAGGAACTTAGTAGACTATACCAGGGGAAGAAGAAAAGATCGTTGCTTTTGTAAACAAGTTTGAAGGGGTCTATAGAAGAATTGTGAGGGTATTAGGGGAAAATAAAATACCACCAAATTTCTTGAAAAAGGATAAATTTAAAGGGCTGTTACATGGGGATAGTTATTAAGGAGAAGGTGGAGCTCAAAGACCCTAACACTTATGCTAAAGTAGTTAGGCTAGCATCAGAACAATGGAAGAAAGAGGTGCATAAATAGGAGCTGGCTTGGAAAGAAAGAGAAATAGGTTTGTCAGCTAAATATTACCATGGAACATGTGGACATATGATGGAGCCTTTGCTTGTTGATGTTCATGTGAAAAGGGACCATCACATTGTCGAGATTCCACGGGCTATTGGAGTTGGATAGAGGTCAGGATGATCTACAGCAAGAGACTCGGAAGTTGACTGAGTAGATTGGGAATCTAAATCTTGTTGTGCAGATTATTCAGAACCAGGTCCGAAGACCACAAGGAGAAAGACCACAAAGAAATTGGATGGAGCACTTCCAATGCTACAACTGTGGAGAGAGGGGCCATATAGCTCCACAATCTCCTTAACCAAGGAGAGAGCCAGGAGGTGTGTACCTGATTATTCCAAGACCGGAAGGTAACTAAGGTGTCGAAAATAGGGAAGTAAATAATGGAAACCAGGGGCCAACACAAGGGCAGATATAACCCTAAGGTCCTCTAGGAAATGTGCTTGTGCTTGAAACTGTTGAGTTGACATGGTGTGGCCAATAAAAGAACAAGGATGTAGAGATCAAAGTTAGAAGGTGCTGATAAAGAAACAAGGGATAAGAAGAAAAGAGAAAAAGGAAAGTCAGCCATGGAGAAGCGGGAATCTAGCAAACAAGGAAGAGCTAGAGCTAGAAGAAGGAAAATTGGTATGGAGAACTTTCGGTTAGGTGAAGGGGAATCTCCTTATAGTCTTTTGATAGATGTAAAGCATAAGAAGGCAGACATTACATATGGTCAACTTTTACACCTAAACTCTAGCATAAGATGACAATGCCATAAGTTGGCAAGTGTCAAAAGAGTTAAGTTTAAAATGCCTCAAGCTAATGTGGTTCAACTGAATAGGGTATCTGACATTTTGCCCATTGTTGATGTCTGGATTCAGGGCAGGAATGTAGCTGAAATATTAGATCAGGTGTGGTAGGGCATGAGAGATATTCAGTTTGTGATGGGTTTAGTGGTTATTATCAGATTAGAATAGCTCCAAAGGATCAGAAAAAGATGAGCTTAATTACTCCATGTAGGGAGTGTTTTGCTATAGAGTTATGTCTTTTGGACTGCTCAATGCTTATGCCAGTTTTCAATTTTGGGTGGATAAGATCCTTGCTCATTACCTTGGAACCTTTGTTAGGATATTTCTGGATGACTTCTGTGTTTACAGTGAGACATGTTGATATATGTGGAGAGACTTGACATTGTGTTTAAAAGTCTTGATAATGATGGAGCCCAGCTTAATCCAGCAAAGTGTAAGATAGCAAGAGCTAGAGTGATACTCTTGGAACATGAGGTGAGTGAGAATGGTATAGCCCCAGATCCTGCAAAGATAGAAAGCTGATTATAAATGGAGAGCCCAAGATCAACCAAGGAGTTATTGAACTTTGTTCAAAAGCTTAGGTATTTGTCTAGATATCTTTGTATGCTTGTTGAATATGTTTACCCTTTGCACAAAGCCAGTAAGATCCATTTAAGTGGGGTCAAGTAGAGGAGAGTGCTTTTGAGAGACTCAAAGATATGCTTTTGACTCTTCCAATAATGATGCCCCTAGATTAGAGCTAGCCTTTCTATCTAAGCCTTAGTGTTGGAAAGCATGCAATAGGAGCAGTGCTAATGCAGAAAGGAGCAAAGCAATCTTATATGAGACCTGTTTTTTATATAAGCAAGGCAATGTGTGAGGTAGAAAAAACTTGGCATGAGGTTGAGCTGTTAGTTTGGACATTTGTGTATTCCACAAAAAGATTGAAACCTTATTTGATCTATAGACCTTTTGTTGTTCTCAACTTTTGTAATCTTCTACCTCATGTGATAAAGTATCCCGACGACAACCCAAAGGTACAAAAATGGATTATGACATTACAAGAGTTTGACATGAGTTTCATCAAAGAAGACAGTTTGAGAGATCACATGACACATATGCTCATTGATAAAGGAGGTTCAGGTTAAATCCAAACCCATTCAGCCAAGAAATATAAGTTAAAAGAAAAAATGAGCCTGAGTATTCCACAAAAAGATTGAAACCTTATTTGATCTATAGACCTTATGTTGTTCTCAACTTTTGTAATCTTCTACCTCATGTGATAAAGTATCCCGACGACAACCCAAAGGTACAAAAATGGATTATGACATTACAAGAGTTTGACATGAGTTTCATCAAAGAAGATAGTTTGAGAGATCACATGACACATATGCTCATTGATAAAGGACGTTCAGGTTAAATCCAAACCCATTCAGCCAAGAAATACAAGTTAAAAGAAAAAATGAGCCTGAGTATTATAGCCTTAGTTTGGGTCTTGAGGAATGTAGACAAATAATGTCAAGAGACTGGTTATAAAGGGTGATTCTTTGCTTATCATAAGACAGGTACAAGGTACTTGGAAGGTTGACAAAGATGAGACGAAAAGTTGGTTTTTTAAGGTGAGAAATCTCCTTAATTATTTTCAAGCCTTTCAGATTTGGCATGTATCCAAGGAGGGAAACAAAAGAGCACATGAGTTATCAGAGCAGGTCTTCACCAACAAAGATGTACATGCTATGATAGTTCAAGAACCATTGTACCAAGGTAGAGAATCTCTTTATGAGGAAGAGCACGTCCTACTGACAGGTTTTGCAAAAAGAGAATTGGATGCTTTAACAAGGAAGGCAATTGTTAGGAGGGCCATGAGGTTTGTGTTGATTGGAGATGTACTTTATCATAAAGGAACTAATGGTGTTTTGTATTAGGATGAGATATTATGTGGCCTAGTATGAACAGAGACATCCATAATTGGTGCAAAAACTGTCATGAGTGCCAAGCATTTCAGAAAAGGGTGAGGGTTTACCCCATATCACTTGGTATATGGTGAAGAGTATACATTGCTAGTAAATGTTATGCTCCCCTTCACTTGATTTTCTTAATGGTGACCCAGGAGAAACAAGAGAGAAAGAGATGGTCCAACTTTTACTCTCTGCTTTTGGATAGAGAGCATGCCATCAGATGGTATGCATACACTAGTCAAAAGAGGATGAAGGCATTTGATGATAAGTTGGTAAGTAAGGATCTGAAGAAAGCAAGTTGGTTTTGAGATACAACAATGCTCTTGATACAACCTTTCAGACAGAATTCAAGACCAAATGAGAGGGTACTTTCACTATACATGCAGCTCTTTTCTAATGGAACTTATCAATTGCAAGATCTTGGGGGTCAGATGCATTCCAACAAGGTCAATGGCCTGAGATTGGGGGAAATATGTGAGAGAAATCTCGAGCCCAATCCAAACATGATGTAAAGGCAAATGAAATGTACATAACATGGTGTAAAGGGGATCCTAGGTGGCAAAAGCAACACATGGCAGCCAAGTGGAAATGCACCATCATGAAGAAAAAAAGAAAGGCCAATAGAAGTATCCACCCCAACCACAAGAACTGAATAAACTTGACGAATATGTATGGAACCTTAGGGAAGAAGGGGTTGTTGCATGGCCACCTGCAACTAGAGATGCACAATAGGTGCATGGGAGAAATAGGAGTAGGAGTAGAAGAGTAATTGTGGGAGAGAGAAGAGAGTTAAGGGGTCTTGTTGTGTAACAGCTCTGAGGAAGCTTGTAGGGATTTTTTTTTGTTTGGAAGACAACGCGGGATTGGATTGAGAAAGCTTGGGTTTAGCCAAGTAGAGGGTACAATTTCAATGCTTTATGGAGTGGCGTAAGGGCAAAGGTGTTATGCGAGTCGATGCGCTAGAGAGGGCAACTCCTTAGGTTAAGGATCCTATCCCTAGGTGCTCCTTATAAGGTCTTGAAATTATCATCCAAGGAATCCAATAGACTGGTTTTCTTTGACATGATAAGCTCTTAAGATATCATAGGATTATATAAAAGCTCACGAAAAATCTTATGTAAGAGCTTATATAATTTCAAGTAAGCTTGTTAGAGCCTCATTGTGATTATTTTAATTATGAAGGTTTATGGGACATGTCATGTACTATAGAAGGTTCATAATATTCTATGCAAAGATTTTACTGCCATTTTATAGACTACTTATTGTAGTCTTTTGAATGGACCGAGGAATGATAAGCATACGATGAACTTAAGAAGGCCCTGGCACAAGTGCACTGATATTAAGAAACCCTAATTTGGATATAATCTTCCATGTGCATATTGATGCTTCAAACTTTACCATGAGGTGTGTGCTAGCACAACCAAGGGAGCGTAAATTGGACTACCGTGTCTGTTTTGCCAGTTGGCATCTCAATGATGTAGAAATAAATTACACCACCACAAACTGAGAAGAGTTCGCCATGGTTTTTTGCCACAAACAGGTATAAACACTATCTTTTGGTCAAAAATTTGTATTCTTCAGTTTCTCTCCTCACACTTACACTCTGGGTATGGACACCAGCCTTCCTGAACTCCCCCACCATCTTCCTTCCATGTTTCTATGTGTAGAAATGCTTTCACAGAAAAGACTCGTTTTAACGAGTAAATTATACAACCTGGGCTAATCTTATAGAACAAGTGGGCGCCTATGGTCGAAACTCAAGCATACAAGGGTCAAGCCCGCACACAAAAAGGATTGATGCCTGGGAGTGTGGGCTAGATCCGCAAGAATAAACAGTTATTATAAATAAGCCCATGAAAAGGTATAAACACTATCTTTTCATCAATAGGCCTTGTTTTATCTAATCAATAGGCCCTACACTATGAGAAAGGATTATAAGATGGTTTCTCCTTCTCTTAGAGTTTGACTTCATGATCACTGTAAGAAAAAGAGTGTAACATCATATGTCACAGATTCCTAATGGTGGCGAGCCTATCACAAAAATTAATGACAATCTCTATGATGTGCGCTTATTTAACATCGACATGGTACTTATGATGAAATATCTCACTACCTTGCTTATGGTTTTCCATAAGATCTACTATTGAATAAAGAAAAGATGTAGTGTCTTATCAAGCTAGCAGCACCATATCACACAATTGATAGCGAGACAACTATACAAGTTGAGTAAGGATGATGTTTTATGGAGAAGATAAATTTGTGCAAGTACTGGAGGAAGCACACTCCAGAATTTTGGAGGACACTTTGTTGGAGAAGTAATAGCATGAAAAGTTCTCCAAGCAAGATTATGGTGGTGGCCAATGTTATTTGGTGATGCGATGAATAGCAATGAGTGTCAACAAATTCACTATACCATAGCAGAGGAACAAAATGCACCTCATCCCAATAATAGTCCAACAACCCTTTGAAAAATGGGAAACTGATTTTGTAGGACTCATTAGTCCTACCACATAAAGAACCCAAGCCCACTACATCGTAGCGAGCCTAGGTGTGTGTCGACGATTCATTCTACCATAGTAGAGGGGCAAGATGCCCCTCATCCTAGTAATAGTCCAACAACCCTTTGAAATTTGATTTTTTAGGACTCATTAGTCCTATAAAATTAATAGGGAATTTATTTTGTAGGACTCATTAGTCCTACTGCATAAAGAACCCAAGCCCGCTAACAACATTGTAGCCATAGACTACTTCACAAAGTGGGCAAAAGCTAGGGCTACTAGGGGGTCAATGCTCGTGCCTTTGCTAAATTTCTATACAAGTAGGTCATTTCTAGATTTGGATGCCCTTTGGAGATTATGAGTGACCAAGGGTCACACTTTATTAACAAGGTAATTAAGCACCTCATGAAAGATACAGAAGTCTTTACCCTACTTTCTACTTGCCGATGTGGCTAGGTAGAGAGCACAAAGAAGATCTCACGTGGCATTCTAACAAAAACTATTTAAGAAAATAGAATGGACTATGAGCACAAGCTTACAGCTGCTTTGTGAGTTTATCAAACATTATACAAGGTAGCCACGGGCTACACCCCATTCCGGTCAACCTATGGGGTTGATGCAATGATCGCCTTGGAGTACATAGTTCCCAGCTTGAGAATCACAGTTAGTGAAAGACTGACAAAGAATGGCTAAAAGGCTGATTGATTTAGAAAACTTGGAAGAAACCAGAGTAATAGCCATGCATGGGTTAAAGGTGAAAAGGCTAAATGGTATGACCAAAATGTCAAGGAAAAGGAGCTTAAGGAGGGCAACATATTAGTGTTATTTGGAATAGGGAGTAATAAGAGACAAAAGTAAAAACTTAGGGGATTGGGACCCTTTTGGCTCACTGAGATTACTCCACACAAGGGTCAATCAGAATTGTGACCCTTCATGGAATTGAAACCCATGGGTACATCAATGGGAGAAAATTGAAAAATTATTACGGACTCTAGACACATGATATGCTTGCCCAAATACATAAAAAGAGGGAGTAAAAGAAAGAAGGGTCAACAAAGCAAAACAGAGGATGAGTAAAACATTATCAACCAACATGGATACACTACCATCCATGGAAAATGATGACCTAGATATTGAACTTGCAAGGGTCAATATCCATGTGTCAAGTAGATTTTTCATTGTGTTGGTGTTTCTAGCCACCGTCACAACCTGATGTCATATGAAACATAAGAGTCTCTGGGTAAAGCAAAGTTAATACAAACTAATGCAAATGCTTGAAGTTTCCATGGTAGCACAGTTAATGTTGAGGGATGTTTAAATGTGCAAATTCATGTCAACAATAACCTTGTGGTGGTTGAAAAGGTATATGTCTTGCATGCAAGTGTGATGGAAGAGAGATCATGATGGCAAATTGGATCAACCTTTGAATGATTCCCAAAATCACTAACATAGGCTTCCCCTTCAAAGCCAAGAAGGATGTTGCTTGACTATCGTGATGAATGATCAACCTTTGAATGATTCCCAAAATCACTAACATAGGCTTCCCCTTCAAAGCCAAGAAGGATGTTGCTTGACTATCGTGATGAATGATCTTTATCATGTAATCATGGTGGAGATAAGCAATTCTCTCTGTTATGTTGCCCAGTGGTGCATCTTGAACATGTCCTTCCATGAAATCTTCTTAGCTAGCTACACATGTAGCCTATCCCATAAGATCCCATTTGACAAAAACTCATAAGAATAGGCAATTTGAGTGAGTAAGCAAGATAGTTATCTTAAGGCTTTTATTTAGCAAAACTTGTACATGGAGAGAAAATTCAGAAAATTGATGCAAGAATAATAAATTCAATACTTACTAGCACTTGTTCTCGCAGTGCAACACATATGGTCTAACAGCATGATCCATCAAACCTACAAAGCTAAGCAATTCTTCTCAAAAATCATCAAAGCATGCATTCTAACCATACTTCCTCATTCGTTAAAACCACATGTTCATAAAAATAGCTACCAAAATGACACATAAGCCACGCATCAATAACTTGTCACCACATAAAACATCATGTGCACAGCATCACCATAATAGACATCCTATAGATCAAGCCAAAAGCTAATAGCACACACAACATCCAGTAGCATAGAGAACTATGAAGGTCAAGTGATATCCATCTCTCAGTTTGTAGCCCAAACATAAACATTTGAGCTACATGGGGAACTTGCCCAACCAGTCTATTGTAGCCATAGTGAACCAATAGCCTGGCACTATTGAGCAAAGAGAAATAAACTCAATGGGATCCCCATCTCCATTGCATCTTTGCATTAGTTTGGCTCTAGTGAATATGGCTCTATCCTAGTAATGGTCATGCTCATCCCATCTAAACTATTGTGTGAAAAATTCAATGCCTAAAGAGCAATGCTCTTAGCAAAGCTAGCAGGAATCTCACAAAGAGCTTGTTGAAATAAAATTGATTATTTGGATCATCGAACCCAGCATACCTCTTTGGGTATTAATCCAATGAGGGAGTTACACATCTAGGAGGTTCTTCATGAGTGCAGATACTAGTGGCCCAAACTCTTCCATGGAAATGCTCTTTAGTAGGGCCTTTTTATATGATGGGTATGCCAACCTCCTCTTCTACTACTAGTGCTACAATATGCTGATTATGTTGCATCATTATGCTTTTCATTTTATTCACATGTGCTGGGAATGGCTCATTAGCTTTCATTTCAAGACCAAAGATTTAAATTTTGAGGCTTCTTTCGCTTGGCTTGAAAAAGCTTTTCTAGCTTATCCTAAGCCCCTTTTAATGTACCTTTGTCAACTAATGTGATGAATGAAAAAATCTCCCAAACCTAACACAATAATAGCTAATGCCTTTTCATCTTTACTAAGCCAAAAATTCTTCCCAGCCTCATGTTCACTTCTCTTTTCCACTTACAATCTCCCATAAACTATCCTTCATCAAAACATATTTGATTTTCACTTACCTGTGTGAAAACCATATCCACCGTTAAACTTTCCAATGAGGAATGAAGTAGCCAAGCTAATGAAATGAAATTAATAGCCTAGAGCCATATATTACTAGTAGGGAACGGTGGTAGGCTCTCATACCAACTTAAAAAATAAGCTGGGAGCTCAATATGGTGGGTAGAAGTGGGTTAAGCTAACCATATGTGCATAATGAAAGTAGAGAAAAAGTGATTAATAGCCTAGAGCCATATATTACTAGTAGGGAACGGTGGTAGGCTCTCATACCAACTTAAAAAATAAGCTGGGAGCTCAATATGGTGGGTAGAAGTGGGTTAAGCTAACCATACGTGCATAATGAAAGTAGAGAAAAAGTGATTAAGCTAATGACAAGATAGTAACAAGGCAAGAGATTAGATTCAACACACATATTTTGCATTAGATTATGTGCCTTTAAATAGGCTAGAATACATCATCATTAGCACTTTGCTTTGATTAATCCATTGCCTAATTTAGCCCTATTAGGGCTCTCATGATTGTAGCTCTCTTGAATCTAGGCCCATTTAATGCTCATTGTTGACTTTTATGCACCTACTAGCCCACTTGTTCTAGGTGCCTCCTTTTTTTATATCTAGCTTGGGCTAATTCTTACCCACATACGTCATGGTTTATGGATCATCTGGCCTGTCTACTCATCTACTCATTTAATACACCCTTCACATAATTTCCTAAGGCTACATGCTCTCCCTTAATGCCCAGATGGTTGCACCCTTCATCACTTATTTTTCAAAAAGCTTGAGGATCTGAAACCAAGCCAAGATCCCCAAACCGCTTAGTAAGTTAAAGAGGCCTCCTTGATGTTTATTCCTAACGGAGAGGCACTCGACAACATCGCATCAAACATTCTTTATGGCCAACTAGCCAACCCACTGGAGAGAGCTCATGAGCTCACTTTCGACAAGCTAGTGGAACTTAGGATCATTAGGAAATACCTCATCTGGCTCACCCATGAATCATAACCCTAATGCCAAAGCTAGAGAGCAGAGTTGGGATCGCCTCGATGAGCATCATGTGCCCCCACCACTTGCAAGGAGGAGTTGTGTGGCCAACCATGGGGATCTGCCACACTCCTAATAAGTAGCATGCCACTAGAGATGTGGGAAGATTTTTTCAAAGACAAACATGATACTTAGTGTAAGCTCCTCTACGACTTCCCATACATTCTGCCCACTATCACTAAGAACATCACTAAAAGTTTGTGTGGATGATCCACACGATAAACTGCTTCTACAAGGCATGCCACAAGGTTTCACATCTAGCAATTATGGTCATCATTAGATTCTTTAAGCTTATCAAGGACCTCCTCCTTCGCTTCTTCTGCCTTCTCCCCAATTGGACACAACACACTCACATCCACGTCATGGGATGGCATTTGATATCAATGAGGCCTTGATTTTAGAGGGTGGAGGAGATCTTCTACTACTTCCAAAGGGTGGAGTGGTTCCTAGCCCACCAAATCATCGATTTTAAAGACATGTTTTGTAACTTCCAAAGGATGGAGTGGTGTTCCATGCAGTAGTAGATCCTCTATTTCCAAAGGGTGGGATGGCTCCTCCTTCGCTTCTTCTGCCTTCTCCCCAATTGGACACAACACACTCACATCCACGTCATGGGATGGCATTTGATATCAATGAGGCCTTGATTTTAGAGGGTGGAGGAGATCTTCTACTACTTCCAAAGGGTGGAGTGGTTCCTAGCCCACCAAATCATCGATTTTAAAGACATGTTTTGTAACTTCCAAAGGATGGAGTGGTGTTCCATGCAGTAGTAGATCCTCTATTTCCAAAGGGTGGAGGAGATCTTCTACTACTTCCAAAGGGTGGAGTGGTTCCTAGCCCACCAAATCATCGATTTTAAAGACATGTTTTGTAACTTCCAAAGGATGGAGTGGTGTTCCATGCAGTAGTAGATCCTCTATTTCCAAAGGGTGGGATGGCTCCTAGCCCACCAAATCATCGATTTTGAAGACATGTTCAAGTGTCCCAAAATCTAGAGTAGATCTTCAGTTACTTCCAAAGGGTACAATGATTTCCAACCCACTAAATCATCGATCTTGAATGCATGCTCAAACAATAGATTTCCCCCGCCCCCGCCCCCACCCCCACCCCCACCCCCCTACAAGATGTTCTCTCATGGCCTTCCTCTCACCATTGATGGGGTTGGTTGTTATAAGTTCATGACCTAGTGGCACAACTATGACATCCACATCAAACACCGATATTCCAAGGACACAACTAGGATTATGCTCGACATTGGATTTTGGTCCCCCCTACAAAATGTTCTCCCACGGCCTTCCTCTCACCCTCGATGGTGGCTATAAGTTCGTAACCCAGTGGGACAACTATGGAATCCCAAGCACATCAACATGGATTCCAAGGACAAAACTAGGATTAGGGAGGGGAGTATGTTAACCACATTACCTATATATGTGTGTGTGCCTCACCATGGTTACTTGTACACATAAGAAAGTTAGATTCTCTCACACTCAAAAGCAAATGAAAGCATAGAGGAGGCACAACACACAAGAAGGAACTCCAAGCACGCACACACACACACACACACACACTCACAAGCAAATGTAAGCATAGAGGAGGCACAACACACAAGAAGGAACTCCAAGAACACACACACACACACACTCACAAGCAAATGTAAGCATAAAGGAGGCACAACACACAAGAAGGAGCTCCAAGCACACACACACACACACTCTCTCTCTCTCTCTCTCTCTCTCTCTCTCTCTCTCTCAAAGTTTGCTAAGAGCTGACTTGCATTACACTCAAAAGCAAGATTGGCACAAGTAAATAGGAGGCTGTACTACACGTATAGAGTAGATTATATTAGAATATAAAATTACCACCAATGGAGTGAACTGTTACACAATTATTACATTTGCATTCATCAATCATATTATTACATTTGCATTCATTAATTTGTTTGTCTACCTCTAGATTTATTTGATCCCCCATTAGCTATGGCAACTCAATCCGGAGCACACCAACGATAGTAGCAACAATATGGGATAATGGCATACAATACACCAGCTACTATGCCGCCTCAAGCAAGCGTCTAGGATTCAAGCGTGGAGGCGGAAGTTGCTAGTGACCAAGGCCTTGATGTCCGCCATAATAGCAATCCAGCAACTGCGGCTAGTGCAACCATGACGCTCCTGACCATCTTCAAGCCCATGTTGGACGGATGGGCAATCGCCTGCAAAGAAGGCCAAGAAGTGGAAGGAACGCGAGAGGAACTAGGTGAGAGAAGATAGCGCAAGGAGCAAACATCGCAAGGGAGAGAAGCCTATTGGTGTCGGTTAGAAAATAGATTGCCATGCAACTATCCACCAGCCCCTAACAGAAACTTTGTAGAGAAAAAAACTTTCAAACTTTAGAGAAATAAAAACTTGAAAGTTTGTAATGATTAATTAATGATTTTTTTCCATCCTACATGTAAAAAACAATTAGTTTGTTCCTAATATATAGACAAATAGGGGCCCATAACTATCTCGTACCCTTAAAATAAAATTGTATAAAATAGGGGCACACAATGAGCGATTAATTAAATTCATTAATTATTTGAATCGAGAAACCTAAGGTTATCTCTAATATATATAATATATAATGGTTATTAGTTATCTCTAATAAATATAATATATAATGGTTTTGTGAGGGTGAAGGAAGACAGCTGCCTTCATCATTTTTCATGGTCCCTTCCCTCTTTGTCAATGTTTCTCTACAGCAGCACCAAGAAATTCTTAGCCGGAGTCTCGCGGGGCGTGGCCACGAAGCTGTGCGGAGCAGGTATCATCTAAATCTCTCACTTTTCTTCCTCTTCTTGCATTGCCATCACTTGGAGTTTCGCTCAGAAATCGCACGTTTTTTTTGAAGGTAAGTCATCTGCTAGATCAGTATAATCCTTCACTTTTTAACGGTTGATCGTCTGCTAGATTAGTATAATCCCTCTCAGATTGCGCTCATTTGGAGCTTACGTTTGACCTAGCTTTCGTGCATTTGATCTGCGTTTAAAGCTGGTCCCTGCGTTTTTTAATACAGATTGTGCAAGGGCCAGGACCTGTGTCCAGCGCAATGGCTGTTGTTAAAGTTACGTATAAAAGTATCTTCCGAATTGCAAACCGAGGTTAGGTAGCCTATCCAAGATCGTCAAGGTCGGGGGTCACAAGAATTTAAATCTGAGCCATTGATCATCATCATTTGAATGACGCCTGGCACCATCAACCAATCAAGAAGCCCCTTTCTGCTCAGAATCCGAGGTGTTGGGCCATAATTACCTGTCCCCTGCTTCCCCCAACCTTGATGTACAGGAATGCTCCCCAGTTGCATGTGCCTTTGGCTGGTTGTGGTATTCTAGGAGCATTTCTCCCTGGAAAATGCTCCTGGGGACCATTTCCTTCCTGAAAAGTGTGTCTTGGATATTTCTGTCTTCTCTAAACTTGAAACTGGGGTTTGAAGGGGGGGGGGCATGTGAATGTTTAAATTGGGAGATAGGGACGAAATTCTCCATGGGTTCTTTGATATGAATTTTGGAGAGAATTTGTTCGGGTGTATACATTTTAACGTTTAGATGTAATGAAGCCAACTGAACAGAATTAGAGGAAGTTGGGGACTGGAGAATGAGAAAGAGTGAGAAAACTTTAGCACCATGGGTGGATTTGCAACCCCTAGTGCTTGCAGATAAGGGTTGGTGTATGGAAGACATATTGCACCACTACGCAAGTTTGCAAAAACCTTTACAATCTCCATGCACAAGGAAAAGACATGGAAGGCCTGAAAGGTGGGACAGTGAAACACAAGAGGGTGGAAATCTGTAAGCCCTAAAGCTTCCCTTTAGGGACCCTCTGTTTTTTGTTCTGATAACTTTGACCACTAGAAGCTGGCGAGGTTCCACTCAGCATGGAGAGAAGCATTAGTGCAATAACAGGAGAAAGGGAACCACAAGGAATAGCTATTTCATGCAGGATCCCTTCGACAAAGGAGTAGGAAAATATGCAGTTGGGATTATGTGAATGGAAAACAGGTAAGAAGAACAAATAGGAAGGTCTTAAGGACCTACTTTTTGCAGAAAAACAAAATTTTGTTGTTTTTGCTTATTTTCTCTGTGATTATGGGTCTCAATTGGATTTCTAGTTTTGTGGAAGTTTGATGGTGATCAGTTTCAAACCTTTAATGTTCATCTCATCATATGGACCGTGTATGTTACTGGTTATGTTGTAAGACTGTGGGAACTATTTGATGGATTCGGACGTTGGTGCCGGTCTTTACTGGAATGATAATATTAATTTTTTGTTTTGCCAAATGTAGGTTCTACTGGAGAAATTCAAGTTAGACCAAAACCATCTTCAAAGGCAGCTTGCAAGAACTGCCATAGCTGTTACAGCAAGTTGGGAACATGATGAAGGTGCCCTTGCACAGGGAAAATAACATACACAGCAGATTTTTCAAAAAGCATAGCACAGCACGTCATACTACTTTATATGAAGGAGCTGTTGAGAGGGGTTGTGCATCCGAAAGATTCCTCTGGTGGGTCTTTTACAGGTTGACCCTTGTATGGAGATTTTGAACTTTAGTTGGGAGAAGCATATTTGTATCACGAATGGATTCTGTGGTACCAAGCAGGCAACATGCTCTTGTAAATTTGGTTGACCCTTCCATGAAAGAGTAACTTTGGTGCTTTAAGTCAGAAATGGATGGGAAAACAGAGGTGTTCCATGAGCATAAAACTGACACTGGAGAGGAGGACAAAAACATCAATAGGGAGGAAAAAGTTTTGCCAACTTTGGACATAAATGACAAGACATGCCATGAAACTAGACAAATGATGCCTACAAAGCAAGTACCGGATGTGATCATAATTGACGATGATGATGAAAGTGGTGAGATTGAAAATCATGACACCTCCAATGAGGCTGATTTTTGTGATGATGATTATGATAGTGATGCTGGCTCTAGGAAACTTCAAAGCCGCTCTAACAGGCCATCTGGTTGGCTTAGTGCTGATGGATTCAGTGCAGGTCATTCAGAGTTTTCAGATAATTCTGATGAAGATGATTGCTTTGTTATGAATAAGGAGCCCATGGAGCCTGGGCCAAGTCGGTTGTCTTGGTGTTTGCATCAAAGGGTACCCAAGGGTGAGAAGAGGCCTGCTCAAATTGTGTTCAACTCAAACAAAATGAGGCAATTGTCAAGCAGCTCTTCTGACTGTGAAATTATTGAGGATTTGGATGGAAAGGTTCGGCATGATTGGGAGACAGCTGCTCTTAAAAAGCGGCTGGGAAATGCTTTCAATGGAGGTAGTTACAGAGCAGAAAGTGAAGAGAGCACAAGTGCTTTAAATCCTGCTGGTCATGCAGCAAGGAAAAGCTTAGGTGGGAAACAAAAAGGTCAAGCTCAACAGAATGAAATGAACAAAGAGGGGCAGTCAGAGCCTTGTCAGTCCGGTCCTTCATTTTTTCCCTTTCCAAAGGAGAGGGAATCAGTGCCAGCTACTCTTTTTGACCAGCAGGATTCGAATCATGACTGTCCTGATGCAAGATCAGAAAATGTCTCAGATTTAGCTGGGGAAGAGACTTCTGTTTCAGAAACTGCATGTATCAGTTCAGGCAATGATGCTGAGTTTTTTGATGAGAGGACACACAGTTCTCATCTAAACTCAGTCCCAGTAGGATCTAGTGATGATTTTCTAAGTGGGCTGTTACCACCAGAGGAGGGCTGCCTTGTGTCAGAACGGGGGGATGATGATCTTCAACAGCAAGAAGTTGCAGCCGAAGCAGTTTTGAAATCATCTGATGATTTAGTTGTTGACAGAAAAAACATAAATGAAGCTGAAGAGTTTCGACATACAGAGGAGGAAGAGTGGGCGTGGTGGCAGCAAGAACTGCAAAGACAGGTTGGATTTTTTATAAGAGTGGCTGCCTCACAGTGCCCTCACTTCAAATCTTGTTTTTGGGTTTTGGGGGGGTGGGGGGGGGGGGTTACAATGTCTGGAGTGTAGCATAAGCAAACAATACTTCAAGCATGCATGATATCTTTCGTGCTTGTTGCCTGGTAAAGTGCTGGATTTTAGTCTTTACTATTTCATTCAGAGGGCCTTACTCCATTAGATAAACTCATGTGAAGCTGAGAGATCTTCAGCTGTTGTATTAGGTTTGAATTAACTACCTGTGGGTTACACTCAAGCATTTAATGAGTCCACCGATTATCAAATATCCTTTTTGCTTTGCTGCCATGTGCCATTATCATATGGCACAGGAAGGTCAACGCCAACAGAAGAAAAGGAAGGTTGAAGCTGATTGCAGAATGCAGATGGAGAATAGGCAGAGACAGAGACTGGAGGAACCAATGCAGATTCAACTGATGGAATTTTTGGTGCTTTTTTGTACATTTAGCTTTAATTTTCATAAGAGGTGGTGCATTTTGGTTCTTACTTTGAGTGTATTTTTCTGCACAAATGCATAGAGCTTCTGACGTCAAGCTTGCATAAATTTTTTTGTCATTAACAACCCTCGAGGTTACAAGGTGTTTGATCAAGAAGATCAAGCTTTGTTACTTGCAGATAATCAAGATGAAAGTCGTTTTTAATGTTCCTTCATACAGTTGTTTGGGTTGTAAGTTTTGTGCTTTTATTGGAGTGATGCTGAGGGATGGCAGTAGGTTTTGTTGGTTGATCTGAGCAACCCAGTGTGGTAGCATGCTGTCAATAGAAAGACAAGTTCTCTTGCTTTCAAGCATGCTGTCAATAGAAAGACAAGTTCTCTTGCTTTCAAGAAGATGTTAGCACTGCTTCTTGATTTTCTACCTCTCCAGTCTGTATGGCTGCCATATGATAACTTGCATTGGTGAAGTCATTTGGTAGTTGAGTGTTGCTTTCAAGAAGGTGCTTGAAGTACCAGGTAAGTTTCTTGCATTTTGGTCAGCATCCTCGTTATCTGAGGATTCGAGTTGCCAAATTCATTTGTTGGGTTCTTTAAATACTGCAGAAGGGTGAACCACTCACAGGCCAACATTAAGCAATTTGGTCTTGAAAGACACAGAGATATTGCTCATTCTTACCTGCAAATCTTCATACTGAAGAATTAAAGTTAGATAGAGCAGTGGCTTTGTCACATGTACAGTACCTCAGTTGCATTGTCTGGAAATGTCGGGTGAGTAGTAGAGGCAAGGGTAGACGTGTCATGCGCATGCAAGCCTGCGTGGCATTCATTAGGGAGAATAGCAGGAACTTAGCTAGAAGAGAGCATATTAGACTGGAGCCAAAGAATGATTTGTGCATTTATAAATACTTGGCCTCTCTTTTTGCATGTGTGGTTTTGTTGTTCTGTTTCTGCTCATGGAGTGGTGATACTGCCCAAAGTCTGTTCCACAAATCTTCCCTTCTTTTGCAGCAGTTTTACTATTTGTAACATTAGCCATTTTGTGGTTGAGTATGTGGAGTTCAGACTATTTACAAGAATGTGTCGTCACTTAAAAAAGTGTGCCCCTTACCAAGTTCGTGTCAAATATAGTTTATGGTGTCTTGTAGCTTCTGTTCAAATGAGGGGAAAGTCTTTTTTTGTTCCCCATGAAAAGATCCAGGGAAAGGTTTGAAGTATGGTTCAAAAACTAGAGGTTTCCCTGAACACCATCTCAAAGTCTAGTGCATATGGGCAGCAGGTGGTTTGGAAAAGTGCACACTATACATTTTCTTGTTTGGTTATTTAAGCTTGCAAAAATGATTGAGAAGCATTAAAGGTGAAGAAGATGCATCTACTATGTAAAATTATTCTCACAGGCAACTCAGGATTATCATATATGGAGCTATTTTATGGATTTTCAGGGGAGTAGCATATGTTGGTGGCTTGGAGCACATGCAGTTGTATGCCATAATGTATGACATAGTCTCATAGAGGATCATTTCTTTGTATGGTAACATAACAAAAGTAATGGCTTCGACACTTGATTGTTAACATCTTCCTATGGTTATCCTTGAGACTTGAGTTATTACTCAAGTTGCAATTTTTGTATGAAATGAAGCATTTGAATTTTCAACATGTTTTTGTTATCTAATGCATCATTCAATTCATTTATTGGGATTCACTAATACTTTTCTGAAAGTCTCTTCCTGAATGTTGTATGTAATGTATGTAATTGATGTGGTATGTAACTATTTTCTTGCCATGGGAGCCCATGCTTCCTTAGTTGTGGTACTCTTTCCATGTTTGCATCACATGTTACCTCTGTACTAGCCCTTGATATTCTAAACCATTTTGTAATTAGTAGGCATATAAGTGTCCTCCTTATGCATTGTATGGGGTTTGATCTTCTCCCATGCGAGTTTGTTAGGCTTGACCAAAAAATTTGCTCTGACTTGTTTCAGGAGGTAAAGAATCTCGGTTACAAAGAACAGGCACAGGGTCGTGTACAGTCTGAGCTGGAGGACGTGGCTGCTACTTGTATGGATATGGCCACTTTGCTGCGGCAGTTAGGGGTCGAAGTTGATGGAGGAGTATTTCCGTCCATCCAGCAGGCAATTCTTTCTACAATTGGTTTTAATTTGAAAAGAAGTTTTTTTGACCATTCAAATACTTTTTTATCCTATGGAGAGTGCTTGTTAAAAATTTTATTTTTTTCCTATCCTGCATGTTAACAAATACTTTTTTTCCTATCAAGAGTTCTGGTTAACAATACTATTTTTCTTTCTAGTAGAGGAAGTTTACATGACCTTTTCTTATTGAAGCTAGCTTGGGCTTATCTTTCAAGAGTTCTGGTTAACAATACTATTTTTCTTTCTAGTAGAGGAAGTTTACATGACCTTTTCTTATTGAAGCTAGCTTGGGCTTATCTTTCTCAGGGGTAGAAACCAACTCTGACCCATTGTACATCTTGAAATTACTTGAATCAGATAGTAGAGGTTGAATTATTGGCCAACATCAAATTATTAGCACGAGTCATGAAAAAGGTTGGCATTTTCAATCATGGTGTAGATCATGTCGGGTGATCCGGTTAGCGACCAAATGGTCATGTACTAGCTCAAAAGCAGTCTGGAAGTCTCAAGAGCTTGGGTGATACTGTTAGCAACCAAATGGTTTGTACTAGCTCAAAAGCAGTCTTCTTTGTCAAAGCTTGGTTTGTATCATTGATGGCATGTGCCATAAACGACAAAAACTCGTCCACAAGTGTCTGATGCTCCTTAATAACCCCGAAGCATTCTAACCATGGTCTTAGTTATGCTCTCTGTCTAACCATCTGTTTTGGAAAAGCAATCACCAGCTTAACCCCATGTTTCTTCATTTATTGGAGTACAAGCTTGGAAGATGGGAGTTCATCTAGGTAAGAGTACTTTAGCATTAAGCATGTTTGGCTAGGGACCCATGGGCACGTGTCTCTAAAAGTGTTTAAGGCGGAACACATGATGTGTATGGGTTTTGCAGGTTGTAAGTAAAAAACCCAATCATTTTATTTATTATAAAGGTTTTATGGCTAATGTGTACATGGCAAGTACACGGCAAGTATATGCCACATTAACATGAGAGGGAACAATGTGTAAAGCAGGTGCTCCCTTACTAAGAGAACGTGGACATCCAATAAACTAGACACCCTTTATTAATGTAGTGTGAAGTTTGGGTACTATTAAAATAGTCCATCTTTAAGGTAGTCCTTGTAGTACAACCATCCATCGCGAATGTTGTACTCCAAAGCAATGCCTTGTAAGCACTTACTTCAAGAGTCCATGTGCTTGGGAATACATTCCCTTCATGGGTCCATTGATTGTAGGCGGATGCTGCCTTTTTCAGGGGCATCGACAACCATATTCTTCTTCCTTGGCGAGTTCTCAATCTACAAGTTAAATTTTGAGAGAAAATGCCACCAACAAAGCTGAGGCTAAATTACATGCCTCATCAAGGGCCAATAAAACCCAACACGTGGTAGATCCCAACGTCCCACCAGGATATGCCCTGTATACGTTCTACAAATCCATCACACTAGTTTGTGGACTCCTCTTTTAGTCCATGTTTTTTTTTTTCCTGTACGATATTGGACACGCACACTTTTTCCAAAAATACACACAAGTTCAAGAAAAAAACTGGACATGCATACTTTTTCCAAAAATACACAAGTTCATGAAAAATTCATTTTTTCTAAAACATGGGGTTTTCATGCTTTTCCTATATTTTAGCCCTGCATGTTCCTGCACTTGGATACCACATGGGCATATCTGTATAGCATGTGGGACCTCGAGTGGTAATTGGTTCCTTGTGAGCCACGAGTCAGCAAGGGTTCCACTATAAGCGTCCAAGGTCAGGTGTACAAGTCCCTCACATGGTCTTGGTCATGTGTGCAAGCCCCGCACATGGGGCAGTGCTAGTCCATATTGTGAGTCATCCTCTAGAGGTGTATTGGGTTTTGCTTGGGACACTAGTCGTAGGATTAGAGGTCTTATAGCATATCTATTTTGGGTATGTGTGCAGGTAGGCAAAGGGGCAGCCCTGTGGGCCACCCCAAAAGGGCTCATGGCCCTTGCCTATAAGAAGGGTAGCCTTGTGGGCCACCCTAGGGGCCAAAGAGGCCCCATGGCCAAGCCCAACAGCTCATGAAGGGCTGGACGTGCAGCGGCCAGCCCCAGAGGGGCTATTGCTTCAGTCAGCCAGCCAAAGAAGGGCCAGACCTTGGTCGGCCAACATATGGGCAGCCAGATCATAGGCGGCCAGCAGCCTGTGGGTGGGCACAGGCCTGAATGGCCCGCATATGAAAGACACCTATTTTATGGTGCATAAAACAAGTTGTGGGACTTCAGCAAACAGGCCGACCCCCTTTTAGCAGACCGACCAGCAGCTATATGTGCTTATAAAAGCAAAGGCATCTCATTATTCACAAAGTGCTGAAGTTATCCAAGGGCCAGGACAGCCAAAGGGAGAACCCAAGCAAGGTGAACTTGAAGGTCAAGAGTCATATCATTTACAGGCTGCAGATTTACAGCCGAGGAAGACCTGCAGAAAGTCGGTTGTTTTTCATCATTGAATAAAGCAAATACACCAGTCCTTGGTGGGGGCCCTTCAGAGGGTATTTGGGACCCAATTGGGTGTACTTTGTCTTTGTTCTTCTTCTCTACTCTTATCTCCGCTATTCTTCTCTACTCTTATCTCCGCTACTGTAAGCCCAGCGGGGCACGCAATGACAGACTTAACCACAAGAGATAAAGATACGGAGAGAGAGAAGGGAATAGGGATCTTGCACAATACACCACACTGAGCGGGGAATAGGCCCTGCCCCCGTTCAAGAATTTATTCAAGAACAATCCATGGGCACGCTGGCCAGGATCAATACAATCAATGAATACAAAACAAACAGATATGCCGATGTAGGATATCCAAGTCGATGTCGATGTCGAGGCACGAGATCTCTGATGCCGAGCACACCACAGGGATGACCCACAAGTATCTCTCACCGAGCTAGTACCAAATCCAATGAATCCAAGTCCAAGACCAAGTCTAGATCCAAGTCCAAATACAAGTCGAGATCCAAATCCAATAAATCCAAGTCCAGATCCAAGTCCAAAATCCAACTCCATGTCTAAGCTCTATGTCCAAGTTCCATATTCATGTCTAAGCTCTATGTTCCGTGTCCAGGCTCTATGTCCAAGTTCCATGTTCATGTCCAAGCTCCATGTCTAAGCTCTATGTTCCATGTCCAAGCTCTATGTCCAAGTTCCATGTTCATGTCCAAGCTCCATGACCAAGCTAAATGTTCCATGTCCAAGCTCTATGTCCGAGTTCCACGTTCATGTCCAAGCTCCATGTCTAAGCTCTATGTTCCATGTCCAAGCTCCATGTGCAAGTACCATGTTCATGTCTAAGCTCTAGCTTTCAAAGATGGGCGGAGCTGGGTGGCGGCTAGGTGGCGCCGCGACGGCCAGGCGGAGTTGGGCGGTGGCTCAGGGCTGGGCGGCGGCTGGGCTGAGCTGAGTAGCGGCGGTGGCGGCGGGATGAAGATGATGGTCTCCTTGCTCTCCAGAAGCTTGATGCCCAAAACAAGAGGGCTCTAGCTTCTTTTATACTTGGGGAGAGCCTTGCTTTTTGCCAAAAAGCCATCATGCTTTTGCTTTGTCTTTTTATGGTTTACTTTTTCCTTTTTGCCTTTGCTTTTACTCTTTTTACGTTTATTAATAAAATATTACTCAACTTTTGGTTTTGAGAAAGCGCCTTTTAGCTTTTTGGTCTGGCTTAGTCTTCTCGTCAATCCTGTTTTACTTTTTGCTTTTTCCTACTTTTTGACCAAGAATGGTGCTTTTTCTTAATCAAACCTTATGGACCCTATCTCCATGTCTTCTTCCACTTGTCTAGTGTCCGAGCATGGGTTTGATCATGTGAAATAGAGCTAGGAGGACGAAAACTGTAGACTGCAAGTGTTCCAAGCATGTCCATATCTTCCAAGTACATCCATATGTCCGTGGTACATCAAGTATATCCATATGTTTCAAGGTACAAGCCCCATCTGGTGAGGTTGTGCATCTGGTCTTTCCCCATATCTGTGGTGTCATCTGCACATCTGGCAACATCTCAGTGTCTTTTCTTTGACCAATAGCTTTGTTCTTGATGGTACTTCGTCATGGCGTGTCACATGTGTTCGATAAAATAAATGCATACTCACATTCTGCAAAAACTAGACACAAACTAGTCAACAAACAAGTATGCATCATTCGCGTCTATTGGGTACTCTAGGTATTGGCCAGGTAGTTTGGAGCCCAGGAGACTATCACATGCCATAAATCCAAGCATTGTCCACACATCAAAAACAACACATAAAGTCAAAGAAATTTAAACATACATCATAATGTAGTGCATAAGTAAAGATCCTCTTGGTCATGGATTGTCTTGTTTGGTTTCATCGAAACCTTGCTGAGCCATATGGTTCCCAAGGAAACCGCTCAGACTATCCTCAAGGCCATCTGGACACTAGGACCGCCCGAGAGTTCTTCCATGGTCATCTGGGCCATCTGGTTGCATTGACCGCCCGACTGCGAAATCCAATACAGTCATCTGGGCCATTTGGTCGCAATAACCACCTGACTGCGAAATCCAATACAGTCATCTGGGCCATCTGGTCGCCATGACTGCTCGACTGTGAAATCCAATACAGTCATTTGGGCCATTTGGTCGCAATGACCGCTCGACTGCGAAATCCAAGATATCTGGCATCGTTGCCGTCCAATGGGTCATCTGCCATCGTTGCCTTCCATATACAAATCTCATTCCGGCATTGTTGCCATCCGATGGGTCATCTGGCATCGTTGCCACCCATATACAAATCTTGCTCCTTTGGCTATCCGACATTGTTGCCACCCAAACTAGAGCATGTCCAAGAAACCATTATATAAGCAGAATAATGATCAATTCCGGTCGAATATATATACAGTGAAGAGGGCTAGAGGCACAATCCCTCTATTGAATCTGTCTTGATCGCAAGACGTCCATATCTGTACTTCAAATACATATGGACCAACCACTTTTTTATAAGCTCGAAGTATGTCTGGATAGTCCTAGAAGTACTTATCTGGCATCCATTTCGCATTCAATAGCGAATAATTCTTGAATTCCAAGAGGAACTTTCTGACCATTGTCTTTCCCCTTTTTTTCTCACAGAATGAAACACAATCTGTTCTGGCTCTTCCACCCCTGGTGGATTGTTCAAAACAAGTTTCTCTGGAGATAACCTGTACATGGTTTCAATAAACTGTCATGGAAAACATTATATATCTTCTAATGATCTGAAAGGTCCAACCGATGAGATTCATGGTTGATCTTCTTGGTATCTTGAAAGGTTCATATACCATCATTCTCTGACTTCGGCAATTCCAAAGATAAAATCCATAGCAATATTCTCCCATAGATCATTCAATGGGTGCAATAATCTTGCTGGTGTTTGTCGATCAAACTTGACCTTCTGAGAAACCAAACATTCTCAATGTCCTTCCTCATAGTAGGCCAATAGAAATAGCTCTCCCACCCCACCCCATTGTATCCTGTATAAAATGATGAGAAAGTAGATGATAATATGATCCTTTGCTTATTCCCTAATTAGATGTCAATGTTGAGGCACGAGATTTTTGATGCCGAGCACACCACGAGAATGACACACAAGTATCTCTCACCGGGCTAGTACCAAATCCAATATCCAAATCCAATGAATCCAAGTCCAAGTCCAAGTCTAGATCCAAGTCCAAATCCAAGTCCAGATCCAAGTTCAAATCCAAATCCAATAAATCCAGATCCAAGTCCAAAATCCAAGCTCCATGACTAAGCTCTATGTTCCATGTCCAAGCTCATGCCTAAGGTCCATGTTCCATGTCCAAGCTCTATGTCCAAGTTCCATGTTCATGCCCAAGTTCCATGTCTAAGGTCTATGTTCCATGTCCAAGTTCCATGTTCATGTCCAAGCTCTAGCTCCCAAAGATGGGCGGCTGGGTGGTGGCTGAGCTGAGCAGCGGTGGCGGCGGGATGAAGATGAGGGTCTCCTTGCTCTCCACAAGCTTGATGCCCAAAACAAGAGGGCTCTAGCTTCTTTTATACTTGGTGAGGGCCTTGCTTTTTGCCAAAAAGCCATCATGCTTTTGCTTTGCCTTTTTATGCTTTGCTTTTCCCTTTTTCCCTTTGCTTTTACTCTTTTTACTTTTATTAATAAAATATTACTTAATTTTTGGTGCTTTGCTTTTCCGGCTTTAAGGCCTTGCTTTTTGGCCTTGGAGTTGCTTTTTGAGAAAGCGCCTTTTAGCTTTTTGGTTTGGCTCAGTCTCCTCTTTCCAATGGTACCCTTGACTCGCGGTCAACCTTGTTTGACTTTTTACTTTTTCTTGCTTTTTGACCAAGAATGGTGCTTTTTCTTAATCAAACCTTATGGACCCTATCCCCATGTCTTCTTCCACTTGTCTGGTGTCTAGGCATGGGTTTCATCATGTGAAATAGAGCTAGGAGGACCAATGTCACGTGCATAAAATGCCATGGACATTCTCAGATGCTGGTCTAGAAGAGGCAGCCAGAAAAAGAGTATAAGAACCAGAAGTTGGAGCACACAGTGCTGTTTTGGCAGTAGTGTGGACTTGGAGAAGGACTTGGATCCCTGTTGGTTGTACCAGAGTAGAGCAGGAGCTGGCGGTTGAGACAAAAGGGCTGTCGACTGAACCAGAACCAAGGCGGCTACAGGGCGCATCACTTTTGATGATTATATGTCTAGTCGGCTGGCCGGCAGCAATCGGCCAGTTCTCCATGAAGTTATAAGGCAAGGGTGCTCCTCAATGTATTCATTCAACTCTTTAGGAGTTGGGTCCAAGTTAGGAGTAGTTTTGGTGATGTTCACCTTTTCAAGAAGGCAGCCAAGGGCTGTAGATTGTAGGTATCTTTTTGTACCATCAGAAATATACTAAATTTTCAGCATTTCTCTCTCTCTCTCTCTCTCTCTCTCTCTCTCTCTACTCTCCCTTCTGTTTGCGTTTTTGCATCAGCATGTTCTCAGTGGTGTTTAGGGTTGAAAGAAGACTCCCAGAGCTTCCGCGTGCTACAACCAAATAGTTATAGCTACATTGTGCAATTGCTTTTTAACTTTCTGGTCCGACTCAGTCTCCTCTTTCCAATGGTGCCCTTGGCTTGCGGTCAACCCTATTTGACTTTTTACTTTTTTCTACTTTTTGACCAAGAATGGTGCTTTTTCTTAATCAAACCTTATGGACCCTATTCCCATGTCTTCTTCCACTTGTCTGGTGTCCGGGCATGGGTTTCATCATGTGAAATAGAGCTAGGAGGACCAAATAGTTACAGCTACATTATGCAATCGTCAAGAACCAAGGTGATGAATATTCCTTGTCAAAGTATAATGTGAAATAGAGCTAGGAGGACCAAATAGTTACAGCTACATTATGCAATCGTCAAGAACCAAGGTGATGAATATTCCTTGTCAAAGTATAATCATGTTTGTAAGCTTCCGCATGTTATAGTGGTATCAAAGCTTTGCCTTTTGGTGAAGAGATCAGTCGAGAAAAAAAACAAGATTTTTTTTTTTAAAAATTTGCTTGTGTGGTTGGTTTTCAGACGCTAGTTGTAGTCCCATCCCGATGTAACTCTTGTCTCTCGATGGATGGTTGGTTTCTAGCCTCCGAAAGCGGTCGAAAATTTCCTCTACATACACAGTGGATGGTTTTATCGCGGCCAGGGAAAAACTTGACCCCTCCAACTATGGTAAATTCTGACGATGATAGAGAACACCAAACCCCTGCAGAAACTATTTCTTTGAGAGTGACTGCATCCAGAAGCCAAGTCACCGGTGATGATATAGACACCATGTTCCAAGAATTTATGTGCATCGTAGGGCAACAAGAGAAATTGATGCGGCCGTGCACAGCTTCTATAAAGGCCTTGGAGAAACAGATACCTCTTCAAGATACTCCTCTCCTCCGCTAGTCATCACCAAGATCCTTCTTAAACCCCTTCCTAGATACCTGCTTCGACTATCTCCCTTGAGGAGTTAACACACCAGTCCTGCGTGACATGATTTACAAGTATGAGAGGTAGAGCTTCGAACATAGGCTGGAGCGTGAGGAACGACGGCGACACATGGAGCATGAGCGATACCTTGCAGCTCTCAACACAAGGACGATACTAGCCACTTCTTCGACTCACCTTCACAAAAGGGTGAATCTCAATAAGTATAACACTAAACTCGACCCCACAACTTTGTACTTCTGGATTTATCTGTTTGAAGCCTGTTTTGCAATTGGTAGGAAGCCGGATATAAAGAAGGTTGTGTTAATTGGTTGCTACATAGAAGGAGAAGCCATCTCTTGGTCGACACATTGGGCCGAGGAAAATTCCAATCATGGAGATGTTGCTTGCGAGTGGGACCAATTTGTCACGGACCTCAAGAAGTGGTTCCTACCACCGCAGTATCTTGAGCGAGGATGAGTATCGGGGATTGCGCCAGAATGTGGAGCCAGTCCTCTAGCTTGCAAAAAAGAGCTAAACAAGGCATTGCAAGGTTAAAAGACAAAGGTACAAGATCTAGTTAAGGAAAAAAAGGCTATGATCAAATTCACCAAGCAGCAACACATCTCAACAGGCAAATTGCTAATGCCAAGGCTGACCTCTCCAAACTAGAAGACACAATCGAGGCCCTCACAAAGGAAAGAGAAGAATTGACAACACAAACAGGCAATTAAAATTTAAGAGTCTAGGTAAAAGAGAGAAGAACAAATAACACAAGCTTTGGAAGAAAAGAAATCTCACCTGATCTAAATTTGCCAAAGTATTTAGCGATAGAAAGCACGACTCCTACTGAGAACAATGATCTATTTGAAAGGTTGAGGAAAAGGGTAGCACCATCACTCACTTGGCTTTACAGTTGCAAAAATCAGATGAGGATAAGAGAGGTCAATTCTTGTACGGTTTAGACTTGCAAGTCTAGTGGGATGTATGCCACAAACTTTTGATTGGACACTTTCGCTTGTGCAAAGTGCCGAGATGAAATACAATATAGAAAACCGAAGACTCCTCAACCCGGAGTAGCCAAGGCAGCGACTGCCAATGGCAACAGTGGCAGTACCGGCCGAATTGAGTTGTTCAAGACAATTGGCTACACATGTGGCTAGAGAGTGGTGATCCTCTTCGACAGTGGCAGTACCGGGGACGTGGTCACGGAACAGGCCACTCAGTGAGCCCGTTTCTCATTGACCTTGTTAGATAAGAAAGTGGAGGGATTTAGCACAGGCATGACAACAAGTATCAAGTTTGAAGCTCGTCGTGCTAAATTAGCTATCGAGGGCACAAAGTTTGTGCACGATTTCATGGTTGCCCATCTTGTAGGTGCATACCTTATCTTAGGGATCTAGTGGTTTCACAAGTGATCCATTTGTTAGAGTTTGCAAGGCAGCAAGGACAAAGTGGTGGATTAGCAGAAGCTTCTCTTGTCCGATTGCAAGTAGAGGGCTGCAAGGATCTTTGGTATGCATCATGAAGCTGTGAATCAACAAGATCATTGTACATATAGCATGTTTTGGCAATATATAGTAAATTAGGTCTCTCTCTCCTTCTCTTTTGTGTCTTTGCTAAACATAGGATTAGCGTTAGTCTTCTTTGCTTAGCATTAATCATGAACATGCTTCCGCAATGCTTGTTACATTGTGTCACATGCGGAAGCTCTTGGAGTCTTCTTTCAGCCCTAAACACCAACTTGGAACATGCTGATACAATACGCATACAGAAGAGAGAGAGCTGAGTATTCAGTATATTCTATGGTACAAAAAGGTACATCTTGGCTAGCCCATGGTTGCCCCTCAAAAGGTGGTAAAACACCTAATCTATTGCTAATCTAGGACCCAGTCCTGGCTGGACTGAATGATCTAAAACAATGAGCAACATTGCCTTTTATAAGCTTTGGGAATTATTGATGGACTGGTCGATTGTTGGTCGGCCAGAAAATTCTGCAACTTTGCTGCAGCGGCAGGTGTCCTATTCATTCATGCGCTGGGCGACAGCCTTTCTTGTCCTCCACCAGTCCCTTCCTTGCCAATATCAGCAACATCTGCTCCAAAATCAGGTTCAAGTCTGGTTCTTTATATGTTGCCCCTTTAGGGATTAGCCCTGGGATTAGCTTGCACATGTCTTGCACATGACATTTACCCTGGACGTTGATTGGGAGCAGCACACGTTTCGGATTACCCGAAATGTGTCCAAGGCTCTTGTGATCATTAAGTGTGAGCCATGGATACCTAACTTTCTGGTCATCAGCCATATCCAAGCTTCACGAGAGATTCGGAAAAGTGCACAGTGTGCGGTGATCTATGTTCAAACCCAGTGCTTCAGAGAAGTACAAGGCCCTGCATGATTGGTTCCAGAAGATCTTTATTTGGGATGACCTTCCTTCTAAGCTTCCCCCATCTAGATTTTGCTACGCACATATATATAGCACTATATTGTGCTAGTTGGCTATCAATAATGCTGTCGGTCTCTTTTTAGTGTCCATGATTTCGACTTGTCCAATGGGTGTTTGCCATGTGGCAGTGTCACGTGGCATATGCATTAGCTCCGAGGTAGCCCGTACACCAGCTGGCACCTATTAACTGCCTGCAGATTCTAATCCTGTTGCCCACAACCTGTATGTAGGTGAGTGTGTGTCACATTTAGCATCCCTATTCCTTGGAGCAACTGGTCCTTGGGCATGATGATCTCTTCTTGTACAAGGCTCACTGTTGTTTGCATCATGTGGAAAGGTCAGTCCATCAATGTAGGGCAACAATTTAAGCGATAGTTCAATGCAGGTCTGTGGTTATGGGCTTTATGCACACTTGCCCCAGTGCTCACACATGTCTGGGCGTGCATGGTGCTTATACTTTGTGTCTAGACTCTAATGTTTGGGTTTCTGGAGAGAACCCAAATAGTGACTTCCCAAACCAGGACTTTTGCACTCTTGGAACCTAGGTATGGCGAGTACCAATACACCAGGAAGAACCCAAATAGTGACTTTTCCCAAACCCGTATTGTGAGCTGCTGGAACCTAGGGGCTCTAACCTATCCAAGCACATGTGTGCCTAAAAAGAAAAAAATTTCAGGCTCACTAGTTTGTGATACCAGCCGTAGACAATGTAGTGCTACGTGCTAGGGTTTTCAGAGATAGAAAAGAGTGTGGTGGAATCACACATACAACACACACAAGAGTCCTAAACTACTGTCTGTATTATACAACTGAAATTCAAGTACAAAGGATGGCTGAGAGTGAAGACGTCAACTTGCAGACCAACACTGTTGAAGATCTCCGCGGTTAACCCACGCTGTAAGGGAAACACTCTGTAGAGTGACTGTGCTGAGCAAATGCAGATGATTATAATGGTTTTGCTACACAGGTATATATAACACTATATTGTGCTGGTCGGCCTTTTTTTATTGTCCACAACTTGTTGTCCAATGGGTGCTTGCCATGTGACATATGTGCTGGTTCCAAGGTAGCCCGTACACATGCCCGCCTCTATTAATTGCCTGCGAGTTTGCCCATAGCCTGTTACCTGTATGTAGGTGAGGTGTGTCACATTGAGCATCCATATTCCTTGGGGCACCTGGGTTCCTTGAGCATGATGATCTTTTCCTGTACAAGTCTTAATGCTGTTTGCATCATGTGGAAAGGTCAATCCATCAATGCAGGGCAACACTTTAAGCGATAGTTCAATGCAGGTCTGTAGGTGATGTGTGATGGGCTTTTTCCACACTTGCCACATTGCTCACATTATTTTAGGTGTGCATGGTGCTTATACTTTGTGTCTAATGTTTGGGCCTCTGGAGTTTGTGATCTTGACAAGTGCTTTTGTTTCAGAGAAGACAATAGTGAAAGTAAGACTTCCTGTCTTGCAGGTGAATGCTGCTTACAAAAAGGCTCTTCTTCGTTTTTGCCCTGATCGTGTTACAGCGTTGGCTAGAAGCGATCCTCTGCATCAAGTGGAAGCAGAGGAAACGTTCAAACTCATATCAAAAATGCAAAACACTTTGCAGCTAGCTGCAGCCAGCAATTATTGAGTTATATACCTTCTTAGTCAAAAAAAGGGTTTTGGCAACCCAAATACCTTCTTTTGGGTCCAAAATGTGAAGCTTGCTTACTGACTGCATTAAGAAGTAAGAACTCTTAAGGACAGTATTGAAAGTTTTGAGCAATACATTTATACAGAATTTGTAAATTTAGGGCTTGGTGTTTGTAGACTTCAGGAAATTTTGAGTACATGAGAAGTTAGTATATAATTTCTGTCCTTGAAGAGGTGAGGGTTTTAGTGTTTTTGGCATTGTTTCTCCACCTGATTTTGAGAAGCAACTTCCAGGTTTGTCATGACCTGGTATGGCAAAGCATGTTAGTGTGTTATTTAAATCTCTTTTGACATGTGACACCTGAACAGGACATCTGATTACTTGTCATAGGGGAAATCTATACTTTCTGAATGATTATCTTATCAAGTCTACAGCAGACACATTTATTTATATTTGAGCTGCAAAAATAAATCATTAATTGGACCAGATCTGAACAGACTAGCATTTCATTATCATATAAGCTTGGATTCATTTTTTGGGGGCAGGGAGTCTGTAGTGTGTGTGATTTTATATGCCCCTTAATACGGGTTGGTTAGTCTGTGTATATGCTGTTTGTAAACTGACATGTTTATGTAACCATTTAAACGGCAAAAAATGCTCTGAATTGAACCTTTTTTCTGAGGCGTGCTCGGCTGCCCTTTTGTTTGCAAAGTCAGCCTTGTCTCTTTTTTTTTTTTGGCCCTTTTCGGTTAAGGTTTGAATGTAAAATACCCCTTTAAGCGTTGGATTGGTGCATATCTTAACAGTCTCTCTCTTGTATAAGACGGAGTTTTAACACTCTAAGCGGAATGTGGGACTTTAAAGAAGCAGAAACCCTCAAGTGAACTAGGAGAGGGGTTTATTTTGATTGAAGTATCCTTAGAGAATTTTAATAAACCCTCTTCCCTAATTGTTGTAGATTAACCTCTCTGTGAACCTATCAACTTGCTGGCAGACATCAAGTTTCTTCTGCTCACAAAACAATCAGTGGTGTCACTCACAAATAGCTGTCTGTGGCCATTTACTCGATGTAAAAGAGAAATTGATGATGGGACGTGCTTCAGAGTACTAGACTCTTATTGGAATCTTATTTGTGCATGGTGTTAGGTGGACATAAATTAGTACTCTCTTCTTTACAAGAGAACATTTTTTATTTGCATTGCAGATGAAGTATAGATGCAATTTTGATGCAAAGAAACCTCTGGACTTAAAAATGACTTTGGTAGATACTTTTCAATGATTATCTAGCTTCATGCATAAATGTCATGTGAAAGAGAGAGAGCACACCCCAAAAAAAAACAAAAAAACAAAGTGTGATTCGGTAAAACTTCCAACAAAATAATGCAGCCAGAAATCAACTATCTAGCTGCAATGGTGCACATTTTAAAAAAGGTTCATGAAGCCATGCAGTCAAATTATGTGGTACTATGACTAGTGCAAGTTTTCAAGAACACTTCGATCATGAGGGATAAAAAAAATTGCATTATTGTATAGATCAAGGAAATGTCAAGAACTTTCCCTAACGTACCTTAGATTTTGAATTTATTCTCCTAAGAGAGCCATAACTCCTTAAGGGGACTAATCTCAGAACTATGATTTGTTACCTAAGTGACTAAAGAGTGCAGAGTATTTGTGCATTTTCACAATAGCCTGTTATGAGGATTTTGTCCTCACTGTTATGAGAATGATGGCTTTGATTTTTGGAGTTCACTCCAAGTTTTATACTATCAATGCCAATTCTAACCAAATTATTTTGATTGTTTAGTGATCTATATTCCATTAATCCAAGTACATTCAACTCAAGTATAATGTATACACATGTATATTCCCTTCATGTACGTGTAATGTATACACATGTATATTCCTTTTGTGTATACATATACTCCCTTCATGTACGCATAATGTATACACACATGTATATTCCTTTTGTGTATACTCAATGTTCATTCACCAACTTTAAACTGCTTCGTAGGAACACGCTTTTAACTTGGTACTATTCTTTAAGTCGACCTAAGTACCAAATCACATAAGGGCCTTTACAGACCAAAGCGTGCACCCGCCAAGCTAAACTTTTGTGCTTTTGGTGGGCATGAGAGCTTTACACACCAAATGTGCCCACCATAGCCCATCGGTTAGAATGGATGGCTACGTGTCGTGAGGTATTGGGTTGAAGTCCCACCATCTACCTTTTCATTAAAGGTTGCAAAGGGAAAAGAGCCCGGCCCACGGCCTTGGGCAAGGGGTCTTGGCGGCCCAGCATTGTCCGCGCAATATCTTTTCGCTGCGTGGCACATTGCCCCCTGTAGAAGAAGGCTGGTAGGCGGGGAAGCCTCCAGTCGGTAAAGACCCTAAGTTTATTAAGGTTTTACTTTCTTCCATCCAAATTAATAAGTAAGATCCTTTTCTATAGGCCTTTGTTAGCACACACATGAGCAATATATAAGATTATTGATTCTTTAGCTTGAAGATAATTCTTCAAACCTCTCGTTTTTTAAAACCTACTATGAGTAGTCTTTATATATTTTAAAATATGTCATTGATAACAAGTGTATAGAGGCGGTGACACCTACCATTTCCTTGAACAATTCAAGTTCTAACTTAAAAAAAAAGTTTTTGGAATGATTGGCAAGTATGATATGTCTCCCTATGTTGAAGGTTTTGAAGCAAGCTTCTCGCTCATCAACATATTTATAGTTGTTGTAGCCTTTAATCTAAATCTCACTTCATAAAATCACTTTAAGATTGCATTTAGTGCATAATTCTATACACAGTTTTTCTAAAAGTACTTAGTTTTTTTTAAATCAATGGTTGAAATATGTACCATGAATAATAATCAAAAAGTGGTATTGACATCTATCTACCTACTTCATTATACTATAATGAAGATCCTTAATCTCTATTTTGTGTGGATATGGTGGTAGTAATAGCTACTCCCCTTCAAATTGTATGTCCTTAACCTCTATTTTTGTGTGTGGATGGTGGTAGGTAATAGCTACTACCCTTCAAATTGTAGGTCTCTGGTTTATTAAAAGTTAAGTGCTTGTCACCACTAGGTACCTTTTGTTTAGTGGTCACGATCAGATGGGTGGTGTTAACCAATAGATCCTTTTGATGGTAAATTCTTGCTGTGTCCTATATTGTATATCTTTTTTGTACATTGTTGGTATTTTAATGTCTATCCATATTGTAATTGATTTTTGTATTGGGTTTAGAAAGTTTTATTTATGGGCACGTGTGTGCTCGCATGGATGCCGACAATTAAGGAGACATTTGTGGGAACATACATTGTGTAAAGGCTATCGACTTGAAGATTATAAAAGCCCAATAAGGAGGGTGTGAAGGCCCAAATTTGTAATGGTTATTGCATTGACACACACACACACACACACACACACACACACACACACACACACACACACACACAAGGCAGGCTTGAGAGGTCTCCCAAATAGTTTTTTTCTTAGATTTGCAAGATGCACCTTGAAGAGCCATGCATTTTCCCCTTTTGCAATGAAATCACTGCATGTGAAGAGATTGGAAAAGTGTTGGCATGAGCCGAGAAGCACGGCATGTGGGTGGCTTGAGTAGACGATGCTGTATTATACGCGGTTGTGAGCTCAACTTGGAGGCAGACAACATCACAAGATGAAGGGGCCATGGTGGTGGAAAGGGACCTTCAAAACCACCAAGTAGATTCTTAGGCCATGTCTCACATGGGGCATGGGGAAATGAGGGAAGAAGAGCAATTCAAATTGCTCTTCTTCATCGATCCACTTTGGTCATAAAAATATCCATGATTGCACATCTTCATGGATGTGCTCAAAAGGGAATACAACGTATTACTTTATCCTGAGAACTTTTTGACTTGTGGATTTCTACATGTTTATTCTTGTCTTCAATCCAATTGTCAGGTTTGTTTCTGTAAAGCTGTTTTGAGTCAGTGTACATATGGTGTGGATGGTTTGCAAATAAATTTTGCCCTGAATGCCCTGGCAAGTGTACAGACGAAATGGCTTTGGAGTGAGTCAGTGAATGCATTTTTCTTCGGAACAGATATTGGAGATTTGGAGTTTTTATTTGTATGAGCTTTTTAGTCGTCAAGCAGGTGTCTGGGATGTGTATAAATAAGAGGTGGATGAGCATGAGGATATTAATGATGGGTTTTGATGAGCTTCTGGTGAAAATAATGTAGATATGCTGGTTTAGGTGGAGAGAGAGCTCAATTCAAACTGTAAATGTTGAAATCCCTCAGGCGACGCCAGCAAAATATAATTGCTTTTATGCTTGAGATTGAGAATCTTTCAGGTTTGGAAATGGCCGTCTTGGTGTGATGATGCTGATCATGAGGCTGTGGGCAACTCTCGCATAATTTTGGAAAGGTTATGGGCTGGGTGTGATAATCCGAAGCACAAGGAGAAGGAGAGGCTATTGTAAGTGGTGGCCATT
The DNA here is from genome assembly GCF_041138505.1 of Cibotium barometz. NCBI lineage: Eukaryota > Viridiplantae > Streptophyta > Polypodiopsida > Cyatheales > Cibotiaceae > Cibotium > Cibotium barometz. Next base: position 19,676,643 of record NC_141050.1, read on the forward strand.
ATTTTGAAGTAATAAATAAATAAAAAATATGATACACTTGGCCACTTTATAAATAGCCAAGTGGAAGGTCTTTTGGCCGCCAGCTTGATATCTCGAAGGGTGGCGCGACGGCGTGAAGGAGGTGTGTGGAAGGTGCCAACCGACAGAGAGAGGAGGGGCCAGCGAGGAGCAAGGTGTGGACGGAGGGCTGTGTGGAAGAGAGTCGGAGTGCCCTGCAGTGCTAGAGAAGGTACTGGAGCCGCCTTGTAGTGAAGAGGATGCCTGGCGAGTGATCGTGTGTAGAGCGAGGTGGTGGGGCTCCCTGGTGAAGAGCCAGAGTGAAAGTTGACAGGTGCTGGCGTCGAAGGTCGACGGCTGACAGCGCAAAGCGAGGGCTGTGTGAAAGTCGAGAGGGCCGCGTGTGGGAACCAGTGGGACGAGCTGGTAACTGGCACAAGTTCTGACATCGAGGTGCGTGGGGTTGCTGGCCAATGATAAGGCGGAAACCACTTTCCAGAAAGACTCAAGCTGGCGTTAAGGGTTATGAGCTGGTGTTAACGCTAGAGAAGGCGCCCTGCTCATAGAGGAAACTTAAGAAGAGAAGAGGAAACGTGGCTGCTGCTAGTGTGTGCAAAGGGGAGCCACCCTTGGAGTTAACTGTGAGCTGACGGAAAAGAGAGAGAGAGACCACGATGTAGCCGCCTTGTGCAAGAGCAGAGCTTGGCGAGTGATTGTGCTGAAGAGCCTGGCTGGGGACTTCCCGGGCACTGACAGGTTAGCTAAAGAAGTAGGCAAAGAGCGTAGCTCTGGTGGACAAGCTCGTGTGGGTGAGTTGCAGGTTAAAGGTGTTGGCCGCCTCATTGAAGGAAGGCTGCTGGTCGAGCTGTTCTGTAGGCGTGGAAAGCAGAGGCCAGGATTCATGTTGGTGCAGTTGCTACTGGGAGGGCTGTTTGTTTGAGGCCTCTGGTGTGAGACCAAAAGAAGCTTAGGCAGTGTGTGTGTGTGTTGTTTGCTGTGCGTGTGATATAAATGAGAGTGCGAGGAAGAGTGGGTTGAAGCTTATAAATTAATAAAATTTATGTAACCCCTTGTAAATGGACAACAGGGTTTGTGTTGATGATATGTGAGTGGCTTAGCCTTGTTGACAGATAAAAGGCTTTTATAATGAAACATGTGAGCTGTTGAAACTGCCTTTCTTTGGGTATCTCTGGGTGGTGTAGAGAGAGAGAGATATTTTTTTTCTTTCCAGCTAGAGAAGCTGGTGGTGCCCCTTGTGCTTGTGAGTGTTCTGAAGGTGGTGAGTCGGCGAGCTATAGTGGCCTTCTTGTGTTCTTGAGCTGCCTCACATCTTTCTGGTACCCCCACTAAGGAGTTGCTCTTTCTGGTATGGTGGTTTGACTGAGGATTGCTCTGTTATTTCCTTCAGTTATCAGGGTGTGTGCCTTAGGTGTTGAGAGTTTCAGAGAAAGTGCTTTCTTGGGATCTGAGGTGAAGTTTGGGGGTGAAAATGATGTCTTATCCAGAGTTTTATGGTAGCCCTAATGAGGATGTGGCAGACTTCTTGGAAAGGATGGAGGTTGCATGCATAAGCAACCATATTAATGAGTCGGTACAGGTGTTGCGGCTTCTGAGCATCTGTTTGAAAAGGGATGCAAGGACCTGGTACAGGACTTATGAGGAGTCATTGAGGGTTGCTGTTCCACATCTTGATATGACTGAGAATGGATTAAAGACAGCACTTAGCAACAGGTTCAAGAAGATAGAAGACCCCGACAAGGTTTGGCATGAGGTGCAAGCTCTGACACAAGGTGAGTTTAAATCATTAGATGATTATATGAAGAAATTTTCTTTGCTATGGGAGACTCTATGCAGGGCTTTAGGGAAGACCAGGTGCCGCCTGATATGATGAAGAAAAACAAGTTTGTAGCTGGGCTTAAAAGGAGTATTCGCTGGAAAGTGGAATTGAAGAAGCCCAGGTCTTTTGAGGATGCGGTAGAAATTGCTAAGTCAAAAGATTGGAAGCTGCAACAAATGAATCAGCTGGGGATGATTCCAGTTGTAGCACAGCTGGAGATTCGTAGAGTGGAGGCTACACCCATGAATGCAGTGGAGGCTACACCCATGAATGCAGTGATTGAGAGGATGAAGCCCACTGAAGCCCAAGCTATGCAGATGGTGCCACAAGCTAGTCAAGGAGTACCTATGGTTCCTGCAGGTTCTGATGAGGGATTGCGCAGGATATGAAACAGATGGTTGATCTTATGAAGAATTTGAGCTTAAATTTAATGGGAAGTACAGGTGGTGGACGTGGTAGAGGCCGTGGCAACAATCATGAGGGGGGAGATGGACAAGCAGGGTATGGACGTGGTCGCGATGATAGGGGCCGTCGTTTCATCCCTACATGCTGGAATTGTGGTGAGCTTGGTCATCTGAGTACAGATTGTGATAAACCTTAGCGTATGGGTGGTGATATGTATCCACTACCTTCACAGTTACCTGACAGGTCAAATGATTATGGTATTGATATCAGGGATCAAGCAGGCCCCAGTGGAATCACAGCTGTGAGGAGAAGGGGAAGGCAAAGGTCATGAATGTTGTTACTTTGGAGAATGTTCAGGGGAGAGAGGAAGGGGATGTGATGCCTGTTGGCAAACGCACAACGGATGAAAGAGAAGGAAAAGGGGTGGCTGGACCTAGCCGTAAGAAGGGGAAGCAGCAAGAAGGAGAAGATATGAAAGCCAAAAGGAAACGGAAGCCTCGTAGAAGGTTCCAGGTGTCAGACTTCCCACTGGGGGATGGGCAAACCAGCTATGACTTGAAATCTGATTTGGTGAACAGGAAGGCCAACATCACCTTTGGGCAGTTGGTGGAGATGGTGCCAAAATTGAGAAGACAATGGAAGAGACTGGTGAATCCAATGGAAAGGAAGAGGTCGGTTAAAGTACTATCTTTAGAGGAGTTTCCAGATATTTGCCCTATTGTGGAGGTGTGGAGTAAAGGCAGGAGCCTTGGTCAGGCCTATATAGATGGAGGAGCTCAAATCTGTGTGATTACCCAATCATGTGTGGAGCAGTCAGGCTTGAGGGTGTCTGGGGTTTCTGGGTTTCGAATCAGGATGGCTAATCATCAAAAGGTAAAATGTCTTGGTATGATAAAGGAATTGGAAATTGAAGCTTTTAATGTCAAAGCTACTGTAGATTTTCATGTGATGCCTACGGGTCTGGGTGCTTTTCCAATCATTCTTGGACGACCCTGGTTGCGAGTGGTGGGTGCAGTACAAGACTGGAGGTATGGGACCATTTCTTTGCATAATAAGCAGGGTAATAAAAAATCTTTTGAGATGCATAGTAGGAGATCTTTAAATGATGTGTGGGAGAGGCCACATGATTCAAGTGAAGAGGAAACTACCACCACTACTTCTGAATCAGAGACGGATTCATCGACCACTGCTTCTAGTGGAGAAGGGGCAGATGTGGCTTTTCTTATATCAAAGCAACAAAGTAATGAAGATAAAGAAGTGCATGAAGTGGGTGCTGAGGGAGAAGATACTATGGGGTCATATGACGTGATCGAGGAATTACTGCAGCCAAAGATAGAGGTGATCGAGGAATTACTGCAGGAGCTGATTGAAGGAATGCTGAGTCCGGATCTCTCGAGTGGAGAAAAGGTTAGATATGTTAATATGCTGTCTCATTTTCCAGAATTATTCATCACTTCTTATAGAGAGATTTGAGGATTTAAAGGGCCAGACCTGAGGATTGAATTAAAGGAAGGTGTAAAAACAGTTAGGCAAAAGCTTCGCAGGATGGGACGAGAACAAATGCAGGCCCTGAGAGAGGAAGTTGATAAGCTGTTGAGTGCAGGTTTCATTACACTAGTGGATACAGCTGAGTGGGTAAGTCCTACGGTGGTGAGTCCAAAGAAGGATGGCAGGTGGCGTATATGTGTGGATTTTAAGCCTTTGAATGCTGCTACGAAGAAGGATTCTTACCCCCTACCTTTTTTGGATGAGATTTTGGATACTGTAGCTGGATATGAAAGGTATAGTGTTTGTGATGGGTATTCAGGTTATTTCCAGTTAAAGATTGCAGAAGAAGATCAGCGCAAGACGACTTTCATTACACCGTGGGGGTGTTTCTGCTACAAAGTTCTTCCTTTTGGATTGATGAATGGACCAGCCTACTATCAGAGAAGGGCAAATTGGGTATTATATCCTTTTTTGGACAAGTTTGTGAAGGATTTTATTGATGATTTTTGTATATACAGCTCCAGGCAAGAGCATTGTGATAAGCTGGCTACAGTCTTTCAGCGTTATGATGAGTGTGGTGGTCAATTAAATCCAAAAAAGTGTTTTTTAGCTCAACCGAACCGAGGGTGAAGCTTTTAGGTCATGTTATTTCAGAGAATGGTATTGATCCAGATCCTGATAAAGTCAAGTCTCTTCTTCTTCTTCCTACACCAAAGAATACAAGGCAACTGGCTACTTTTGTGCAAAAGGTGAAGTATATGGCTCGATTCATCTCTCTATCTATATAGTTGTTATATCCTTTGCAGCAAGCAGCAAAGCATGATCCTTTGCATTGGACGGAGGAGTGTGAGGTGGTTTTTAATTGGGAACAGGTATTTTATGTCAATCTTTTAGTAGGTGAAGATGCAATTGGAGCCATGTTGTTACAGAAGGGGAAAGAATCACATTATATGCAACCAATCTACTGTGCTAGCAGGGTAAAACTTGCCAAAGAAAGGTTGCTATCAGAGGTGGAACTTGTTATGGTTAGTGTACTATATGCATGTAGGCGGTTCCGCCATTACTTACTGCCTCGCCCTTTTGTGTTTTTGACAAGCTACACTTTTTTGCCTCAGTTGATAAATGGCACAAATTTATCTAAAGCTATGATGAAGTGGGTGATTGAGTTGCAGGAATTTACTTTCTCATTCTTGGTGGAAGAGAGTACCAGGGCTACCTTAGCGGATCTACTAACATATAAGGAGAGTCCTCTTCTTATAAAGGAGGAGACCATCAAGAAGCCAGTTGAGGATGCGGCTGAATTGGTGAATGCACACTTATTATATTTTGATGGTTCTTACAGGAAAAGCCATGATGCAGCCTCAGGAGGTTTGGTGCTTTATGATCCACAGGGTTGCCTTGTTTTTAAAAAGGGTGTTAAAGTGGATGCACATAGCAACAATGAAGCGGAGTATCTGACTTTGGAAGTTGGATTGCAAATATGCTTGAAGCATGGTGTACACAGGATTCGCATTCGAGGAGATGCATTGCTTGTGGTAAAACAGGTATTGGGAGTTTGGAAGTCAAAGAATATGTTACTCAAAGAAATGTGTTTCAAGACAAAGGGTCTGCTGAAGGAATTTGAAGCTTGGAGTCTAAAGCATGTGGATCGAGGCCATAATGAGGAGGCTCATGAAGCAGCCCAGGGAATGATTGGTGAAGTTTTTGTTCGTAAAGCTCATGCATCATTTTATTGTGGCAGGCAGGGAGAATTTACAGGATGTTGAGGAGTTTTTGTTAACAGGGATGATTCCTAATGGTATTGACAAATCAAAAAAATATGGTTTCATCAGGAAAGCTGCAAGGTATGTGATGATTGGTGATGCTTTGTATTTGAAAGGAATTGATTTGATAATGCGACGGGTACCTTGGAAGGAAGAAATCTACAAAATTCTTAAGGAAAATCATGAGGGAGCATGCGGTGGACATTTTGCCTCAAAGATTACCTTGCATAAGGTATTGCAGGAAGGTTATGTATGGCCGAGTATACATAAGGATATTAACCATTGGTGCAGGTCATGCAAACAATGCCAAGCTCACAGTAAACGGATATTAAAGCCTGAAATGAGGAAGACAATTCTTGCTTATGATGTTTTTGAAAAATGGAGAATTGATGCTGTGGGACCATTACCTATTACCAGCCGAGGAAAGTGTTACATCTTGACTGCAGTTGATTACCTTTCTAGATGGGCGGAAGCAAAGGCAGTGAAACAAATTACTGCAAAGGAGGTGGCAAAGTTTGTATATCAGGATATCTATTGTAAGTTTGGTGTGCCATTGGAATTGCTTTCTGATCAGGGTCCAGGTTTCAGAGCAGAGCTTATGGATTATTTGTGTACAAAGATGAAGATCAGTCACAGTTTTACCACACCTTACTATCCACAGTGTAATGGCTTGAATGAGCGGTTCAATGGTGAATTGATCAAGATTTTATCTAAGGTGACAGAGCAACAAGGCAAGAATTGGGATCTGGAGTTGCCTGTTGCCTTGTGGGCATACAGGACAGCAATTAAAACTGGTACGGGTTTCACTCCATTTTATCTTGTTTATGGGAAGGAAGCCTTATTACCTATTGAGGTGGAGATACCAGCTGTTAAAATGTTGGGAAAGCTTTTGGAAGAACCTGAAGATGTCTTTAAAGAGCGGCTATTATATTTACAAGAAGCACAGCTGAACAGGGATAATGCTTTGAAGCATTATGAGGATATGCAGGCAAGGACGCTGGAGAAGTTCAACAAGACGATTAAAAGCAAAGGAATTATGAAGGATGATCTGGTATTACGTTATAATAGCAGACTGGATAATGCCTTTCATAAAAAGTTTCAAATTAAGTGGGAAGGACCTTTCTTGGTGATGCAAGGATTTGCAAATGGCACCTATCAATTGGCAGATTTAGATGGGACTTTACATGCTTCCAGGGTAAATGGATACAGGCTAAAGAAGTATTATGCACGTTTGATGGTGATTATACAGGATGCGGTGTCTGAAGATGTGATTCCAGATGAAGGGCAGTTTTTAGATATGGATTTAGGTCTTGAAATGCTTTTTGCTGCTGATCATGAATGATTCAGCAGGCTGGGGTGCAAAGTATGTCAGGTTTTTTTCTGTAAAGCTGTTTTGAGTCAGTGTACATATGGTGTGGATGGTTTGCAAATAAATTTTGCCCTGAATGCCCTGGCAAGTGTACAGACAAAATGGCTTTGGAGTGAGTCAGTGAATGCATTTTTCTTCGGAACAGCTACTGGAGATTTGGAGTTTTTATTTGTATGAGCTTTTTAGTCGTCAAGCAGGTGTCTGGGCTGTGTATAAATAAGAGGTGGATGAGCATGAGGATATTAATGATGGGTTTTGATGAGCTTCTGGTGAAAATAATGTAGATATGCTGGTTTAGGTGGAGAGAGAGCTCAATTCAGACTGTAAATGTTGAAATCCCTCAGGCGACGCCATCAAAATATAATTGCTTTTATGCTTGAGATTGAGAATCTTTCAGGTTTGGAAATGGCCGTCTTGGTGTGATGATGCTGATCATGAGGCTGTGGGCAACTCTCGCATAATTTTGGAAAGGTTATGGGCTGGGTGTGATAATCCGAAGCACAAGGAGAAGGAGAGGCTATTGTAAGTGGTGGCCATTATTTTGAAGTAATAAATAAATAAAAAATATGATACACTTGGCCACTTTATAAATAGCCAAGTGGAAGGTCTTTTGGCTGCCAGCTTGATATCTCGAAGGGTGGCGCGACGGCATGAAGAAGGTGTGTGGAAGGTGCCAACCGACAGAGAGAGGAGGGGCCGACGAGGAGCAAGGTGTGGACGGAGGGCTGTGTGGAAGAGAGTCAGAGTGCCCTGCAGTGCTAGAGAAGGTACTGGAGCCGCCTTGTAGTGAAGAGGATGCCTGGCGAGTGATCGTGTGTAGAGAGAGGTGGTGGGGCTCCCTGGTGAAGAGCCAGAGTGAAAGTTGACAGGTGCTGGCGAGCGTCGAAGGTCGGCGGCTGACAGCGCAAAGCGAGGGCTGTGTGAAAGTCGAGAGGGCCGCGTGTGGGAACCAGTGGGACGAGCTGGTGACTGGCACAAGTGCTGACATCGAGGTGCGTGGGGTTGCTGGCCAGTGATAAGGCGGAAACCACTTTCCAGAAAGACTCAAGCTGGCGTTAAGGGTTATGAGCTGGTGTTAACGCTAGAGAAGGCGCCCAGCTCATAGAGGAAACTTAAGAAGAGAAGAGGAAACGTGGCTGCTGCTAGTGTGCGCAAAGGGGAGCCGCCCTTGGAGTTAACTGTGAGCTGACGGAAAAGAGAGAGAGAGACCACGATGTAGCCGCCTTGTGCACGAGCAGAGCTTGGCGAGTGATTGTGCTGAAGAGCCTGGCTGGGGACTTCCCGGGCACTGACAGGTTAGCTAAAGAAGTAGGCAAAGAGCGTAGCTCTGGTGGACAAGCTCGTGTGGGTGAGCTGCAGGTTAAAGGTGTTGGTCGCCTCATTGAAGGAAGGCTGCTGGTCGAGCTGTTCTGCAGGCGTGGAAAGCAGAGGCCAGGATTCATGTTGGTGCAGCTGCTGCTGGTTTTCTACTGGGAGGGCTGTTTGTTTGAGGCCTCTGGGGTGAGACCAAAAGAAGCTTAGGTAGTGTGTGTGTGTGTTGTTTGCTGTGCATGTGATATAAATGAGAGTGCGAGGAAGAGTGGGTTGAAGCTTATAAATTAATAAAATTTATGTAACCCCTTGTAAATGGACAACAGGGTTTGTGTTGATGATATGTGAGTGGCTTAGCCTTGTTGACAGATAAAAGGCTTTTATAATGAAACATGTGAGCTGTTGAAACTGCCTTTCTTTGGGTATCTCTGGGTGGTGTAGAGAGAGAGAGAGATTTTTTTTCTTTCCAGCTAGAGAAGCTGGTGGTGCCCCTTGTGCTTGTGAGTGTTCTGAAGGTGGTGAGTCGGTGAGCTATAGTGGCCTTCTTGTGTTCTTGAGCTGCCTCACACCAATCATCCAGTCAGATAAATCTCTCCAAAGTTGAGAATTTGCTTGTAAAAGGGAACTTATTGGGACTTAAAATTTGGAGCATAATATACATCTAGCAATGCAGAATTTGGTCGAATTGGTTCCAAAGATATGGGCTCTAGAATTGGCTATTTTTGTGGCCTCTTAAGAATGGTCACGAGTTCCGTCAAGGTCTTTGGCTGGCACGGCTCGGGAGGAAAGTCCTTCTTTGCTTGCTTCGTATCTATTTTACTATTTTCCTTCTCCTCTTTCATTTTGTTTTGTACTTTGTTTTGTACTCTATTGTTCCCTTTAACTAATTGTATATTTTTTAAATTATTTTTTTAAGAGGGAGGTTGTTGGGTGTGGCCCAACAAAAGAGGAGTACGATTATGGATCTAGAACTCCCAGTCTGTGGGCTTGGATGCGTACACGAAGTGTACGCTTGAGCGAGTCTATTTGGGGACTCAAGTAGATGAGATAAGTAGTTGTTAAACCCTCCTCTTATCGATATATAATTGTGTTTTATTATTTTATACTTACCTTACTCTTGTTTGCATGTATGTAGGATGCAAAGGAAGAGGAATAGGAAGATCCAAACTACGAGCATGAAGTGGGAGAAGGAAATGAAGGCAACGACGAAGATGATGATGAGCCAAAGGAATCTGATGAGGATTCCGAGTAGCCTCCTTTTCCTTGATTTATTTTTTGTATATGGCCAAAGGCCCAACAATTTGAGAAATATAATACATATTTAGCTCACTCGCATTCTTCTCAGTTTATGTCTTTTTCAAGTTTATGTTTGTATCGAAAAATTATGACTCTATTTTAATTAAAAGAAAAGAGCTAGGAAAGACTGGGGAGTCCTATGCAGACTCCCTAGTTTGCCCTAGCTTTTTTTTCACACACAGTTGTATCGCTGCTCAACAGCGAAAATAGCAGCGAAATTTCGCTGCTCAACAACACTACTATTTTTGCTGCTGAGCAAGGATCCCATAGTGAAAATAGCAGCTTTTTGGTAGCGAAAGGGGCTCAACATCTCTATACCCTTCTAGTTATAAAAGCACTGCTATTTTTGTTGCTACATCCTCATTCTGTTGTAGTGAGATTAAGACGGAATTAAGTGCTGGTTAATAATTAGAAAATGTTTATTCTTTTATCTAATATGTGTGAAAATTTGAGCAATCAATTAATTGATTTTCATATGCTTGCTTTGTTAAAGGAATATTGTCTACTGTATTTGCGTAGGTTGTGTGTATCATTTCACTAGCATGGGGTTATCCTCAGTACTCAAATGATCATGTTAGCATTATAGAGTATCCAGGAAGGCAAAACTGCATTTCAGGACTGCAAAGAAGTGTTATATTAATGCATGAATAAATGGTAATTATTACCTAATTAACCCTCATATTGTAGCGTACCAACCTAATGCATGGTTGGCTAGATACCTCGTAATAAGAAGACAATTTAGGAGCATACATATCAGTATCCTCCCACCTAGCTCACACTACAAGGGATAAGGGTAATGGCTATGAGCATAGTTGTGCTCGTAAAACAAAGAAAAATGGAAATAAAAAATTGCTAACACAGTTTCTTTAATCTCTCTCAAATCTGAGTACCTATTGTGGTACCAATGGTAGAATGGAATAGACTAGGGTTGAGAAAGTTACCAGTCCCAGTCCATCTTATTCTGCCATTTAAAAAAAGGAGAGATTTGGTATAAGCGTCGGTTTTATATCAGAGTCCATAATTATAGCATTTGTATATTCGGATTCCGACGCTTATACTGACACTTATTCATATACTTATTTCGACGCTTATACCGATGCTCGCTTTTCTTGATGCTTACACCGACGATCTTATATCAACACAATACTGATGAGATAGGAGGGAAAAAAGGCAAAAAAATTCCTAAGGCTAGGATGTCAGTATGGGCATCGATATGGGGCAATTCCCTTGTAATGTGATGATCATAGATCTAGAAGGTTAGAGCAAAATAGGGCTCGAGAGAATCTCATAAATTATGTTCGTATGACAAATGTACTCATGATTTAGAACTCCATAATGCTTGGCATAGCGCACACGAGAGAGTAGCTATATATTACTTGAGTTACAGAATATAACTCTATCACCACACTTGGAATCTTGTGGAGTGCCCTTTGAAATGCAAGGTTATCTACACCATTGGGAGGTTTCACTCATGAAGAATATGTGAATGTATCACGTAAGTTCAAAATTATTTTTTAATTCACTTTTTTGGAATAAATTTAGTTGATTAGAATAAGACTATATCCTAAAGAACACACTTGGAATCTTGTGGATTGCCCTTCAAAATGCAAGGTTATCTACACCCTTGGGAGGTCTCGCTCAAGAATATGTGAATGTACTATCACATAAGTTCAAAAGTATTTTTATCCACTTTTTTGGGAATAAATTTACTTATGTAATTTTGAAACGAAGTTGTAAGTTCGTTTAGAAAAAAGAGTCATTTTTAAATATTCAAAATTCACAGGTAATGGATTTTCAAAATATATATAGATTTTCTATTGATTGACTCCCCCTGGCCGAGTCTACACCAAATGGGTTTTCAAAGAAAATTTGTTGGAACTTTGGAGAAGTATTAGGCACAATCCACATATGCTAGGAAGAATTTGCTAGAATCTCTTTCTTTGCTCTTGTATCTACAACTCCTCAAGCTTCTAAATCATGACTCAAACTCCTGAAAGGTGCCATCAACAAGATGATCCATAAGGATAAATCATAAGGCGTGTCATTTCTCAGTGGTGCATCACTTACTTAATTGTGTTTTTTAATAACAATTAAGTAGCAGTTTTTATTACTGACGTTAAGTTACTAATTTTCGTTAATAAACCTTAAAAAGTTTAATAAGAGTACAGAGTTCATAATACAAAAGGCTTATCACCGAAGAGCATCGTCCTGTCCAAAATTCTAAGCGGATCCTACAGATCGATCCTTGTTTAGAGACTCTCGCATGATTCCCATTTGCATTTATCTGGCAGCAGCAAGCGACAGCAGACTAAGACTACTGACGGGAGCACTTTCATCAGTTCCGTTGTCGACTCCTTGTTTCAGATCACCTCTGAGCCGGGCCATGTTAAGACTGTCTAGTTTTTCTTCCAGTGAGTGGAGCTCCTGCTGTGAGATCGTGGGAGGGATAAGCCATGTATTGTACAGCTTGTTGTGGGTTCCCTTCACGTTGATGTGGAGCTGAAGCTGCCGCTTCTCGTTCACGGCGCGGATACAGTTGTAGCAAAGGTAGCAGCAGAGCTTGGATATTCCTATGTAGTACTGCTTAATGCCTTGATATTCACCGTCAGATGCTGCCTTGCCTAGCAGCCTGTGCACTACGTGCATCTCTGCATGGAGGTACAGGCTCTTAGGGGGGTTCATAGTATTAAGAAATGTGTTGAGGCCCTTGAGCTTGCTTAGATTATGCTTGGTAGCAACAAGAGGATAGTATTTTTTGGCTACGGTCTCCCAATCTTTCATCTTCTTTAGTTGATCGGGGGGCATGTTAGTAGGCTTGCTGTAAACCACATCTGCCGGAACAGGATATGTCTCCTTGTGTTTCCTGTACTCGCCTCCCCCTACTGCCCACTCAGATAACACATCAATCGACCTGCTGTATGATGCCACCTTCCGTAGCCGCTTGTCAATGGAAGGGAACTTCTCCATCACTATCTCTAGCACACCCTTGTATCGATCATCACTGTCCCATTTGCGAGCATACTCCCTGCAGCTATCCGATTTCTCAGCAAGACTACTCTTTGTGGACTTGAAGTCTTCCCTTAGCCTGCTCAAATCGGCTACTAGAAGCTCCGCTTTGGCCGCCAATTCTTTCAGCGTGGCCGCATCATCGTGTGGGAATAGTTTCTTTATCGGCTTCCGCAGATGATCTCGCTGCACTGATTCTATTGTCTTAAGCATCTTATCTATTCTGTGCTGCACCTTTTCCCTGCAGTATTTGTATATCCTATCCTGCAATTGCCTTTTCAATGTCTGTTGTGTACGTTCTGAAGTTAACTTGCTCATCTCGCCAAGGACTTTGAGAAGTCCGCCTATGTAACGCTTCCCCCGCCTTACCCAGCCATCGTTTTTGCTCATATGTAGCTTGGACCGGCGATCAGAGCTGGCGGGTGCAGCAGCAATATGACACGCGATAACTTCTCCACTCTTTTTGCTCACACAGATGGTTGCCAAGCATTCATGAAGCCTCAGCATGGGGTCACGGTCACCCGAATCCTCTCTTCTCGACACCACAAAACTGACGGCTCCTGCAAGATTTGACTTCTCATAGAACTTCAACCTCTGCACCTTGTTGCTCATATTGAGAGATCAACTCAACCGCTGCGCCTTGTACCTACATGCATGCATGCGTATTTCGACAGCATCAGTTCTATGGTTAACAGTTATCTTGTAGCTTCAAGAGCAGCATGTAGAACAATTAGGGTGACCTGTGCACGAGAGACCCAGCCCGTCCGTCTCCAGCCAGAAGTGTTTCAAGAATGCCTTTCAGAGAGAAAGAGAGCTTACTAGAGGGAAATGGTGCAAATTAGCCCAATTGCTTGCGATTGAGGAGAGAGAGAGAGAGAGAGAGAAAGAGGATTGAGTGCGCCCAGTCCCATCTCAATCTTATTAATTTTTTTAAGTATTCAATGCCCTCTTTTCCAACCGACCCATGTGATGCTGTACCATTGTAGTGCAAAGAAAGCAAAAGCAAGTGTACTAGAGAGCCACCACCACCCCACTTGTGATAAAAGCTGGAAAAGGAGAGACGAGAAAATGAAGGGAGAGCTGTAAAGCAAAAAGAGGAAATCTAGGCGACGAGGCCAGGTATGGAGCCATTGAGGCCGCCAAAGGTAGGGTTAAAGAGGCGCATTAAAGTGCAGAGGCATAGCTTGCAGCAGGGAACAGGCGGAGAACCACGACGGGAAAATGGAAAGAGGTAGTGCAGACTCCAGAGGCCCGAGGATGTACAAAGGCATAAGGTATGCCAGAGGGTCGATATCGATAGGTTACGTGCAGGTGTAAAAGAAGAAAGAGCAGAGGCCCAAGGTTGGCGAGAAAGCTGAAGGTGCAAAGTCGAGCCTCAGAGAAGGATGCCAACTTCCTAGTTTAAGCTTTGAAGACCTTCTTTTTGTATATTAATCCTTTGGGGTGGGGACAATACCCACCACCCCATAGGACGAGAGTTCGATTTTTTTGGGCCATAAAGGGGTGCTATTAGAGAGTGTGTTTTTCTCCTCCTCACTATATAATCCTTGTGTTCTCTCCAATTTTAGCACCAACTTTCAAGCACTATCTTTTTGAGATTTATGATTGAAATAAACATTTTTTTTCGAGCACAGAATCACAACCACCCACTTTCTTTGGTCACTAAAGAGATCTATGTGATGATGATCCCTCTTTCTTTGTGTACGTAAAGCACTACATGCTCAATGTTCACAAGAAAAACATTCCTTACTTCAAATACAAAAACTCTTTTCATATTGTAAGAAGTTTACAAACCTTCAAAAACCTTTTACATAAAATTTAAGCTATGCATAACCCTAAAAACTATGCCTTCAAACACCTTTAGGCTTATGCATAAGCCTAAAGCATACACGTCCTTTATAAGGCTTGTTACCTCTCTAATACGTACTAATATGAGGCTCATACATAAGGCTCATGTTACCTTTCTGAAAGCATATGGCTCATTCATAAGCTTTATGCCTCATAAGCTCGTATGCCTGAGGCTTGTGCATAAGCTCTTATGCATGAGCCTAAATCATAAACCTTATGCATGAGCCTAAAGCTTTTATGCATAAGGCTCGTACACATAAGCCTTATGTCTCATAATATCTTATGCATAAGCTTTTATGCATAAGGCTTATGCATGCCTTTAGGCTCATGCTTTAAGCTTATGGATAAAGGTTATACATACACATATGCCTCATAGGCTTATGCATATGGCTCACTACATACACTACAACAAAAAGAGGGGTTAGCGACAGTTTTAGCGTAGCTTTTATAAAAGGATTTGGAAAAGCGTCGCTATTTTTTCGAAGCTATAGCCACCGTTATTGAAAGAAATGCGTAACTTGATTAGCCTTAGATTATCCTAATTAACCTTGGATTAGCTTAGATTAGGTTGATTAGCCTAGGTTTAGACTAGAAAAGAGAGAGTAATTGACTTGTATATTGATGATGATCAAAAGGTCCCCAAATATGGCATATGTGACACATATACATGGCCACCCTTTCACACTATCATAAGTGTTGTCCATCGGCATGGTCAATTGGCCTTGGGCCCATTATTCATGTGAGACCATTTCACTTTGTTATAAATCATCCCCACCCAAAAGGTTTCATCCTCGAAACTATTGGTATGTACAATTACAATCCTCATGGATGGAGTATATGTCAATGGACTCATGTCAAACTTGAAGCTCGTGCTCACACCATGTATGGGAAACCAAAATCGCATGTATATGGCTGTAAACTACTCAATAATCCCTCAAAACAAGCCATAACATCTATCCCATAATGGCATGAGAACCTTGAGTAGCATTCAATCATTATGCATCCAATTAGTGTAGGGCTGTCCACAGTGAATTTACAAGAATTTCGAGCAAGTTAATTCACTGTTCATGATCCTCATTCGGCTTCCAAAGTGCGTGCAACAACCCTTCAAATCCTTCCAATGTAGAGGCCGGTTGCCAAGAAGCTTCTTCCTTAGGTAGCCCTCGCCATTTAACCAAGTACTCCACTAATGTACGGCTGTGAAGAGCTCTTTCTCTTGTACCCAAAATTGCTTCCGATACATACTCAATCATCCCCTCCTGATTCACTAGAGGTAATTCATCTTGCACAAATACCTCCGTCCCAAGGTAAGGTTTGAGATGTGACATGGAATACATCATGAATCTTTGAGGTTGATGGAAGTGCCAATTGATAAGCAACTTCACCAACATACCTCACCACCTTGTGTGGCCCATAGTAGAGCGATGAGCTAACTTGGTATTTGTGTTGCCCTTGAGAGGACCATATCTTGTCTTGGGAATCCTCAAGAATACCCAATCACCCTTCATGAACTCCAATGGCCTCCGATGAGCATTAGCATAATGTTTCATCCTCTCTTGAGCTTGCTTCGTATTAGCTTTGCATTGTTGCAAGAGTGCATCTAGCCTTTCCATCTCCTCTTTTGCATTAGGATTCAGGTCATAGCATGTATTGGTGGTACCAAAAAGGGGTGTCTTAGACATTCCTTTTCATGTAGTGAATCTGGGGGGAAACAACAGAAACAAAGAAAAGAAAAGACTATTGTACGTAGTGAATTTGGGGGGAAACAATGGAAATAAAGAAAATAAAAAATTATTGTCTGCAAATAATTGCAACTACGTGCCCACGACCTCCTTGGTAGCAACCATCTTTCACTCTCCCTCCCTCTCTCCCTCTCTCTCTCTCTCTCTCTCTCTCTCACACACACACACACACACACACACACATAGAGGCAAGATAGCTTCCATCGTTATGCGTATCTCTCTCTCTCTCTCTCTCTCTCTCTCTCTCTCTCTCTCTCTCTCTCCCCCCCCCATGCAGAGTCAAGACAAACAATCAGCTTCCTTTCTTATGCATATGTATCCCATGTAGAACAACCCGATGCCTAGATGCCATTCATTATTGTCGGCTTGGCTCTCCTGAATGAGGCATCACCATCTACTCTAGCCGAAGCTCTGAAAATTCAGCTGGTTCCTAGTGTATTGAGAGTCTTTGAGCTATGGTTAGTGACATACATTTGTTACACTGTACCAAGGACTTAAGACCCGTGTCTCCCTTGAGAGCTATGGTTAGTGACATACATTTGTTACACTGTACCAAGGACTTAAGACCCGTGTCTCCCCAAGCAAAAAAGATATATGTCAAAAGAGGATTGGTAGAAAGGCTTTTGCGATGCATCTAGTGCATCTACTTGACTTTCCTCAAGTGTGCAATCTATCCTTGAATGTGCTCTCAGTTACCTCTGAAATCCTCTCAAACACTTTGCTAAGGTGGCATTGTGTTTCACTTTGCACTTTGCAAAGCTCGTACAACTTTCTTATCCAATTTTTTCTCCCATCTAAGTACTTAAGTACTTTTTGGAGTTCTTTTAAGTATGTGTGGGAGGTCTCAAGTAACCTAGTAGTTCTCAAGTACTTTTTGGAGTCTTTACAAGTACTCTCATGCACTTCCAAGAACTTTCTAGAGTGCTCTTAGTCTGAAGGACTTCTATGTACTTCCTCAAGCCCTACCTAGTATCCCTAAGAACCCTCAAACAATGTCTAAAGTCCTTCTAAGTACTCTCAAGCACTCCTCAAGCCCTACCTAGTATCCCTAAGAACCCTCAAACAATGTCTAAAGTCCTTCTAAGTACTCTCAAGCACTCCTAACCACTATCTAGAGTCCTCATATTTTTGGACTACTTTGGAGTGGTCTCAGCCACTCCCAAAAGCACTTTTTGGAGTGCTGTGAAGTCCATCTTGGAATTCTTTCTAGCAGTCTCAGGCACTCCCAAGAACTTTGTGAAGTACTCTTAGGTATTTTCTAAAGTACTCCCAACTACTCTCAGGTACTCACAAGTACTCTTAGATACTTTCTAAAGAACTTCCAAGTACTCTTAGGTACTTTCTAAACTATATCCATGTACTCTCAAGAACTCCCAACAAGCACTTTCTGGAGTACTCTTAGGGACTTTCTAAAGTACTTTCAAGTACTGTTAGGTTCTTTCTAGAGTACTTACAAATACTCTTAGGTACTTTCTAAAGTACTTCCAAATACTCTCAGAAACTCCCAAAGCACTTTTTGGAGTACTCTTAGGTACTTTTTGGAGTACTTTCAAAAGGTCTCAAGCACTTTTTAGAGTGCTTTCAAGTGGGCTCAGGCACTCCCAAGCACTTTTTGGAAGTACTCTTAGGTTCTTTCTAAAGCATTCCAAGTACTCCCAGGTACTCCTCCTAAGCACACTTTGGGGTACTCTCAGTTAATATCCGAAGTGCTCTTAGATGTAAGTTATAATTGCAATTGCAAACAATTCTTGTAGAGTGATCTCTTTGTTTTAACTATACATTTACATGGTGTATTGGCACAGGTGGAATTCTATAGAAGATTTCAAGACAAACATCTTGACGTGAAGATTTCCCTTAGATGCTTTGAGGGTCTCAAGCCTTATTTTGTGCACAAATTGAAGGACCGAAATACTTGCTGCTGTGAGTATCGTGTGCAGGTTGTGTATCTTAAAAGTGCCTTCAATTAAATGCGACAAGGGAGGTTTGGACACAGCATGGATTGGCTCTTGTAACTGCAATTGTAATTCTTGAAATAGGTGGTATTACATGTGCAGCAACAAAATCCACATTTTACAACCTAACAACTCTTTGGGAGTCCCTATTGTGTACAAGACCAGAGAATTCAATGTTCCACTCTAAGAGTTGCTTGTTAGAAATGTGTGGTCAATGTGGTACAAGAAGGATGGCATTGTGTGCTTCAGAGAGGAGCATGATAACAAATACTTGGTAACTATCAAGCTTTTTGCTGATGTGGAGACACAAGAAGTGGATGAAGAGGGCCACAAAAAAAAAAAGGATCTTGTAGTTTGGCAAGTAGGGTGCAAAAGTTCCATTTCTGTGTTCAAGGACAAGCTAACAACTTTTATCAAACATAACTATATTTACAGATGGCAGGCTGACCAATTTAAAGATTGTTTACAAAAGTTCCCAAACGATGTGGTGGTCTCAATGGTGGACTTTGCAAAAAATTTATCTTTCAAAGTGAAGAGTGAGATCCAGTTAATGCATTGGTATTCAAACCAGGTGACCATCTTGGTTCACATCTCTTACGTGCACTCGGCAATGAGCGATATCAAAAAGACCACCCATTTATATATCTCTGATGATGACAAGGTCCATGAAACCTTGTTTGTGCATCATTGTTTTCTTTTGCATATAACAGGTGGTTGAAAGAACAGAGCAGCAATCTAGAACAACATTGGGTGTGATCTGACTCGGTGCGGCATCGCTATTTAAATCAAGGCGTCCGTTCTACTTTGTTGCAAGGTAATTTGAACTCACTGGTATTGAGATGATGCATAACTATTTTGGATCAATACATGGCAAGGGTGAGCATGACGGGGCTAGAGGAGTAATCAAGAGAGCACTGATGACAAGTGAGAAGTTGAAGCCAGATGGATGGACATTAGACAATGCAGCAAGTGTGGTGGAATTTCTCAATGCAATGAGCAATAGTGGAAACCACATGTCATCCACAAAAAAGGAGTGAACAAGGTATTTTGGAAAATCAAGTTTGGTGATTTACAAAGAGATATACATTGGGATTGCATGCATGTGAATGGATCACGGTCTTTGCATTGTGTGAATGGTTACTCAAGTATAGATAGGCATGCATTGAGATGTAGAAACTTGTCTTGTTTTTGTGATGCTTGTGTGCACGGTCAGTGGAGGAGATGCCAAAACAAAGCATATGTGGAAATGTGGCAGTACTTGAGGATACAACCCAAAGAACATTATGAAGATGCAAATGATGTTTCAAGCGATGATGGTGGTGTTGATATGCCTATGTATGCTGGTCACCATGATGATTTGAGCAATGCCCTACGGATAGGGCATAACTTTGCAATCAATGCCGAGGAAGTGGGTGAGGATTTCTACATTCTGAAGTGCTCTGCACCAAAGCGGTTGACAACTACAATCGAGAAGGATGTATGAGACAACCGCATAAAAAAGGACTCCTTTGTGGTTGAAGGAAATTTCTATGATAGAGTGGAGGGTCATAATGATCTATACATCCTACTTGACAATAAACATCCTGCCATCCTTTACTCACACTTGATTAGATGCCTTAAGTTTCCCTTGTATCTTGTGGAGGGTAAGCCAAATGTATATAGATTAACTAGTGAGGTATACGAGGACATATATAATAGCATGCCTTTTCAAGACATGCCATAGATCTAATCTACCTTCTAGTTGTGTAAGGTAGCAGATAATTAATTGCATGTGCCTATTAAGTTTACTTGTCATTGATGTTGTGAAATCATTTGTATCGTGGGTAGTATGCTCAATGTAGTAAGTTTACCTGTTATCATCACATAAAGTTTACTACAAAATCAATTGTAAACAATTTACATATGTTCACTAACAAAGTGCTGTAGAGCTTAATGTAGGCATGCTTCTTGCATTAAGGTCTATGCATGCATGAAGCTCTAAGCATCTAGCTCTATGCATGCTTCTTACATACATGCAGAATGCATCTAGCTCTTGCATGCATTAAGCTCTATGCAATCTCTTGCATCTAGCTCTATGCAGGCTCTTGCATCTAGCTCTATGCATGCTTCTTGCATCTAGCTTTATGCATAGAGATTAATGCATACATAGGGCTATATGCATCTAGCTCTATGCATAGAGCTTAATGCATGCATTGAGCTCTATGCATTAAGATCTTGCATCTAGATCAATACAATAGAGCTTAATGCATGGATGCTTTTTGCAGTAAGTTCTATGCATGCATTAAGCTCTATGCATCTAGCTCTATGCATTCTTCTTACATACATGCTTAATGTATCTAGAGCTTGCATATAGCTCTATGCATGCATTATGCTTTATGTATGCTTCTTGCATACATGCTTAGTGCAGAAAAGTTATGTATATTGGCTCTCTATCATTATAGAGGACACCATGATTGGGCATATACAGGATGCCAAGTCCCCCATGGAGGCATGGGACACCTTGGTAAAACTCTATGAAACGAATACCAAGGCATGAAAGATACAGTTGAAGAATGAACTTCATACTGTGGAGAAAAAGAGTATGTCTATGAATGACTATGCATTGAAGATAAAGGGTATTGTGGAATCCCTTGCATCTATTGGCGTTTCAGTTGTAGATTGATAAGGTGGAAGTCTGTCTACGTGGTCTTAGGCTACAATACAAGGCATTCAAGACGTCTATTCAGACTCGGGAAAACATTCCCAATTTCACAGATTTGGTGTCTATGTTGATTATAGAAGAGAAGAGCTTGGGTGAAGACCAACAGTCTTCACAAAACAAAAAGAGTTTAGAGCAACAGGCCTTCTACACAAGTTCAGGAAGAGGATGAGGTAGAGGAGGCCATGGATGCGACCAAGGAGGTGGCCGAATAGGTAATCAGAATTATGGCCAGCAGCAGCAACAACAATAATAGTCCCAGAATTCACAACAACAACAACACGCAGGTGGTGGAAGAGGCCAATTCAGAGGCAAGGGGAGTCAAAGAGGTCGTGGGAATTGGCAAAGGCAGTATAATGATACACATGGATGCTTTTATTGTTGTAAGCTTGGACATGTGTAGGCAGATTGTTATAAGAAGTAGGCTGACATGCAAAATGGAAAATTACAGCAAAACAACTATGCATCCTTGAGTGTGGAAACAATGAGGATAATGAAAGGTTGTTTGTTATGCAGCATGTCGTTAATGCCATGTCTGAAAATATTGAAGCAGCAGCACATAAAGATGATGTATGGTACGTTGATTCAGGTGCTTTGAACCACATGACAAGTCATGGGGAGGGTTCAAGGAGATGAAAAACCTTAAAAGACTAGGTTTTGTAGAAACAGGGGATGACACTGCTCATCCAATTGCCCATGTTGGAGATGTGCCATTGTCTATGCAGGAGGATGGCAAAGTGAAGTACCTTGTAGATGTACTTCATGTTCCGAACATAACAAAGAATCTGGTTTCAGTTGGCCACATGATTGAGTAGGGTTTGCAGGTTCGGTTTAACCCTGATGGTTGTTATGTTGAAGACTTTAAAGACAAGTGCGTTGCAAAAGGCAATAGAGTGGGCAGAATGTTTACATTGAATGTAAACATGCATGAAGTGAGTGCTGCAATGTTTGCAAATGGTTCAGGAATTGTTGCAGACACAGACATTTGGCATAAAAGAATTGGACATGTGAATGTGCAGAGAATGATGTCTATGCAGACTAAAGGAATTGTGATAGGGCTGCCAAAGTTTAAAGTTAAAGGTATACATAAAATATGTGAAGCATGCCAATTTGGAAAGCAAACAAAGCATGTATTTCCACGTGACAGAAATGTGGGCAGAAATGCACTCGATGTTGTGCATTCAGATGTATGGGGTCCTACAAAGACCATGTCTATGGGAGGCTACAGATATTATGTGACATTTATTGAGATGACCACACAAGGAAAGTGTGGGTATACTTCATGAAGGAGAAGAGTGAGGTGTTCACTCATTTTCAAAATTTCAAAGTTATGGTTGAAAAGCAAACAGGGAAACATGTAAAGTGCCTAAGTTCAGATGGAGGGGGAGAGTACTTCTCCAATGAGTTCTCTGAATTTTTACAGAAGAATGGTATTCAGAGACAGTTTACATGCAGATACACTCCGCAGCAAAATGGAGTTGCTGAGTGGAAAAACAGGCACATTGCTGAGATTGCACGAGCATTGATGGGAGAGAAGAATATGCCGCATAGCTATTGGACTAAGGCTGTTTCTATAGCAGTTTACATCATGAACAGGACTCCAACTACAGTCATACATGATGTAACTCTAGAGGAGAGGTTTACTGGCAGAAAACCTGATTTGTCTCATCTGGAAGTGTTTGGATGCATTGCATATGTGCCAGATAAGCCGAGAACTAAGTTGGATCCAAAAGCTGAAAAATGTGTGTTTATTGGGTATTCCCTTGCATATGTGCATGTGCCAGATAAGCCGAGAACTAAGTTGGATCCAAAAGCTGAAAAATGTGTGTTTATTGGGTATTCCCTTGAGCAAAAGGGATACAGGTGTTATAACCCTGCTTACACGTGAGTTGAGGGTAAGCAAGGATGTTGTTTTTGATGAGATGAACAGTTGGTATGCTACTGAAAAAGAAGCTGTTGTTGGGGCTGATGTGAGTGGAAATGTGGTTGCACAGAATGCAATTCAGCAATTACAGTCTTTGAGTGGACCAGGAGAGTTCTCATCTAGTGGTTCAGTTGATAGACCATGGAGTGGCAGGCTGCGTCATAATACCAGTCCTGCAAATGTGAATAGTACATCACATAAAGGCAAAGAGAAAGTGGTTGAGCCCCTTAGTATGCCTGACATTTCTGCAAGGCATTCTCATGTTGATTGTAAGATTCCTCCCTCCAGCTTTTGAGGTGTGTAGTGTAAGAACCTCCCCTTCTAATCTTATAATTATTCCCCTCTAAAATAAAAGAAAGATCCTGTTTTATCCTGTTTTGACCTAGAGAGAGAAAATGTCTAGTGGAAGGTAATTCAAAATTGAGATATTTTTGGATATAAAAATCCTCCTAGTGTCTAAAAGGGTTTCCCTTGAAATAGAAATTCAAAAAGAACTTTTCTAATGTGCAATTGGAATTAATTGAAAATAGTTAAAAAGGATCTTAGCTTAAGGGTCCAGATTTCCAAAAAATTTTGAATTATGCTCCAATTAAGGTTCCTATGGACCAATAAGATTAATCCAAATGTAGGGAGGAGATAAATTGAAGAATAAAAGAAAATCTCCCAAAAATGAGTAAATGCTCACATAAGATGAAGAGTTGACTAAGGACAAGGTTTATTAGTTAAAAAAGAAGAGATATTTAGAGGAAATGATGCATTTTTGACACCTCAGTGTGGGGAATTCCCCTCATGAAGGAGGCACCTATTTCACATGTGTGGATGAGTTTTTAACTCACAAATAATTAGATATTTTCATCCCTCCTCTCGCCTGTTTCAACTAGATCCAAAAAGTAAGCTAAACTGACCTAAAAATGGTCAAAAAGTGACCAAACTGATCTGAAAAATTCTAGAATCAGTTTGCTTGGTTAGAGACTTAATTTTTCCTATAAATAGAAGCCTCCCCCTTTGTAAAAGCTTAATGGTGTTTATGCACTGTTACTCTGCTTCTATCCTCCTGAGCCATTTAACATTGAATTTCTTGATAATTCATTTGTTTTTTAGCCTAATCCTCTCCAAGTGAATTTGGTGGCCACTCTTGTTGAAATATACAAGTGAATAGGGTGTGTGTGGGAACAAGCTCTTGGATAGAGGCTGTAAAAGAGGAGATGTAATTGTGAAAGAACCTGTGAAAAGGTTAGAAGAATCTACTGGGAGAGAATAATGGGTAGCATGAGGGAATTTAGGAGTGTGGAGATATTCTGGGAGATATTCAGGGAAAAGAGAAGAGGTGGAGAGAATCAGGCAAAAGGTGGAGATATTCAGGGAGTGAATCATGGAGAAATCAATGGGATTTGATGCTTGATGTAAACTCTATAAATTGAGGCATAGACCTAATGAGAATTTGCTGGTTTTTGAGTATCCATGCCTACATTAATCTATGTGCTAATTATTCACTAATTACGTCTTAATCATTTGCTAATCACTTTGTTAATTATGTTGATTCTAGTGTTTGATCCACCATAGCTCATCATTATGCTCAAATTTCAACATGGTATCAGAGCCGTGTCTAGAATCAATTAGGTTTATGAGCCCATTAGTTAATTAATTAGGATTAGTAGGTAATTAGCAAAAAAATCAATTTTTAGTGAGTTTTTCACCTTCCCCTTCACTCCCAGCCAGTGGAGGATCTCTAGCACCTGGCACACTCACAATTAGGGCACAAGCTTCTAGCATATCATAGCACACTCACAATTAGGGCACAAGCTTCTAGCATATCATAGCTAACTCCTTTGGCTACAAGCACATCAAGACGGCGCTGCAAACCGCGAAGGCGTTGAGGAGAAATCGACGATTTGGCCAGCGCTGATTTTTCTGAGTAAATTGCAGATCTCCACTTCATCAGTTCAAATTGATTCAATTCCTCCTAGCCCAAGAGGTAATCAAGCATGCTCTACAAGCTGGTGAAGACATAATTCAATTTCATCAAGTCTACATTGAGATCAAAGCTCTTCATCAAATCTGCAGGTGACTTTGGTAAAACAGAGATTAAGCTTTCATTATTTGGTCAAATCTTGTGTTTCTTGGCTTAATCCTCTACTAGACTCATTGCTATTGATGCCTTTGAAAGCATTTGAGCTCATTTGAAGTGGAAGACACCAGATCTGGACTCCCCGCATACTCTGTTTTTTGCACACAAACCAGAGCATTAATTTGCTAATCAGTGTGCTAATCACTGTACTTTGGTACAATTGAGGGTTCAAATTAACCATTAGGTATCTGATACAGATCCCTAAAGCTTCAGATTGCAAATCGGAGTTGGTTTGGTACTCCAACCATCCCGTACAAATTGGTTACCCTTAATTTAATGTAATTTCTGGTGATTTTATGCTGATAAAATTATTGTAATCATCTATTAAACACCAGATTGAGTTGTAAAAGGGTAGACACTGCCCTTGAATCTTGAATTTGGATCAAGAGGTAAGACCCCCTTCACATCACCATGAATTCAGCACAGGAAATAGCCAAATTTAATGGGGAACAGTTTTATACATGGCAGACAAAAACCATGTATTTGCTGATGAGGAAAAATCTATGGGGATTAGTTGAAGGGAGAGATGAATGCCCAGAGAGAGGAGAAAATGAGTGGAAGAGTAGGAATGAAAAAGCATTGGGACTTATTGCACTCAGTTTAAATGATGAAATCATTCATCATATCACAAGGATACAGTGGGCAAAAGATGCATGGGATGAACTCAATAAATTATTTGGTACACAAGCAAAAAATTCCAAGATAAATCTATTAATGCAATTCTACAAATTGGACATGAAGGAAAGTGAACCTTTAATCACACACTTGAACAAATATAAAAGCATTAAGCAACAGCTGGCAGCTATTGGCAAAAAGGTAGAAGATGATGAAGCATTAGTTGTACTTTTGAAGAGTGTGGACAAAGGAGATTATGAAAACATTGTAGCAACACTAAAGAATGTACCTGAACTGAAGATACACGAGATAGAAGCAGCTCTACTAGAGCAAGAGAGCAGAGGCAAAGAGAAGAAAGGGCTCGACTCAACAGCAGGAGAGGAAAAAGCATTCTTCACCTGAGGAGGATTCTCTCGAGGACGAGGACGAGGAAGAGGCAGAGTAGGAGGGAGGACCTTCACTTGCCACAAATGTGGAAAGCCAGGACACATGGCGAGAGACTGCTATAGCAAACCCAGTGAAGAAGGAACGACATCGGCAAACTTCATGGAGGCTCCAAGGGAAGTGGAGTCGGATCATCTTTTCTGAGAGAGAGAGAGAGAGACCCCACAACCCAATGTAACCTGCCCCAATAAAGTAAAACCACCTCTGAGCCACCGAGATGATGTAGGCCAAGTGGTAGATGTATGTGTGAGCACTTTAGTCAAGGTCGCGGGCACTTATAGTAGCCTTGGACACATAGAGAGAGAGAGAGAGAGAGAGTGTCAAGGACTATGGAGTTTAGGGACTTGAGGCACTGGTCGCGGGCTATCAAGTAAGAGGGAAACTTGATACAGGGTCCAGGTGTGCTAGGATTATTCACTTGAGGGGAGGTGTTGAAATATACAAGTGAATAGGGTGTGTGTGGGAACAAGCTCTTGGATAGAGGCTGTAAAAGAGGAGATGTAATTGTGAAAGAACCTGTGAAAAGCTTAGAAGAATCTACTGGGAGAGAATAATGGGTAGCATGAGGGAATTTAGGAGTGTGGAGATATTCTGGGAGATATTCAGGGAAAAGAGAAGAGGTGGAGAGAATCAGGCAAAAGGTGGAGATATTCAGGGAGTGAATCATGGAGAAATCAATGGGATTTGATGCTTGATGTAAACTCTATAAATTGAGGCATAGACCTAATGAAAATTTGCTGGTTTTTTAGTATCCATGCCTACATTACTCTATGTGCTAATTATTCACTAATTACGTCTTAATCATTTGCTAATCACTTTGTTAATTATGTAGATTCTAGTGTTTGATCCACCATAGCTCATCATTATGCTCAAATTTCAACAACTCTTGCTACAAAAACCTAAAGGAAAGCTTACAAGCTCCATGTTACAGTAAGCTTAATTCTTACTTATTGTGAATTTTAAATCTATGGTTTTCTTAAATTTTATGCTTTGTAAATGTTTGAATTAAAATCTGATGCTATGCCTTGATGGAAAGGCCACCCCCTTCTCTTCTTTACAATTCAACCCTTCTTAATCCTAGAAAGTTTAATTAAATGATTGATTAAACTCTTTTCATTGTTTACTCTCTTGATTTTTGGAAAATGGAGAAGATTAGAGATATTAGAAATCAAATTGGATTAATTCAAGTCATAAATTGAATGTTAAAATTGAGAAATGGTTAGCCATACAAAGGAGGTTATGGCAAAATTTTCTTAAATTTTGTGGAACTAAAGTTTATCATTAGGTTATTCTAAAAGAGTAATTCCTTCCGTTTGTGCACTCTAAAAGATTTATTTTTATTTCAAAAGTGTCATTCTCATTAAAATTGAATTTATGCATAGAAAGACGCATAAAAGATTTATTTTTATTTCAAAAGTGTCATTCTCATTAAAATTAAATTTATGCATAGGAAGATGCATAAAAGATTTATTTTTAATTCAAAAGAGTCATTCTCATCAGAATTGAATTTATGCATAAGAAGATACATAAAAGATTTATTTTTATTTCAAAAGTGTCATTCTCATTAAAATTGAATTTATGCATAGGAAGATGCATAAAAGATTTTTTTTATTTCAAAAGTGTCATTCTCATTAAAGATTGAATTTATGCATAGAAAGATGCATAAAAGATTTATTTTTATTTCAAAAGTGTCATTCTCAATAAAATTGAATTTATACATAGGAAGATGCTTAAAAGATTTATTTTTATTTCAAAAGTGTTATTCTCATTAAAATTGAATTTATCCATAGGAAGATGTATAAAGGATTTATTTTTATTTAAAAAGTGTTATTCTCATTAAAATTGAATTTATTCATAGGAAGATGTATAAAGGATTTATTTTTATTTAAAAAGTGTTATTCTCATTAAAATTCAATTTATGCATAGGAAGATGCATAAAGGATTTAATTTTATTTCAAAAGTGTTATTTTCCTTAAATTTAAATTATGCATAAATAGATGCGTAAAGAATCTTTATATAAAAAATTAGAATCCTCTTAAATTCTATGTTTAAATTCTATGAATAGAAGTGATGAGAATGTGAGGTGAATAGATGTGATGAGATAAGATGTGAATTAGATAGATGATGATTGGATGGATGGATGCGATGTGAATTAGATAGATGCGAATGAATGGATGGATGTGATGTGAATTAGATAGATGCGAATGAATGGATGGATGTGATGTGAATAGAGGTGATGAGAATGAGAGGTGAATAGATGTGATGAGATAAGATGTGAATCAAATAGATGATTGGATAGATGTGATGTGAATAGAAGTGATGAGAATATGAGGTGAATAGATGTGAATTAGATAGATGATGATTGGATGGATGGATGTGATGTGAATAGAGGTGATGAGAATGAGAGGTGAATAGATGTGATGAGATGTGATGCAAATCAGATAGATATGAATGGATGGATGGATGTAATGTGAATAGAAGTGATGAGAATATGAGATGAATAGATGTGATGAGATGTGATGCGAATCAGATAGAGGTGAATGGATAGATGGATGTGATGTGAATAGAAGTGATGAGAATATGAGGTGAATAGATGTGATGCGAATCAGATAGATGTGAATAGATGGATGGATGTGATGTGAATAGAAGTGATGAGAATATGAGGTGAATAGATGTGATGGGAGTTAGATAGATGAGAAGAATGGATGGATGGATGTGATGTGAATAGAGGTGATGAGAATGTGAGGTCAGTAGATGTGATGAGATAAGATGTGAATCAGATAAATGATGAATGAATAGATGAGATGTGATGTCATGTGAGTCAGAATGTAAATGAATGATATGAGATGTGATGTCATGTGATGTCATGTGAGTCAGAATGTAAATGAATGATATGAGATGTGAGTGAATGTATGTGCTGATAATGGATGTGAATGTGTATGTGAAGAATGGATGTGAATGAGTATGTGAAAGAATGGATAAGGATGTGTATGTGAAGAATGGACGTGAATGTGTATATGAAGAATGGATGTGAATGAGTATGTGAAAGAATGGATGTGGATGTATGTGAAAGAATGGATATAGATGTGTATGTGAAAGAATGTGATGTAAAGAGATGAGATGTGACATGAATATATGTGGATGTGAAGTGATAGATATGAATGTATGGATAGATGCGAGTAGTCGTACATGTGAACGATTAGATGGATGTGGATGAATGAGATGAGATGTGTATGAATGAGATATGATGTGGATAGAAGTGATGTGATATAATGGTGATGAGAATGAATGTGATGGATATGAATGAATGTGATGTCATGGGATGTGAATCGGGATAGATGTGAATGAATGAGATGTGAGGTAAAATGAATGAGATGTGATGTGAGTGAATGTGATGTGGTCTGAATGGATGAGATGTGAGTGAATGTGATGTGGTCTGAATGGATGAGATGTGAATGAATGTGATGTGATGAGATGTGGATATGGGTAGATGCGAATGGATGAGATCTGATGAGGATAAATTGAGGAAAGATGTGATGAGATGTGGATATGGGTAGATGCGAGTGGATGAGATCTGATGAGGATAAATTGAGGAAAGATGTGATGAGATGAAAATGATGTGATTGGATGAGAATAGGAATACTTATTATGATTTAATGGTTGTGGAATTAATTAATGTGGTTTGATGTGGAGCAATGTGGAAAGACGAGAGTTGTATTTTTGAATTGTTTTTAAATGACTGTTTTATGTCAAGAATGTTGGAGAAGCATTTTGATCGTCTTGTGAATGAGGTCGTGGAGACCTAATCTGATAAAGTTGTAACAGCTGAGAAGATGGAGAGTCAATGGAGGACGTCTCGCGTAGCAAGGTTAACTAGGTCTTGACCAGCCTCGGTTCGATTAAAATAGTGAGCTTCCGGTACGGTGGATGAGGGAGCAAGGAAGTGGCCTATGAGTGAAGCCCTAGGTCACCTGCTGTAAGGATCCTAGAGGGTGCTGACCATACGGTGCTCGGGCTCTAGGTCATCGACGATACCCACACGTGCATCGTGGAAGATATTGGAACAAGGAATAAGAGTTGTTTTCTGAATTCGGGCATGGATCTGGTTGATTGACCTTGCTGGTCCTCAACGGATGAGTCAATAGCTCTTTTATATGGATCCATTGGTTGATCTTGCTGATCTTCAACGGGGATTCCATTTTTGATATGTGAATATATTGCCGGTTACTATAAGCTAGGAACTATCGAAAAGGCCCCTGAGTGGATAGGTGGTAAGCGTTCTGGTTACCAATGATGCCACAGGTACACCAATGAAGAACTGATTGAAGGAATGATTGGAAATAAGGATTCAACCGGAGATTTTTAGGATTATGATCAGTGACACAATGGTTTCATTAAATGATTGTTTTTAAAGATAGCTGATTCTGTGAAAAAGACAATTTCATATTGGGTGTGTAAGTGGTGTGACTAGTTTTAAGTTTGCATGAATATCCGGCTAGGGGGCCTGGGAACTCTTTTCCCTGGTACCTGGGACAAAACCTAACCAAATTCTTAATTGGATCCTATCACTATAGTGGTTGGGAGGTTGGCTAACCCACAGGACTAGATGGGGTTAGGCTGGACTGATGGATCCCTAAATTGAGACTCAATTCTGTTATGGTATGATAGATGAAGTAAATCCCAGACAAAATTTGTTCTATGGAAAAGAATCAATAGCTGTGCTTCTCAATGAGGAAAAAAGCATTGGTCTCTATGATCGAGGTGCAAACTTTTCCTGATCTGACTATGGGACTTATGGGTTTGGTCTGATCAATTCAGTTAGTTAAGGCTTTTGACTATGTTAGAGAAAAATTATCCTGGAGGAATCGCCCGTGCTTTCCGGGCAAGGGAAGTTTTTCTGGGTTTGCGGTTTTGGAAGAACCTATGGATTAGTCTCTTGTTCGAGTCTCTTGTTCGGATATCAATGGGTGAGGCCCCGAGTGTGGGACCTTGCCCCGCCGTGTAAGAAGTGCTACTTCCGCTGCTAGCACCCTTGAATTCCTTGTGCGGTGGGGACATGGATCTCACAGCTGGTATCAGAGCGAATTGGCTAATGAGGATCAACCGAGAAGCCAAAAATGTCAAAAACTATGAAGAAGCAGTAAAAGATTGTAATTGCGTGATAAAATTCATACAAATTATTATTTAGATTGAAATTCATAAATTAGTAATTGGGTCTTCAGATGGAAGTACCGCAATTGCATGGAATCCGTGACTTGCTTGAGGCCTAGACATGAAGGTATTTACCTTATAATTCCAAAGATCTTGACTACCCGTATATACCGAGGGTATAACTGCAGCTCTTTACTGGCAGTATATACGAGTAAATCTAAGACTTGAAATTGTAAGCATAAATGCTATCCAGATGATGAATTCGAATGTGGTTGATATGATTTTCTGGTTGAGAACTGATGATGAGTTGATTTGGATTCTGATTGAAAAATGATGATTCTTGAATTTTGATTAAAATGTGATAAGCTGAGCAAACCCATAATGAGGATGAATGGGACGAGTCCTGTGATGATGTTCATAACTCGAATAACATTAATGACTTTAGCAAATCACTATGAGATTAGTGGATTGTGCTGACAGATTGCTACTGTTAACACTTGACCCAGTGGATCAAGTTAAGGGATGTTAAATTAAAAATCTGTATAATTGAAAATTCCCGTGGAGATAGAAAGTTCGGTCTAATGGATCATTATTGTGATAAGGATTTAAATGATATGATCTGAGAGAATTGTTATCTAATGATGAGTTCTATATAAGGGATCTTTATCCCAGGATTCTATTGGGTTCATTAGACTATAAGGAATCCCAGAATCAGTTGGATCTTAAGGGAAAGAGTTGTCCTCTAATTTTGCGAGATGAGGACATCTCGCGTTTTTAAAGTGGGGTAGGATGTAAGATTCCTCCCTCTTGATTTTGAGGTGTGCAGGTGTAAGAACCTCCCCTTCTGATCTTATACTTATTCCCCTCTCTGAAATAAAAGAAAGATCTTGTTTTATCCTGTTTTGGCCTAGAGAGAAAATATCTAGAGGGAGGTAATTCAAAATTGAGATATTTTTTGATATAAAAATCCTTCTAGTGTCTAAAATGGTTTTCCCTGAAATAGAAATTCAATACGAACTTTCCAATGTGTAATTGGAATTAATTGAAAATAGTTAAAAAGGACCTTAGCCTAAGGGTCTAGATTTTTAGAAATTTTTGAATTATGCTCCAATTAAGGTTCCTATGCACCAATAAGATTAATTTAAATATAGGGAAGAGATAAATTGAAGAATAAAAGAAAATCCCCCAAAAATGAGTAAATGCTCACATAAGATGAAGAGTTGACTAAGGACAAGGTTTATTAGTTAAAAAAGAAGAGATATTTAGAGGAAATGATGCATTTTTGACACCTCAGTGTGGGAAATTTTCCTCATGAAGGAGGCACCTATTTCACATGTGTGGATGATTTTTAAACTCACAAATAATGAGATATTTTCATCTCTCCTCTCTCCTATTTCAACTAGATCTAAAAAGTAAGCTAAACTGACATAAAAATAGTAAAAAAGTGGCCAAACTGATTTGGAAAATTCTAGAATCAGTTTGCTTGGTTAGAGGCTCACTTTTTCCTATAAATAGAAGCCTCCCCATTTGTAAAAGCTTAATGGTGTTTATGCACTATTACTCTACTTTTGTCCTGAGCCATTTAACATTGAATTTCTTGATAATTCAATGGTTTTTCGACCTAATCCTCTCCAAGCAAATTTGGTGGCCACTCTTGCTGCAAACAAGAGTAGAACCCTCAATCCCTCAAGCCAAAGGAAAGCTTACAAGCTATATATAAGCTTAATTCTTACTTATTGTGAATTTTAAATCTATGGTTTTTTAAATTTTATTCTTTGTAAATGTTTGAATTAAAATCTGATGCTATGCCTTGATGGAAAGGCCACCCCCTTCTCTTCTTTACAATTCAGTCCTTAATCCTAGATAGTTTAATTAAATGATTGATTAAACTCTTTTCATTGTTTACTCTCTTGATTTTTAGAAAATGGAGTGGATTACAGATATTAGAATTCAAATTGGATTAATTCAAGTCATAAATTGAATGTTAAAATTGAGAAATGGTCAGCCATACAAAGGAGGTTATGGCAAAATTTTCTTAAATTTTGTGGAACTAAAGTTTATCATTAGGTTATTCTAAAAGAGTAATTCCTTCCGTTTGTGCACTCTAAAAGATTTATTTTTATTTCAAAAGTGTAATTCTCATTAAAATTGAATTTATGCATAGAAAGATGCATAAAAGATTTATTTTTAATTCAAAAGAGTCATTCTCATTAAAATTGAATTTATGCATAGGAAGGTGCATAAAAGATTTATTTTTAATTCAAAAGTGTCATTCTCATTAGAATTGAATTTATGCATAGGAAGGTGCATAAAGGATTTATTTTTATTTCAAAAGTGTCATTCTCATTAGAATTGAATTTATGCATAGGAAGGTGCATAAAGGATTTATTTTTATTTCAAAAGTGTCATTCTCATTAGAATTGAATTTATGCATAGGAAGATGAAAAGTGTTATTCTCATTAAAATTGAATTTATGCATAGGAAGATGTATAAAGGATTTATTTATATTTCAAGATGTGAATCAGATAGATGATTGGATAGATGTGATGTGAATAGAAGTGATGAGAATATGAGGTGAATAGATGTGATGAGAATATGAGGTGAATAGATATGATGAGAATATGAGGTGAATAGATGTGAATAGATGTGATGAGATAAGATGTGAATTAGATAGATGATGATTGAATGGATGGATGTGATGTGAATAGAGGTGATGAGAATGAGAGGTGAATAGATGTGATGAGATGTGATGCGAATCAGATAGATGTGAATGGATGGATGGATGTAATGTGAATAGAAGTGATGAGAATATGAGGTGAATAGATGTGATGAGATGTGATGCGAATCAGATAGAGGTGAATGGATGGATGGATGTGATGTGAATAGAAGTGATGAGGTGAATAGATGTGATGCGAATCAGATAGATGTGAATGGATGGATGGATGTGATGTGAATAGAAGTGATGAGAATATGAGGTGAATAGATGTGATGAGAATTAGATAGATGAGAAGAATGGATGGATGGATGTGATGTGAATAGAGGTGATGAGAATGTGAGGTTAATAGATGTGATGAGATAAGATGTGAATCAGATAGACGATGAATGAATAGATGAGATGTGATGTCATGTGAGTCAGAATGTAAATGAATGATATGAGATGTGAGTGAATGTATGTGATGATAATGGATGCGAATGTGTATGTGAGGAATGGATGTGAATGGGTATGTGAGGAATGGATGTGAATGAGTATGTGAAAGAATGGATAAGGATGCGTATGTGAAGAATGGATGTGAATGAGTATGTGAAAGAATGGATGTGGATGTATGTGAAAGAATGGATATAGATGTGTATGTGAAAGAATGTGATGTAATGTAAAGAGATGAGATGTGACATGAATATATGTGGATGTGAAGTGATAGATATGAATGTATGGATAGATGCATATAATCGTACATGTGAACGATTAGATGGATGTGGATGAATGAGATGAGATGTGTATGAATGAGATATGATGTGGATAAAAGTGATGTGATATAATGGTGATGAGAATGAATATGATGGATATGAATGAATGTGAATGTGATGGATATGAATGAACGTGATGTCATGGGATGTGAATCGGGATAGATGTGAATGAATGAGATGTGATGTGAGTGAATGTGATGTGATGTGAGTGAATGTGATGTGAGGTGAAATGAATGAGATGTAATGTGAGTGAATGTGATGTGGACTGAATGGATGAGATGTGAGTGAATGTGATGTGGTCTGAATGGATGAGATGTGAATGAATGTGATGTGATGAGATGTGGATATTGGTAGATGTGAGTGGATGAGATCTGATGAGGATAAATTGAGAAAAGATGTGATGAGATGAAAATGATGTGATTGGATGAGAATAGGAATACTTATGAAATGGTTGTGGAATTAATTAATGTAGTTTGATGTGGAGCAATGTGGAAAGACGAGAGTTCGTTATAGAAACTGTATTTTTGAATTGTTTTTAAATGACTGTTTTGTGTCAAGAATGCTAGAGAAGCATTTTGACCGTCTTGTGAATGAGGTCGTGGAGACCTAATCTGATAAAGTTGCAATAGCTGACGGAGAGTCAATGGAGGACGTCTCGCATAGCAAGGTCGACCGAGGTCTTGACCAGCCTCGGCTCGATTAAAATGGTGAGTTTTTGGTACGCTGTGGATGAGGGGCCAGGGAAGCGGCCTATGAGTGAAGCGCTAGGTCACATGCAAAGGATCCTAGAGGGTGTTGACCATACGGTGCTCGGGCTCTGGTTCACTGACGATACCCACACGTGCGCGTGGAAGATATTGGAACAAGGAGTAAGAGTTGTTTTTTGAATTCGGCATGGATCTGGTTGATTGACCTTTCTAATCCTCAACGGATGAGTCCATGGCTCTTTTATATGGATCCGTTGGTCGATCTTGCTGATCTTCAACGGAGATTCCATTTTTGATATGTGAATATATTATCGGTTACTCTATGAGCTAGGAACTATCAAAAAGGCCCCTGATGAGTGGACAGGTGTGGTGAGCGTTCTGGTCTCCAATGATGCCATAGGTACATCGATGAAGGAATGATTGGAAATAAGGATTCAACCAAAGATTTTGAGGATTATGATCAGTGACACAATGGTTTCATTAAATGATTATTTTTAAAGATAGCTGATTCTGTGAAAAAGGCAATTTCATATTGGGTGTGTAAGTGGTGTGACTAGTTTTAAGTTTGCATGAATATCCGGCTAGGGGACTTGGGAACTCTTTTCCCTGGTACCCGGGACAAAACCTAACCAAATTCTTAATTGGATCCCATCACTACAGTGGTTGGGAGGTTGGCTAACCCACGGGATGGAGTTAGGTTGGACTGATGGATCCCTAAATTAAGACTCAATTCTGTTATGGTACGATAGATGGAGTAAATCCCAGACAAAAATTATTTTATGGAAAAGAATCAACGGCTGTGCCTCTTAATGAGAAAAAAAGCGTTGGTCTCTATGATCCAAGTGTAATCTTTTCCTGATCTGACTATGGGACTTATGGGTTTGGTTAGATCAGTTCAGTTAGTTAAGGCTTTTGACTATGTTAGAGAAAAATTATCCTGGAGGAATCGCCCGTGCTTTTCGGGCAAGGGAAGTTTTTCCGTGTTCGGTTTTGGAAGAACCGATGGATTAGTCTCTTGTCCGGATATCCGTGTGGGCGAGGCCCCGAGTGTGGGACCCTGTCCCGCGTAAGAAGTGCTACTTCCGCTGCTAGCACCTCTAAATTCATTGCGCAGTGGGGACAGGGATCTCACATTGATGGAGAGTCTAGGGGCTCAGAGATGAGCCTTGATGAGGATCTTGGGATACCAGCTATGAGAATACCTGGTGTAAAGAAGGCTATGGAATCCATGAATGCAAAGCTGCGAAGATCTAGGAGAGTGAAGAATCTTGTGCAGAGGTTTACCTATGATGGTTATGTTGCACATCACTATGTATACATGGTAAAAGTTGTGTAGGTTGTAGAGCCAAAATGCATTGATGAGGCTGTTGGAAATGTGTGTTGGGAGAAAGCTATGGATGAGGAGATGGATGCACTATATGGAAATGAGACTTGGGATTTAGTGCAATTGCCTGAACGCAAGAAAGCCATTGGATGCAAGTGGGTGTACAAAGTAAAACATAACAGTGATGGAAGCATAAGCAGGTACAAGGCTAGATTGGTAGCCAAAGGATATGCGCAGACATATGGCATTGATTATGAGGAAACTTTCAGCCCAGTTGCCAAGATGGCAACAGTGAGAGTTGTGATAGTAGTGGGTGCGTCAAAGCAATGGTCTTTACATCAAATGGATGTAAAGAATGCATTCTCACATGGGGATTTGCAGGAAGAGGTGTATATGTTGCAGCCACCTGGTTATGAGGATGTGAGTCACCCCGAGCATGTTTGCAGGTTGAAGAAAGCCTTGTATGGCTTAAAACAAGCACCAAGAGCATGGTCTGACAAGATTTCTGAATATCTTGTCACTATTGGCTTTCATGTAGCCAATGCAAATTTCTCACTGTATGTGAGACACAGTGATAGAGGGGTTGTGCTTGTTGTCTATGTAGATGACTCATTACGGGGGACCATGATGCAAAGATCTTTGATATAAAGATCTTACTTAGACAGAAGTTTGAGATGAAGGATCTGGGGGAGCTCAAATATTTCTTGGGCATTGAGGTGATTAGGTCACCACATGGTATTGGATTACTGCAGAGACAGTATGGCTTGGACATGTTGTCCAAGAATGGTATGACAAGCTGTAAGCCTATCTCAGTGCCATTGGATCAGAATGGCAAGTTGAGTGCAGGTTTAGGAGAGATTTTGGAGGATCCTACTATGTATAGGCGGATAGTAGGAAGCTTGATCTACATGACGATCACCAGGCCAGATTTGAGCTATGCTGTTGGGTTGGTGAGTCAGTTTATGCAGGTTCCTCGGAAGCTGCATTTGGATGCATTGAGACGCATACTGAGGTATGTGAGATCTACTTTGCATTGTGGACTATTTTATGAAACTCGGACAGAGATATGTGTACATGGGTACACAGATGCTGATTGGGCTGGTAGTATCTCAGATAGAAGATCTACTAGTGGCTTCATGTTTTCTTTGGGGAGTGCCACTGTGACTTGGAGTAGCAAGAAGCAACCTACGGTTGCTCTATCCAGTACAGAGGCTGAGTACAGAGGTGCTGCTATGGCAGTATGTGAGGTAGCTTGGTTGAGAATGCTACTTACAGATTTGGGTCTGTTAGTGGATAGACAAGTTGTCATTTTTTGTGACAACATTAGCAGTATATAGTTGGCCAAGAACCCAGTTTTTCATTCTCGTATGAAGCATATAGAGGTCCACTACCATTTTGTTAGAGAGAAGGTTTTGGTAGGAGACGTTAACCTTGTTTATGTCAGCACACAAGATCAGGTCACTGACATCTTTACCAAAGCATTGGGTACAAAGAAGCTCCGCAGATTTAGGGCTTCACTTGGTGTACATGAGATGGAGTTGAGCTCGAGGGGGAGTGTTGAGATATCGAGCTCATCTAGTGAGACGGTGGACACTGATGATGACCCGCGCCTTGGTGGGGGATAGGTCCCACACTTACACCACTGGCATGGTTGGTGAGATCATGGGTGATATGCGGCCAGTGGGATGACAGGGTGTGTGATAGCCATTCTAGAGACTGGCATAGTTATAGCGCCAGCTCATTTAGTTGGGTTCACACTATAGAGAACCCTAGTATGTATTTGGTTGAGTGCCTTTTCATATGGTGTGTACTCTTATCTTTGTATATGGTGTGTTGAGTGTTGTGTGAAGAAGAATAAGATTTTTAGCCTCTCACCTTGCGTGTTCTCTTTTAGGATTTTGTGAGTGTGTGTGTGCTTGCAAGAGCTCAAGCTCTCTTCTCCCTTGCATCTTTTCAGGGGGGATGGGCCCCCCAATCCGTACCACCACTGCAGCCACACCAATCCGTACCACCACTGCAGCCACACCAATCCCCACTCCCTTGCTTACACCGGCACACATCCCTATCCGTGCTCCACTACAACGTAGACTAGTAGTGGTGGGGGTGGTTGTGGTGGTTGTTCTGGGAGTGGTGGCACAGATGCAGTGTTTCCTACACGTCAGCGCCCACCCATCTCCTCAGCCAATACACCACGCACACCTAGGAGTCCTTACGCTCCTTGCATGACATTACGGTAGAGAAAGTGTATCATGTGCGCAATGTAGCCATGGTCATTGATGACGTATGGAAGGACATGAAAGGGCACATCCACCAGCTCTTAAAGAATTAATTTGTGCACGAAGTGATGAAGAAGTGGGATGCCCTGGATAAAGATAAGAAAAACTTCATTATTATTGAGAAAATCAAGAGTGAGTACACTCCCGCACAGCAGTAGGTGATGTAGTGCTAAATCAATGGATCAAGAGTGTCATGGTTAAAACCATGGCATCGTGTAGATCCAAGGTGTGGGATGCTGTGACAAGGGGAAAGCCAAAACCTACTTGGCTCGATGAGGAGGAGTGGTGAGGATGATCCATGCTGAGTATAGAGACACGCTTAATAGGTACCACCACAACAGAGGGCAGCCACATGGGCTCGGATGGAGAGTGTTGGCTCTTCACACCTTGGTAGTGGAGGCTACAAGTCCTTCCGTGACTACTTTGTAGGTTTTTTTACAAATCTCTTTCATTCATTGTCTATGATGTGCATTGGTTATTGCATGCCCTAAACCTTGTGTTGGCTAGTTGATGTAGGAGAGCATGGTAGGCTGTCTTCCATTTCCACGGGAAGAGAGATATGGCTACAAGTTTTTGGCACACAGGCACTCCTTGAGAAATTGGACTCTCAGGGTATGCCTATCACATTTGGTGGGGAGCCACAGTGTATGTGATAAGAATCCTACTACTACTTGCATGCATTTACTCATTTGTATTGGCATGTTTGCATTGAATACTAATTTCTTCTTATGCATGCATTGACATAGGATATGCCTCAGCCCTCACATGGCGACGAGTAGTGCGATGCTAGCCAAGTTTACATAAGGCTTGTACATATGATTTTTATCGTGTTGTTATCCATTATTTGGATCAACACTTTCATGTAAATGATATTTCTTTGTTACACGTATTTTAGGCTGCCAGTTTTACATGTACATATGATGGTCTAGGACATACAAAGTGTTGTTATCCATGCCTTGGATCAACACCAACATGTAA
Organism: Cibotium barometz; assembly: GCF_041138505.1. NCBI lineage: Eukaryota > Viridiplantae > Streptophyta > Polypodiopsida > Cyatheales > Cibotiaceae > Cibotium > Cibotium barometz. Next base: position 19,716,367 of record NC_141050.1, read on the forward strand.
TTATGAATTATGTAATCATCTTTTCAAATTAATACAAAATACGTTTTTTCTCTCAATTTTAAGTACAGTTGGACAAGTACTCTTACCAACAGGTAGAATGGTGTAGCCAATTGCATTCTGCTAGCTGCACCATTCAGCCCAAAAAACATTTCTTGCATAGGATGTCGGTATATATGCCGGAATTAGCACGAGTATCTATGATGAAAACATACTTTTACCAACATGAATACCGACGCCTATGCCGATGCTTATGTACCGAGGAGTATACTGGCGTGCATACCAGCGTTTATGGTATTTACCATGCCTTCTTTAGGTGATGATAAACCATCATTCCCTTGTAATTGCATTATCAATATGTTCATTCCTCGCGCCTTGCCAAAACACCTGTCAAATCCCTCGGTAGACCCTCTCCCAACTCCTCCTTCTTTTGGCTAGCCTACACATGTAGGACACACCAATAAACCTCTTTTTTTATGTGAGCCCAAAATTTGAGGGCACTAGAATATCTCTCGGCTAGAGGGTCCTTGAGCTTTGTTGTAGCTATCTCTTGCCAAATTTCTTTCTTCTTACACATTCATGGCAAACAAGAACTCATACGTCTCACAATGAAGCTTCCTACCTGATCATGCATTGACAAAGGTACTAGAACATACCTCTCAAGTGGCACTTGAGCACTAACGAATGAGTATAGCTTGTCTCTTGTCAAGCCTACCAACTCCTTCTCCTTCTTCCAATTGTAATTAAAGAGTATGGAAAAAAAACCTTGACCGTTTGCTAGATTGGCAATGGCTAACATTTGTTTCCATGGAGGAACTAATGAGACATGTATAGTAAGGATAGACTTTATACACATGGAGAAATCAAGGTAACATGAGGACACCTTATTGGCTTTCTACATGTAGACACATTCTACTCTTCCCAAGGCCACATTATGTTTTGTCTTTTCATCTCCTCGTCGACATCCTTAATTCTACCTTCTTCCTTCAAGATGTCAGCATCGAATTCTCTTTGCCCAAAATAAGAGCAAAGAGAGGACATTGAACAAACCAAAGCTTGATTTACGTTCTATTCATGTTATAGAAATCTGTCAACTATCATACCTTCCAAACCAATTGAGATAGAGTGATAGCAGCAAGTACATTATACCATCCTCCCTTCAATCCACCTGATTTCTTCTTGCACATCAACTCCACTTCAATCCAATGCCTATCAGCGTCTAGTAACCCCCTAAGTAGAGACTCTTTGTTTGCAACATCAAATTTTTGAAACATGAAAACTTCTTGCATGAAGTTTGTCTCCACTGTTGTCCTGGCAACACAGCTACATGAATGGTATGTCCTTAAAAGAGCATGTTCCTGCACATTTGACTCCTGGTTTGGTGCGGATTAACCCCACTGGGGAAATCTCATGAGTGTGGTAAGTCTCTTATAAATTTCCCACTACTATCATGCAAAAAAATTGTTCTTCTGATCGGGTATTTTGGTATAAGTCATGCAGAGCAAAAAGAAGGAGGCCATGACACGTCATACAAACCTAGCAGAGAGTGTCCATGGAAGTTGGCTTATTGAAGAAGGATATAAATAAAAAATTTCCTTATATGATGCATGTGTTTCATGTTGGAATTAGGGTTGCAGGAATGCACACACAACTTCAAGAAGATGAGGAAGCTTGAGCACAACACAGTAGTGTATTATGAGTGCCAAAAATGAAAGATAACAAGCCCTAGAAGATAATGGGCGTATATACAATGCACGGGGGAAAAAACCTCCTAGTGAGGGAAAAAGTGCCCCGGCAGTCCTAAGTGTGTTCACACACATCACTACTATAATATGGTAACAAATCCCCCCTGGAGTGATGCGGTGAACAAGAGCTAGCACTCATGTATAGGGAAGTGTCTAGCTATGTGGACGAATCCACAAAAGGGAGTAAGCCCAAAGCTTTGCCAAAAGCTTCGAACTTCTCACGAGGCAGAGCCTTTGTGAAAAGGTCTGCAAGGTTATCCTGTGTTGGCACATAAGCCAAACTGATCTCTCCTGCAGAGAGTCTCTCCCTGACATAATGGTAGTGCACCTCAATGTGCTTCGTACGAGCATGGAACACTGGGTTCCGCGCAACTGCCAATGCGCTCTGACTGTCAGTGAAGATGGTGGTGGCAGATGGCTGCCCAACACCCAAATCAGCCATAAGGCGTCTGAGCCACACACACTCAACCGTAGCTGTGAAAGCTGCCCTGTACTCAGCTTCACAACTAGAAGTGGCCACAGTAGGCTGCTTCTTGCTCAACCATGATATGCATGAGCTTCCAAGCATGAAGCAAAAACCACTCGTGGACACGCGTGTGTCATAACAACCAGCCCAGTCAGAATCTGAAAAAACATGTAAATCTGGCGGCAATGATCCCCCCTTGGGATAAAACAACCCAAGATGCCGAGTACCACTCAAATAGCGAAAGATACGCTTCACTGCCTGCCAATGCTTAATGCCTGGGCTATGCATAAATCTGCTCACCTGTGAGACTGCAAATTGAATGTCTGGCCTCGTAATGCATACATAAATGAGGCAACCAACAGCTGTCTGATAGAGTGTGACATCAAAGTGATCTCCAGCATCATGAAGACTCAACTTCAAACCTGTCTCCATTGGAGTAGCAATAGGCTTGCAGTCTTCAAGGCCAAATCTCCGCAACAATGTTTCAATATACTTTGTCTGACACAAAGCAATACCTCCATCACACTGCTTAAATTGTATCCCCAAATAATGATGCAAATGCCCCAAATCTGACATCTCAAAAGAGGCATTCAAATCAGCCTTAAAATCAGCAATATGACTCTCATTTGGTCCTGTGAGCAGCATGTCATCGACATAGAGAGCAATGATTAGATGTACACCATCCACACGTTTAACATACAAAGTGCTTTCTGTTGGACTATTCTGAAACCCATGTGCAGTCAAATATGCATGTATTTTTTCATACCAAGCTCGTGGAGCTTGCTTTAAACCATATAAAGCCTTTTTTAACCTGCACACTTTGTTTTCCTGCCCTCTTTGAACAAAACCACGAGGCTGCGATACATACACCTCCTCATGTAAATCTCCATTTAAGAACGCAGTCTTTATGTCCAGCTGATGTACATTCCAACCATTATGAGCTGCTAATGCACAGATGCTACGAACAGTGGTCATACGACATGTGGGAGCAAAAGTCTCATCAAAATCAATGCCCTTCTCTTGAGCATAACCTTTTGCAACAAGCCTAGCCTTATGGCGATCCACTGTGCCATCAGGCTTACGCTTCAATTTGTATACCCACTTAGTGCCAATGGCCTTCTTGCCAGGGGGCAAGTCACATAAAGACCATGTACTATTCTTCATAATAGCATCGTATTCTGCTTGCATAGCAGCCATCCAATTTTCTGAACTTTGTGCCTCATCAAATGAAACAGGCTCACTTTCATCGCACATACTAGAAACAGCCAATGCATAACAATCTGACGCATAAGAGGCACCATGAGAGCCATAACGAGTGCGACTAGACAAAGGGGCATCCAACTTGCTGTCACGCAAAGTCTGCACCAGCCATCTAGGCATGTTCCTAGAGCCCTCAATCTCTTGTCTCTCATCCTCAAGTGCATCATGCACATCTGCATCAGATATAGGCTGATCTGTGCCATCATTTAAAACCTGCATAGGCTGAAAAACTGCCTCATGAGGTATTGCACTTGACTGTGCACCACTGAAAAGAGGCAACAATGTATCATAGACATCACGTGAGCTGATATCTGTCTCCTTAGTACATGAAACCAAGGGCTGAACTGCATCTTCCACAAATACAACATCACGGCTAACCAAAATGCGCTTTGTCTGTGGATGATACAAACGATAGCCTTTGCTCTCAGCACTATATCCAACAAAAATTCATGTGACAGCTTTGTCATCCAATTTTCTGCGATGTTGCACAGGCACTAATGCATATGCCAGGCAACCAAAAACACGTAAATGGCCAACAGATGGCTTGCGGCTATGCCAAGCCTCATATGGAGTGACAACCTGTAATGCTTTGGTGGGACACCTGTTTAGTACATAAGTGGCACACATGACAGCCTCAAGCCAAAAACCATGTGGTAGACTTTGACTCTTAACCATACATCTTGCCATTTTCATGAGAGACCTGTTTTTTCTCTCAGCCACACCATTTTGCTGTGGTGTATACGGCACTGTACATTGGTGTTTTATCCCACGCTCAGCCAGAAATGCATTAAATTCTGAAGACATATACTCCCCCCCTCGATCTGAACGGAGGGTGCCCATCTTACTTTCTGACACATTTTCAGCCATAACCAAAAACTGTTTGAAGCACAAAAACACTTCGGACTTTGCCTTCAAAGGATATACCCATGCATGCCTGGTAAAATCATCAATGAAAGTCACGAAGTAAAGGTAGTTTCCAAATGATGGAGTTTGCATGGGACCACAAACATCACTGTGAACAAGCTGCAATCTGCGTTCAGCTCTCACTGATCCATCTTTGGGAAAGGAAGCACGCTGCATTTTACCCAATATGCAGCCCTCACAAACATGCTTGACAGGTGCCTCAAGCTTAGGCAAAGAAGACACCATTTCAGATTTCTGCAGGCGCAGCAAACTTGCAAAATTCAGATGACCAAAACGTGCATGCCACAGTTTTGCATTTGAAATAGCCTCCGTATCCATAATAGCACATGCTGAATCCTCTACACATTTGCCATCCATATTGAGCTTATACAGCCCTCGACATAGTGAACCAGATGCTACAATGATGTCACCACAAGAGAGATCATGAACAGTACATCTGTCATCCACAAATTTTACAACCAAACCTGTTTTGGCAAATGCGGAGACTGACAGCAGATTCTTTTTGATCCCTGGCACATACAATGCATCAAAAAGTGTAAAGGTGTTGCAATTTGCAACATTCAGCACAATCTGTCCAACTCCTTTAACGGGATAAGAGGAGTTATTGGCACAAGTGACAGTATTCCCTGTGGGAGCAGACTCAAGGAAAGTGAATAAACTGCGCTGCGAGGTGATATGCTTAGTGGCACCACTGTCAAAGTACCATACATCTGAATCTACTACAGACATACATGTGTCATGCAAAGATGGGTCATAACTGCACTGCGCATTGAATGCCCATTCTGTATCTTGAACAACATTAGCAGATTCATTGTTAGAAGGAGAGGCATCTGCAACAGCCATACCAGCCTCTTTCTTCTTAGCCTCTTTCGCAGCCAGCTTAGGACACGCTTTGATGACATGATCATTTCCCTTACAGTACTTGCAAAATGTCTTCTGTTTGTCACCCTTCTTCTCATCTTTGTCTTCCTTCTTTGGTTGCGCAGCATTTGCAGATTTCTGCTTACTAGAAGAAAAGCCAGCTTTACCTTTCCCGCTTCTCTGACTAGCAACGAAAGCTTGATCTGCGACACGCATAATATTCCTGTTTTGCCTTGACTGGTCTTCTTGCAGCAAAACAGAAACTAACTCCTCAAATGATAAGGCATTGGGATTGCCTTTCATCATCAAGCGAAGAGTGGAAGCAAAACCCTGATAAGAATCTGGTAGACCATTCAAAACAGTCTGCACAAGTGAACTGTCTGACAGGATTTCATCTGCAGAAATGAGCTGCTCTTTGAAATCCTTGATCTTTGTCAAAAAGCTATCCATAGAATCACCTTCGTTCATATGCTCACTCTCCAACTGTTTTCGGAGGTAAGCAACACGAGCCTCATTTCTTGCCTGATACAATGTGGCAAGTACATCCCAAGCATCCTTAGAAGTCCTGCAGGAGCGAATATGTGGGATAATGGTACGTTTGACAGACAGCGCAATCAAGGCATGAGCCTGCGCATCTCTACCATCCCAACGAATCTGCTCTGCTGAAAGTGGTGGTTCTCGAACAGCTGCTACAGCACTTGTGCCTGCACCATCATCTACAGTACCTGTTTCTGATGTGTTTGCAGCATTCCCAGCCACAATAGGACGTGCATCAATACCCTGCACAATGTTCCATAACCCCTTTGCTACCAATACATGTCGCATCATATATGCCCACAATGGATAGTTGGTGCCATCCAACTTATCCTCAGCAGCCAACATGCGAAATACATCATTGTTGTCAGCCATGGCCAATGACTGTACTACTAGATGTAAATGCTGTCTGTAAGAGGTAAACCTGTATAAAATCGACCTGTGCTATGTAGCACAGCCCAAAACAGACGAATGGGCACCTGTCCTGCAGATTTTAATCTTGACAGAAAATCTGCACAGTAGGACGATTTTGCCTGCGCAGTACTTGGAATGCAAAAACGGAGGGCGAAATGACTTCAGATCAAAATTCTGAAACGACCTGCAGACGCTCGTGAAACCTCGTCGCAATCGGAGGAGATGAAGCGACAGGTGCCGGTGATGCTGCCCGGGAGGAGGAAGCCTGCTCTTATACCAATTGTTGGAATTAGGGTTGCAGGAATGCACACACAACTTCAAGAAGATGAGGAAGCTTGAGCACAACACAGTAGTGTATTATGAGTGCCAAAAATGAAAGATAACAAGCCCTAGAAGATAATGGGCGTATATACAATGCACGGGGGAAAAAACCTCCTAGTGAGGGAAAAAGTGCCCCGGCGGTCCTAAGTGTGTTCACACACATCACTACTATAATATGGTAACATTTCAAACATGGTGAATGTAGTCTTGCAAAGTTTGAAGGAGCATGCCATATACGTGGGCCAACATGTTGGGTTAGGACCAAGCTTGGAAACATTGGGAGATTGAATAGGAAATAGAACCACACCATTCGTTGGTAATGTAATCTGTATAGTTTGCAAGGTGGTGTCGAACACACCACTATACTATGCTCTAGGTCCTCTTCATGGAGATCGAGAGACTCTATAGAGGAAGAAGAGGAATTCAACCACTATCATTAATCTAGTGGCTAATGGGTCTCATTGACCTGGGTATGCAATGGTTAACAGGCAAAGGAAACAATGGGGAGACCCCATAAGTTAAACTTCCTTGCACCAGACAACCAGCATAAGGGGCTAGGAACATATGTGAATAACACACCAACAGACAACCAACCTGAGGGCTAGCTACAAAAGCACCACCAATAGCTACAGAGAGAACACCCAATGTGGAAGCATGACTCCTTGGTGGTTGAGCGTGATGTGCCTAGGGAAGCTTGGGCAGTAAGGAGAACGCATATTGGGTGTAAAATAACATCATAGGAATGTGTGGTCCAAGGATAAAGTGTAAGTAATTCTTACTTGCTTGTGGTGATGGTGTGCCAAGTCCATGTTTCTGGGGGGAGAGGAAGTAGCACCTAGGTCTAGGTGGAGTATGTGACCAATGGATGTGGCTCTGTAATGACAGGCTTGACCATACAAGCAACATGGTTCGCAACATAGTGAGACTTGCACCACTAGTCCCCTTTATTTGGCGAGCACAAATAGGAACAAATTTGATGGCAAACGAGATTTGAAAACTCGAGTCCACAAATTTTAGATTGGAGAAAGCTACCCACACCCACAACATGCTATAACATGGGATCATGGAAGCAATGGGAAATGGACTGATGTAGAATAGAGGAGCCTCAAGTTAGCAAAAAGTTAAGAGGAGATATGGAATATCAAAAGTAGCGATGCAAAAAATTCAAGATGCTACTACACAATAGTTTGGGGTCATAGGGGAGACAAAGGTTGGGGTGGCACATTCCACATTTAGAGTAATGTCTTTTGCAATTGACATGCATGGGAGGGAGTACAAGGTGCACATCAAGACAAACCCTAAATTCAACTACCTAGATTTCCAACAAAGAACTCATGGAAAGAAATTGTATCTTTCTTGAAAGAACATCTACTATGCGTTCTTGCAAATGCTAGGTATACACTAGAACAAGAACATGTTTATCCATCAACCTATTACACCAAAGACAAACATCATTTACTGCGTTATGCGAGACTCGCAGATTCTAGAAAGATGGCATGACACCTTTTGTTACATTAGGACATTAAGTACTTCTTAGGATTTTCTTTCTTATGTTCTATTTAGGGATTTATTTTTGATGTTCTATCAGTAGAATTTGTTATTTATCATGCCATAGAAAACCATGTATCTTTCTTGGTTTCTTAATTAATAATAAGTTATTTAAGGCAGGCAATGTTACTTTAATAACTCAATGCTAACCATGATCCGAGATAGAAGGTAGATGAGATTTGGGGAGAGAGGAGGTGAGTCCAAGTTACAATTGAAAAACATATAAACATGCTTATTTGTTTATTCAATTGAGTGATATTCAAACTCAAACATGCGTTCTGAGCCGCTACTTATGGTAACACAAAGAGACTCTTCTCCTAGTTGTATTCTAGTAGGTTAATGTATCGCTTTGCACAAACTTTCATGCATATCATCCGCTCATGGGAGAAAACCTCCTTATAGCCTTTGCTCGCTACACCTCATCTAGGGCAACCTATGCCCCAATGAAAAATGTTGAGAGTGTACCGAATATGCCTCCATCTAATGAATTAATATAACTAGCTATTTCTCACATAACCCTAATGAATCATTTTCCCTTGATTGAAATTACCCCTAGAGCTTTATAGCCCACCTACTAAAATCCTCATTCATTACATGTAGGATGGTGATAATGTTAGTATACACTCAATGCCCACTTGTCAACATGTTAGTATACACTCAATGCCCACTTGTCAACATGTTTCTCAAATTAGTGTTTCACTACAAGTGATGGGAGCATAGCCGTGTAGCATAGCTACACGGCTATGCTACATGGTGTCGGGAGGCTGGGAAAAGAAGAAATGCCTCTACAGCTACCTACCCAGCAGCCTTGGAAGACACAACAAACATAAGGGGCACCACCAGCACAATGCTGGAAACAGAAATTTCTCTAAATACCACACAGAGATATCAAAGAAAGATAGTTTCAACAGCTCACATATCTCATTATCAAAGCCTTTTATCTGTCAGCAAGGCTAAGCCACTCACATATCATCAACACAAACCCTATTGTCTATTTACAAGGGATCATCCATCACACATAAATTTATCAATTGACAAGCTTCAACCCACTCTTCTTCGCACTCTCCTTTTATCACACACTCACAGCAAATAACTTACACACACTACCCAAAACTTTCTCTTGGTCTCACACCAGAGGCCTCGAAACAAGGCAGCTACCACATCTCTTTCTCTGCTCCCAGTTTCGGTGTTGTCCAGCTTCTCTACAGCTGCCAATCTCATCTGCACCACTAACTGCCTTCACCTAAGTGTCTTTTTGCACAAGGCGATTCTCTTCACTCTCCACGCTTTGCCTGCACAGCAACTCTTTGAGATGGCTCCCTAGCGCCTGCAGCTTACTCGCCGCCAGTTACCTTCCTTCAACGAGGCGGCCAACACACCCTTGACTTGCAACTCACCCACACGAGCCCGACCACCAGAGCTTTACCCTTTGCCTACTTGCGTAGCCAACCTGTAAGTGCCCGAGAAGTCCCCCAGCCAGGCTTCTGGCGCCTCACCAGTCGTCAGCCTGTCCACGTACAAGGCGGCGCACCCCTGCACCCTTGACCCCAGCTGCACCTTCTCGCTGCAGCTCCTCTGCAAGGTGGTCTTTCCTTAGTACCTGTGTATCCCCGCTATATCACTAGCCAGGCTCTCTTTTTCCACAAGGCGGCTACTTGTTGCAGACCTGCAGCTGCGCCCCAGCTTGTCAGCGCCCGGGAAGCCCTTGACACTAGCCTGTCACCATCCTGTCGAGCGGACACAGAGGTGGCCTCCAACCCCTCTCACCCGCTGTGATCCTCTGTGGCCCTCTTTCTCTCACCGCGGCTGCTCTTCACCAGCTAGCCCCCACGCCTTCCTTACGTCTCCACGCTCGGTGTGCAACTCTTCAGCGCTCTCCACCAGGTTGCTCTCCACGCCTTCCTTACGTCTCCACGCTCGGTGTGCAACTCTTCAGCGCTCTCCACCAGGTTGCTCTCCACGCCCACCTTGCTCATACACCTTTACCACCTGTTCGCTTTCTCCCTTCTTCTTTTTTTTTTAAAGCGGCCACCCCACTCTTTCGTTTTTCCACACCGTTCTAGATGTCGAGCTGGCGGCCCAACAAAACCTCCATGTGGCTCTTTATAAGGTGGCCACATGGATTATATTATTTATTATTTCTTTAAAGCTTCATAATGGCCACACACTATAATGGCTCCATCCTTCTCCTCTTATTTCAGGTTAACACGCCGCGTCAGACCTTCCAGAACCAGAGCTGCCCACAACACTCCATCAGCTGCATCATCTTACCAAACATGACCAATTCAGTCGGTGCCATGCACTAAATCACTCCAAAGCCATTCAGTCTGTACATTTGCTAGGGCATTCAGGGCAAAGTTTTATTGCACACCATGCATCCCATACGTGCACGGACTCAAAACACCTTTACAGAATTTTGCCTGACACATGGCTATGCTCACTTGTAGTGTAGGATGGTGATAATGTTAGTATACACTCTATGCCCACTTGTCAACATGTTTCTCAGATTAGTGTTTCACTACGGAGCATAGCCGTGTAGCATAGCTACATTAAGACAAGAGAAAGTAGAGAGAGGAGACCCATGCACATGTACAGGGTGTGCACAATTTCAGTACGTAGCTATGCACAAGGCAATAGCCATGCGCACGGCTAATACACGGCTATAGCCACATATTGGGAAAAAAATCTAGACATTCCAAAGCATTGCAAAGAGCTCAAAATATCCCAATATCACAAAAGAAGAATCACAAATTGAAAGAAGAAGCACCAAAGGTATTACAATACAATCAAATATAGACTAAATCAAGACTGAAAATTGAGAAATTGTTTAATGAATTAGGGTGAGCTTGGCCTAACATATGTCACATCTTCCATCAAATCTATGCATGTTAATTGGTCTATCTCAAGATTCATATATCCCATTGCAAGATCAACAAAAAGACCTATCCCACTGCTAGTGAACTCATCATCATCATCATTATGCTTGGATTTGTTGAAATTAGGGCATTGTGATGAGCTATGGTGGATCAAACACTAGAATCAACATCATTAACAAAGTGATTAGTAAATAATTAAGAAATAATTATTGGGTAATTAACAAATAGATTAATGTGATTAGCAAATAATTAAGACATAATTACTGGGTAATTAACAAATAGATTAATGTAGGCATGGATACTCAAAAACCAGCAAATTCTCATTAGGGCAATGCCTCAATTTATAGAGTTTACATCAAGCATCTAATCCCACTGATTTCTCCATGATTCACTCCACCTCTTTTCCATGATTCTCTCCACCTCTTCACTTTTCCCAGAATATCTCCACACTTCCTAAATCTTCTCATGCTACCCTTTATTCTCTCCCAGTAGATTCTTCTCACCTTTTCACAGATTCTTTCACATTTATACATCCTCTTTTACAGCCCCTAACCAAGGGCTTGTTCCCGCACACACTCTATTCACCTGTATTTTCAACACCTCCCCTCAAGTGAATACTCCTAGTACACCTAGACCCTATACCAAGTTTGCCTCCCCTTACTTGATAGTCTGCGACCAGTGTCTACACCTCCCCTCAAGTTAACTTAGCACACTTGGACCCTGTACCAAGTTTCTCTCTTACTTGATAGCCTGCGACCAGTGCCTCAAGTCCCTAAACTCCATAGTCCTTGACACTCTCTCTCTCTATGTGTCCAAGGCTACTATAAGTGCCCGCCGCGACCTTGACTAAAGTGCTCACACATACATCTATCTACCACGTGGCCTACATCATCGGTGGCTCAGAGATAGTTTTACTTTATTGGGGTAGGTTACATTGGGTTGTGGGGTCTCTCTCTCTCTCTCTCTCTCTCTCTCTCAGAGACTTTCACATGGCTCCTCTCTCTTTGGAGCCTCACATCTTCTCTTGTCTTCAGTCTTCTTGTCGTTGGCAGCTTCTCTCCACGCGTCCGTGTCTTCTTTAAATCTTCTTGGGGTAGCTTCTCTTCTCATGTCCATGTCTTCCTTTAGATCTTCTTGGTGTGGATCTTCCTCTTGGACTTGGAAGGAGATGTTCTTCTTCTTTCATGGTGGCTAGGGCCATGAGCTTATCCGTCAGGTCTTTTTGCTCCATGTGAGTAACATGTTCAAATGATTTGCTGACAGTTCCTTTGGGTTTTTGATGTTTATCTTGTGTCATTATGCAATGCAAACCCAAATTTGTGCGGGAGGTCCTACCTCTTGCCTTATTCTGGACAAGGACAGTGTCTGTTCCCATTTTTACACTGATGTAATGTGCCCAATACATAATGCACATGGCATTCATTCTTATGCACATTCCCAAATGCAACTCGGGCTGTGAATAATCTTGAATTTGAGTGAGATTTACAGGCATTAACTAAGGGTTAAATGCAAAATGATGATTATCACAAATTTACAGCACAATTTTTCTAGAAATTACATTAAATCAAGGGTAACCAATTTGTACGGAATGGTTGGAGTATCAAACCAACTTTGAATTGCAATCTGAAGTTATAGGGATTTGTATCAGATACCTAATAGTTAATTTGAACCCTCAATTGTACCAAAATATAGTGATTAGTACTGATTAATCTGATTAGCAAATTAATCCATTATTTTGTGTGCAAAAAACAGAGTATACGAGGAGTTCAGATTTGGTGCCTTAGACTTCAAATGAGCTCAAATGCTTTCAAAGCCATCAATATCAATGAGTCTAGTAGAGGATTAAGCCAATAAACACAAGATTTGACCAAATATTGAAAGCTTAATCTCTATTTTACCAAAGTCACCTCTACAGATTTGATGAAGAGCTTGGATCTCACTGTAGACTTGATGAAATTGAATTCTGTCTTCACCAGCTTGTAGAGCATGCTTGAAAACACCTTGGGCTAAGAGGAATTAGACTGATTGTAGCTGAGCAAGACATCATCTCCATTCTTCTACAGAAAAACGGCGCTAGCAAATCGATGAAAATCGGCGCTTCTACTCGACGGTTTGCGCATCTGTTTCAACTGGCTGAAGGAGCACTGAGTTGGCTAGTTGTGGCTAGAAGGGTTTGGCCTAGTGTGATGTGTACAAGGAGAGGGAGCTCCTCCACTGGCTGGGGGTGTAGAGCCTAGTTGAAAAATAACTAAAAATTGGATTATTTTCTAATTATCTACTAATCTTGATTAATTAGATAATGGGCTCATAAACCTGATGGATTCTAGGCATGGCTCTGATACCATGTTGAAATTAGGGCATTGTGATGAGCTATGGTGGATCAAACACTAGAATCAACATCATTAACAAAGTGATTAGTAAATAATTAAGAAGTAATTACTGTGGGTAATTAACAAATAGATTAATGTAGGCATGGATACTCAAAAACCAACAAATTCTCATTAGGGCAATGCCTCAATTTATAGAGTTTACATCAAGCATATAATCCCATTGATTTCTCCATGATTCACTCCACCTCTTTTCCCTGATTCTCTCCACCTCTTCACTTTTCCCAGAATATCTCCACACTTCCTAAATCTTCTCATGCTACCCTTTATTCTCTCCCAGTAGATTCTTCTCACCTTTTCACAGGTTCTTTCACATTTACACATACTCTTTTACAGCCTCTAACCAAGGGCTTGTTCCCGCACACACCCTATTCACTTGTATTTTCAACAGGATTCAATTCCTTCCTCATCATCTTGGATAGGGACACCTTCATCTTGATTAGTTGGTGGTATCTCGCATTTTTCATGTTGTACTTGACCCTCCACATGTTCATTTTTGACTTCCACTTCATCCATGAGATCTTCAACAACCCTATCTTGTGAAAAATACTCTTTAAATAAGGAGTGACTTATATGACATACCACCATTTCTTGTCATTTATATCTGCGTGAAACACGACCTTGTAAAATGAAACACATCGAGTGTAAATTAGACATGCATAAGGATGATATAATAAAAGCATATGGTTAGAATTTACTTGTTTATAATAGCACAAATGTGTCTCACTCTATTTGCCAAAATTTTGTAGAATCGATCACCATAAATCCATTTGGATGCCTTTTTACAGTTGGTTGAGCACCTCCACACACCACATCCTTGAACCACTTCACATCCAATATAAAAATTTGGAACGTCTTGAATCCAACCTTTAGGATGTTTTGAATCATGCTACAATAATTAAGCATTACTCCACTCTCTTGCTCCATAACCCCACAATCTTGGGTATTTCTCTTTGTATCTATGTGTTGACCTGCAAAAATGCCTTCCGTTGGACCACCTAGCATTGTGTACCTTATACTATCACCAAAACCAAATGAAATATATTTATGATATTAAATAACCATATCATGAGATTCAACTTGAATAAAAAAAGAGAAGTAGAGACACACTTATATGAGGCTCGCACCCTCTTGCGTACTCCCACTCTTCTTCTATCATCATCACCATCTCTCCATGTTCTTTGGACTTTTCTATTTCTTCATAAAGCCAATCAATGGTACAATCTTTTGGAAGTGATGCAAGCCTTGGAGGAAACGCCAAGCCACTTGAACGCATCCTAAATGCTCTTCTCTTCTCATATTAGTTTCTATTGACCTCTTCATACCTTGCCACCCACCTCTTTATAACTTCACTATTGAGAATACAAAATGTATTCACCTTTTTCAACATTGATGTGTCCATTTAGATTGCTCTTCCTTTACCTTGTGGTATGTGGGACACCATGCACTCATCATACTCATTACTCCATAATTATGGCATTGTGGGATCCACTCGAGAGAGATACTCATAAATGTGGACATATGCTTCTTGCACTAACCAACCCTCTACCATGCTTCCTTTTGACCTAGCTCTTAAATTTTTCTAACAAAAGCCTTCATGAAATGCTCAAGGAAGAACATCCACCGAGCATGCACACCACCGCACACCAACACTTCATCTATCAAGTGTACAACAAGATGTAATTGCTAGTGAGGATGGTTCGAGAGGTCTTTCTCTATCATATGCACACTACCTTTATCACCATTACTTGGGCTACATCAATAGTGGATGGGTGGATCTCCTTGGAACTTATGTACCTAAGATGGAGTTGAGTCCATTTGATTAGTATGACATGTCTTACAAACTAGAATAACAATAAAATAAAGCCATGTTAGAAATTTACTTTTTCAAACCTCACCACCACCCCCATTTTGTAGATGGCCTCACACACTCTTTGATCTCCACACCCACTAATGCATATGGGAAGAATGAACCATGTAGCACAAAACATTGCAATCAATGTTGTCTAATTATAATGTAAGACCATCATGAAGCTTATATAAGTAAATTGAACATACCTGAAACATCTTATGCCAATCATGCATTTTTAGACCATATAATTGAGTTGCTCCTTTCTCCTTTGTTTTTGTGAATGCCCCCTTTAAAGAATGCATGATACCCATAGGGATATAAAAGGAGGCAATTTGATCCTTCACTCTCTTCTCCTTGTTCTTTGTCAAGATCCAAGGCGCTTTGGGTAAAATTACCTTCCCATTCTCTTAAACTATTGGCTAAGTGGTGGGGAGGCATTCAATCAATCTCAAGTCCTTCCAAACCGCTAAAGAATCTCTCTTGCCAATTATGTAGTCCCAAATTAGACTATTCTTACATATAGTGACACACTAGTGTTCCATCTCAAACATTCACCCTCAAACTTATACTTTAAACACACTATTCCACATATTTTCCCTCAGTATTTCCTACCATATATTTCCTACCATAATAAACTATTATGATCGTCCATCTCCATACTCCCTTTACAAACTTTTGTCACCACACTATTTTCTTATTATTTTGAGCCTATAATGCGACTGTTCCCATAAACATTGATACAAGATTATACCATTCTCACATACTTATCCTAAAATATAATCCCATTTCACATCATTTTACCCAACACTATATTTCACTATAGTGACTATCCCCTCTATACACTCATTGTACCAACTCTCTTCCTTGTTTTCTATTCCTTGTATTTGTCTCCACCTACAAACTTCCTCAATTTCAGTCTATACTATCCATAAACACTCCTACAATCCTTATACCTTCATAACTCATTCCTATTATTTCCTATCCTATCATTGTTCCCCACTATTATGACATTGTACTTCGTTGTTTCTAGCCATGATATCATATTTTTCTCACATTTGGGCTTATATAATGATACAATCTACACTTTTCTTAGAAGATCCTAAAAGGTGCCTATTCATTGTTGTACTTTTTTGTATCTCGATAATATGTACCCCTTGTTCAAACCTATAAATAGAGGAGGTGGAGAGCTCATTTGATATACCATTCCCGTACGTGATATCCTCATAGCCATAAGTCTAGCACATGAGTACATGCTTTTTGCCGTCAACATCCAATCATTAATACTCATCCAATGGTGAGATTAGTGCTAATAATCCTCTTGTGAAGACATGCAAAAAAGAACCTTAAAGAATCAAAGTTAAAGTCTTAAACATGGAGTGAATCGAAGTTATGAATAATTCCTTTGGAATTATACCAATGATTTATCAAAAGTCTATTCATATGAAATCCTCTAATTTAAAATATTGTCTCCAATCCAAAGTTTAATCCAAACTGTGTTAAAACCCGTGGAAGGGGCTAAAGCAAAAGTTATCTTTTTCTTAGCTTGTGATAGATTTTGAAGTTAAACTCTTGAAGTAGCAATATTTACCACCTCAGTCACCCTTTGGTGGATTACCAACTTGTTGATAATATGTAATGCTTGGTGATCCATTAAAAAATGGAAGAAATTTCCAAGTAGGTAATATAAACTTCCTTCTTTTCTCTCTTCTAGTTTTCCACAATTTTCATGTCTCCTTAGTTTCTTCTTCTCTAGAACGCATCTTTGTTTCCATGTTTACTCATGTTTTTGAAAAATGCAAGGGAGAAGAGAGCTTGAGCTCTTGCAAACACACACACACTCACACAAACCCTAGAAGAGAACACACAAGGTGAGAGGCTAAAAATTCTTCTTCTTCTTTCACACAACAAAAGAGGTCTACAAAGAAGATAAATTGACTAACACACATAATAGAGTATATACAAGTGGTCCATAATGTGAACACGCTAAGTGGAGTGGGTAGGTGTGGACTAGTTAATGTAGTCCAGCTGTAGAATCTCTAGCGAAGATATGTCGGTGCCAGCTACCAAACCGCCACCACAGTGATGTAAATGTCAAACGGTCATGCAAGCACCTCGTGAGTGTCAGCTCATGTTGAGCTTGGTGTTATGTACACATTATATGTGCATATACTAGGAGGCTAACCCACATTAGGCTTGTGAGTATGGGAGCATGGGAACAAGCTCTAGTAGAGCATGGGTTAGGACTAACCTTAAGGGTTAAGGTTAGGGAAAGTTAGGGTCAGGCATCCAAGGGTCACACATGGGAAATGGAGAGTCAAGAGTCACTTGAGGGCCCTCCTATATAATAGGGGCATGGGGCACACTCAAGGGATGTTCTCTTGTGTAGAGGATTGTATCTACATTCTTGCCATTTCACTAGAGAGCTGAGTGCTGTTGTATTGGAGTTATACCTCTTGGTAGTATGGGACACTAAGGTTAAGGTATGTGGTACTCCATTATATTTCATGTGTGCACAACCCTTGGGCTCGGGGGTGGTTGGGTGGTAGAGTTTATGCCTGACTTATGCATGTTTATGCATGTTAATTATCTAGAGAGATCTTAGGGTTTTAACAGTGGTATCAGAGCAATCTCTAGTTAATTGTTGTTGTTTCTACTTTCTTATTCCAATTTTTGGCATTTTTTAAAAGTAAATTTTTATATTTACTAAATAAAATGTTATTTTATTGGTTTGTTTTGGTGATTTTGCACGTGGATCATCGATATGGTGATTGGAACACGTGTTACTACTGCTCAATGGACGAATCGACGTTGCGGGGAAGTTTCATGAGTTTATGGTTTAAAATAAGCATTAATGGAAATTTTTACCGAATTCCACATATTTTATTGTGGATACTATTGGTAGAATGGATTCCCTAAATTTCTAAAATTTTTAGGAAATTTTCTCTAATTTTTTAGAAATTTTTTGAGCATTTTTATGATAAAAATTTGTATTTTTAATGCATTTTGCGGGTTTTCCGCGGGCATGTTTTCGATTTTCTACCAATTTTACTTGCTAAAAAGCAATGTGGGGCAGTCAATTGATGCGTGGGTTCTCTCCCGTGTGCGTAAAGTTCTTCTCTTCCTCAAAATCTGAATTTTTTGTTTTCCATTTCTCTCTCATGCGTGGGAACGTATTTTAATAAGATAATTTAATTAAATATTAATCATAATTAAATACTGATTATGATTAATACATGATTAATTAATCTTAAATCATCTTTCTCTAATCTCTAACAGAGAAGAGAACAGAAGAGAAGGAGATGGTAGAGAGAGGTAGTATGGGAGATGGTAGAGAGAAGAGAAGAGAGAGGAGAGGTATCTCTCCCTCTCTCTGGGAATCGGCGCACAGCCGGCGGGGACTGCGCAGCAGCCGACGGGCGAAATTTTCCCCCCCCCTTAATTTTTTTTAAAAGGCTTTAAACCAAAAGCTTATAAGCATTTTTTAAAAAAAATTGAAATAGATATATTTTTTCAAGTTATTTTCATTTGGAAAAAGCTTGGAAAAAGGAAAAAAAACTTGAAAAAATATATTATTTCTCTGAAAACTATATTCTTTCTTCTGGAAATTTTTTTTCCCTGAACCTTTTGGCTTTTCGCATTCTCGGGAAATCTTTTGACTTTCGAAATTCTAGAAAATCTTTTGACCTTTCGAATTCCGAACTTTTGAGCTTTCATATTCCATTTTTTTTGTCTTTTCATTTTCCCAAAACTTTTGGTTTTTTGTATTTTGAGAAACCATTGGAATTCTGAAAAAAAAAATTGACCATTCATATTCTAAATGCGTTTGGGGTGAATTAAAAATTTCAAAAAAAATCTAGAAAATTAGGCAAAGGATATTTTAATTTTTTGGAATATTTGGGATTGGTGATTAGCATGTGGTATGTTCATTCGAGCACCCGTGACCATTCAAATTCTTTTAAAAACCTACTTTTTTGGTCTAAAAATTTAAGAAATCCATTAAAATTTTTAAAATTTCATTGGATTTGAGAATTGTCGGGTGAAATTGAAAATTTCGTGGACGATGGGATTCTCATGAGAAATTAGGAATATTATAGAAATTTTTTTTAGAGAAACTAGAAATTGATATTTTTTAAAAATATCAATGGTATTTTGGCAAATTTATTTGCTAAAAATTTTCTGGAAAATTATAGGTTTGGAGTGCCATAAGATGGGTTTTGGTGGTTTTCAAAATTAACATATTTTAAGGCCCTATAAAATTAGGGAAAATTAGAAAAAAATCATGGTAATTCTTTTTCCTCGAGAATTCTTATTTTCGAGGGATATTTGGTGTTATAGTACGTTTTTTTATGTACTCACACTAAACAAATGCGGGTTATTCGCATATTATTAATGCAAGCATGCCTTGTATTAATATTTTATTCGTTTGGATTGATTCTAGACGATGTTTTCATGATTTTTTAGTGCCACCAAATGCTAATTAAAGCATTTTTCTTATGTGCAGTTGTTTCTAGTGAATTAATTTGCTAGAACTTTTGGTCAAGTGGGGTCAAGAGAAAGGTGAAGAAAAGTTTAACCCAGATTCAAAGAGAACTCATTTACCATGGCTCATATTGACTTCTCGGTCAATGACAATGTCGATGACATGAGTGATCATCCCAACTCTAGAAGGGAAGATCATAAGTTCCATGAAGAAAAAGAGGAGGCGGTAGCAAAGAGCAAATTTTTGGAGGTGACAACGTCTTGAGGCTACTATACCAAAGTGCCATGATGAGATGGAAGGTGCAGATTTTAAGTCTACAGAAAGCTCTTCTAGCCACCTCATCTATAGCTACCAAAGCAATTGCTCCGTCTTTTACACCAAAGGTGTATGGCGGAGAGAAGAAGGAGAAGACACAAGAATGTGTGGATGCCTGGCTTAACAGGTGGAATACACATTTGCTTTTCACCCTTTCACTGATGTGCAGAAATTGCAAATGGCACAGGGTTTATTAAAGGGGAAAGCTTTGACTTGGTGGAAGGATCTAAAAGAAGATTCTATTCCCACTACTTGGCTAGGATTTGAAGTTGCATTCAAGAAAGAATTTGTCCAACCAGAGGATGAATTTGAAGTTATTGCCAAGTTGGTTAAAAATAGCATGGCTAATCAGTCTTTTGATAACTATGTGCAAAAGTTTAGGCAGTTGGCTGCTAAAGCTAAGTCTGATGATCATACTTTGTGTGGTATTTTCATCAATGGATTATCTCGTGATTATCAATATGAGGTGAAGAAGTGCAAAGTTAAAACGACTGAAGATGCTATTCAGGCTGCTCATGTTTTTCATAAGACAATGGTTGGCACCAATTCATCAAAACTTGCGTCAAATGAAAAGAAACCCACTTTCACATATTCAAATAGTGGACAAAAAAGAAAATTGGTTTTCACACCAAAACCAAAAAATGGTGACAATGCCAGCAAAAAACCAAAGTTTGTGAGTAAGGAAAATCTCACATGCTTTAAGTGCAAAGAGAAAGGGCATACAAAGAAATTTTATCCTTTGAATGAAGCTACAACAACTTCGGCGCCTGTTCAAAAGGCAGCACCGAAAAAGTTTAATCCAAGGAAATCTGTTCACATTACAGAACTTCAAGATAAATTCTCTGAAGTTAATGTTTTGCATCTTGAAGGAACCAAATGTTCAGATTGTACTTTCAATAAAGACATTTATGGTCCAAACGAATTATTTTGTGTTTATGGATCAGTGAAAGGATATCAGGTTCATATTTTATTTTATCTTGGTAGTACTCACAATTCTATTGACAATATTGTGGTACAAAAGATGAAGCTGGAAACCATGAAAAATGATCACATGTACAAGGTTAGGATGGCTGGAGGACAAGTCCAATTTTGGGACAAGAAGGTGTCAAAATTACCATTAGACATCCAATTGTACCCAGATAGGCTTGATTTCCATGTCATGAGCTTGGGTCATATGGATATAATTTTGGGAATGGAATGGTTTCATAGCAAAAATAAGAATTTTTCTATCGATTGGGTCAAACATTTGATGTCTTTTCATCACAATGGAAGCCTTGTAACTCTTAAAGGAAACATTGTTGTACCCAAGGAAACGTTGTTGTACCCAAGGAAACATTGTTGTACCCAAGGAAACGTTTATCAATGAGCTGGAATTAATGGAAGATATTTTTAACTATGAACTTTTCTAGTTGGTTATGGATCCAGTGTCTTCGTATATTCATTTTGATGCAAACACTGTTTCTTTAGATGTTTGGGAAAGTAAAGTGTTAAGTTCCATTAAAAGCAAATTTCAGGATGTATTTCCTGATGAATTGCCTCATGGATTACCTCCTAAACGAGAGGTGGACCATAAAATAGAGCTAGTACCAGGGGCAGAACCTGTTAGTATTCCTCCGTATCAGCTCAGCCAATCTGAGGAGGATGAGGTAGCCAAACAACTAGCTGAATATTTGAGGATGGGTCAAATTAGACCAAGTAAGTCTCCTTGGGGTGCACCAGTTCTCCTGGTTAAGAAAAAAGGATCAAGGTACCTGGAGGATGTGTATTGATTATAAACGTCTTTTTCTTAACCAGTTCTCCTGGTTAAGAAAAAGGATCAAGGTACCTGGAGGATGTGTATTGATTATAAACGTCTTAACAAGGTTACAATTAAAAATAGATACCCATTACCTAGATCAGATGATCGTATTGATAGGTTGCATGGAGCTAAGTATTTTACAAAGCTTGACTTGCGAACAAGTTATCATCAGATCTGTATAGCAAAGGAAGATGTTCCTAAAACTACTTTTAGGACAAGATATGGCCATTATGAATTTTTAGTGTTACCCTTTGGTCTCACTAATGCACACCAGCAACTTTCCAACAGATGATGAATGATATATTTCGAGATCTATTAGGAAAATGTGTGGTGGTTTTCTTAGATGATATTTTGATATACAGCAAAACTTTGGATGAGCATGAGAGTCATCTTAAAGAGGTTCTAGGAAGGCTCAGGAAGAAAAAACTGTATTGTAAATTATCTAAGTGTGATTTCTTTAAAAAGGAATTGTTATATTTAGGTCATAAGATCTCTCGGGATGGCTTAAGTATAGATTTGGATCGGATCCAAAAGGTTTTGGAATGGCCAGTTCCGCGTATGGTCAAACAGCTAAGATCTTTCTTAGGTTTTGTGGTATTTCTTTGAAAATCTGTTAAAGATTATTCGAAGTTGACTGTACCTTTTACCAATCTTCTTTAAGGTAAAAATAAAAAGTCTGATTCTCTAATTGGTTGGAATGATAAGCTACAAGAGGCTTTCGAAATTTTAAAAAATAAAGTTTGAGATGCTCCTGTGTTAGCTTTGCCAGATCCTAGCAAACCTTACATTGTTGATACTGATGCTAGTGATTTTGCGGTAGGCGCAGCTTTATTCCAGGATGGGAAGCCTATAGCCTTTGAGAGTAAGAAACTCAATGATGCACAGACTAGGTACCCAGTTCAGGAGAGAAAGAGTTGTATGCAATCATTTATGCTTTAAAGGCATGGAGACACGTTCTGACCTGTAGACTCCAGCAAGTACATGCGGGTTTTGTTATTTGGCCAAAATCTGCATGAATCCATTTATAGGATGTTACATAACTGCAATGTGTAGTAAAGAAACATAAAGAGGCTTTGAATTACTTGATCATGCAAATAAATTGTATGTGTTGCTTCTGTTATGAAGTTCAAGAGGTACCTGAATCGCAAATTCCAAATCTGTGATGTCTGCAAATCTTCAAATGAGAGAGTTAAACCCTCCTTTGCATCAAGGTGGGGAAGTTTCTCTTCAGCCTGCCTCTGTAAATGGCAAGGACAAGATGGTGAAATACATAACATCTTTACAGTATATTTGTGATCAACCGAACTTAAAAGGTAGAAAAGCAAGATGGACTGAGTTGATGCAAGATTTCGATTTTATGATTAATTAAATACAAAAAGGGTAGCTTAAATCGCATTGCTGATGCATTGAGTCAAATCGGTGAAGTTAATGAGCTTTGCTTCACGGAGATTACTTCTAACTTGTACGATTCACTCAGGGAAAAATACAACACAGATATTTTCTTTAGAAAATATTAGAATTTGGCAAAATCAGGGTCCAGCTCCGAAGTAGATCAAAACCTGGTGAAAGGAAAAGCCAACCAATTTTTTCTTCGGAATGGTCTTTTATTGCAAAATGATAAGGTTTGCATGCCGGGTGTGCCGGAAATTAAGTTGAGAATCCTATTTGAGTGCCATGACGCACCATCGGCAAGACATCCTGGCATACAGCGTACCTTGACTTTAGTTAGAAGGACATTTTATTGGCCTAAAATGAAAGACTTTATTCAGAGTTATGTGGTCCGATGTCATCAATGTCAAATAAACAAGGCTGAACGCCTTAAGTCTGCTGGGTTATTACATCCTTTGGATATTCCGTCTAGAAAGTGGGAAAGTATTTCCATGGATTTCATTACGGGACTTCCACATACCAACAGGGGGGTCACAATGCCATTTGGGTAAGTCGTGGGAGATAGATTGACAAAGATGGCTAGGTTTTTACCCACAAAAATAACAGTTAAAGCTTCGAAATTGGCGTACCAATTTGTCGAGCAACTATTTAGACTATATGGTCTACCTTCTGATATTGTGAGCGATCGGGACTCTAAGTTCACGGCTAATTTTTGGCAAAAAGTTTTCAAGAAATTTGAAACAACTTTAAGTATGAGTTCCTCTGATCATCCGCAGTAGTTTGATGGGCAAACAGAGCGAGTGAATTAGGTTATAGAGGATATGCTTCGTGCATATGTCTCTGGAAAACCATCAAATTGGGAAAAGTATCTTCTATTGATGGAATTTGCCTATAACAGTTCTAAACATACGGCTACAGGTTTTAGTCCGTTCATGCTTATGTATGGGTATCAACCCAAAGTACCTATTGATGTTGGTCTTAAGGACATTGAGCTTGATGCATCGAGGAATTTGTTGTGTGATATGCAAGAAATGCTGATCGAAACTCGGGATTCTATCAGGAGTGCTCAGGATAGAGCACGGTTTTATTCTGATAGAGGACGCTCATCTTGGTCTTTTGAACCAGGAGCGTTGGTTTATTTAAAAGTTCCTAAAGACTCTCTAACTTTATCAACGTGAAAATGCTCGAAATTATCTCCTAGATATTGTGGTCCATTTCGAGTTATTCGTCGAATTGGCATGGTTGCGTATGAGCTAAAACTACCTCCACATGTTAGAGTTCATCCAGTCTTTCATGTTAGTAGATTGAAAGAGAAGCTAGGAGGTGAGGATAACATAGTTACTCCTCAAGAACTCGTTTTGAAGTTGAAGATTTATCTTATGTTCCACATGAACCTGAAAGGGTACTTGAATTCAGGGAAAGAAAACTTCGTACTCGACTAATCCCTGAGGTTAAAATTTTGTGGAAAGATAGGGAAATAGAGGATTTGACTTGGGAGTCGGTTGAGAATGTTCAGCGCAAATTTCCTTCTTTTCATTGCAAGAGTGCAATGCTTTGAGAGAGGGGAAGTATGTTATGTACACATTATATGTGCATATACTAGGAGGCTAACCCACATTAGGCTTGTGAGCATGGGAGCATGGGAACAAGCTCTAGTGGAGCATGGGTTAGGACTAACCTTAAGGGTTAAGGTTAGGGCCAGGCATCCAAGGGTCACACATGGGAAATGGAGAGTCAAGAGTCACTTGAGGGCCCTCCTATATAATAGGGACATGGGGCACACTCAAAGGATGTTCTCTTGTGTAGAGGATTGTATCTACATTCTTGCCATTTCACTAGAGAGCTGAGTGCTATTGTATTGGAGTTATACCTCTTGGTGGTATGGGACACTAAGGTTAAGGTATGTGGTACTCCATTATATTTCATGTGTGCAACCCTTGGGCTCGGGGGTGGTTGGGTGGTAGAGTTTATGCCTGATTTATGCATGTTTATACATGTTAATTATCTAGAGAGATCTTAGGGTTTTTAACACTTGGCATCTCAACACTCCCCCTCAAGCTCAACTCCAAATCGTGAACTCCAAGCATATCTCAAAATCTACGGAGCTTCTCAGCTCCCAAGTCCTTCGTGTGAAGATGTCAGTGACCTAATCTTGTGTGTTGACGTAGGCCAAGTTGATGACATCTGCCAAGACTCTCTCCCTGATAAAGTGGTAATGTACCTCAATGTGTTTCGTCCACGTATGGAAAATTAGGTTCCTGGCCAACTAGATACTGCTAAGATTGTCACAAAATATATGACAACCTTTCTCTCCACATGCAACCCCAAATCAGCTTGCGTAACTAACCTCCCTCACACGCAGCCACCGCAACTCTGCCTTTGTACTTGATAAGGCAACTGTCGGCTGCTTCTTGCTGCTCCGTGTCACAGCAGCACTCCCCAATGAAGACATAAATCCACTAGTAAATCTCCTGTCTAAGATGTTACTTGCCCAATCTACATCTGTGTACCCATATAGCTCCAATGGTACACCTGCTGCATAAAACAATGCATAATCAACAGTGGCCCTCAAATACTAAAGTGTGTGTTGCACACTGTCAAGATGTGGTTTGCTTGGAACCTACATAAACTGGCTCTCTAAGCCAACAATGTAACTCAAATCATAAATCAAACTCTCTACAATCTTCATGTACATAGTGGGATCCTCCAGCACATAACCTGCATCCGCACTAAGCTTTCCATTTTGATCTAATGGCACCGAGATTGACTTACAATCAACCATCCCATACTTGGACAACATGTTCAATACATACTGTCTCTGTGACAACCAAATAACATCAGGTGTGTGAATGACCTCAATTCCCAAAAAGTAGCGCAGATCTCCCAAATCCTTCATCTCAAACTTCCTTTTGAGAAGACTTTTCATGTGCTTGATCTCATCCAAGTTGTCATTCCACCTTATCTCATCATCATCAACAAAAACACCAATAGATGCAAGGGATTCCACAATGCCCTTGATCTTTAAGGCATAATCATTCATAAAAATATTTTTCTTCTCCACAGTATGAAGCTCATTCTTCAACTGAATCTTTCGTGCCTTGGTGTTAGTTTCATACAGCTTCACCAAGGTGTCCCGTGCCTCCTTAGGTGACTTGGCATCTTGTATATGCCCAATCATAGTGTCTTGTATGCTAATAGAAAGCCAATACATGACTTTCCTTGCTCCTTGATTCCAATCCTTGAAGTCTTTTACATTTGCAAGTAGTTGGATTAATCTCTAGTATCTCTGGTGCCTCCTCATGTTCACCTTCAATGTAGTCCTAGTAATCTTTTCCCATCAGGAAATTTATCAATCTAAACCTCAATGCATGGAAGTTTTTCTTATCAAGCTTCTTTGCAATAATCTGGTTTATTCCATCATTTGACATCTTGTATGCAACACAAATATTCCAAAATAGCACTCTTGTTTGACCTACACAAACTATTGTATTCTCTGTAAAACGATACTATACTGCATCCAAATTGTCACAACCAGTGACCTCAATTTGCATACATACACCCAATGGTAACTTTAAGACCTCTTTATAGTACACACAATGTCTGCACAAGCAATCGCCCTCCCTGCAATTCCAAAAATAGAGTTCTGTAGAGAATCGAAACTTACTCGCAGTGCTCGTGAACGCCTTTGCGAATTGAAAAACGAAGGTCCAGACGCGCTCGAAAATGATAGTCCAATGGGTAGTATAGTTGCCCTGTAGCTCTGCTCTTACGAAGAAAGCTCCTCAATCAGAGTTCGTTTGCCGGTGCCTCCAGAAGAGCTCCCAACAAAGGTGTAGTAGCCAACACAAAGGGGGAAGGGTAGATGAATCTCTTACCCTCGTACCGCTTCATATGCTTCTCTTGCTTGCCACTCAGCCCTTAGTATGAACCACGCTCTGATACCATGAAAAGATACAGGGGAGAAGAGAGCTTGAGCTCTTGCAAGCACACACACACTCACACAAACCTTAGAAGAGAACACACAAGGTGAGAGGTTGAAAATTCTTCTTCTTCTTCACACAAAAAAAAGAGTTCTAAAAAGAACATAAAGTGACTAACACACATAATAGAGTATATACAAGCGGTCCATAATGTGAACACGCTAAGTGGAGTGGGTAGGTGTGGACTAGTCGATGTAGTCCAGCTATAGAATCTCTAGCAAAGATATGTGTGGACTAGTCAGTGTAGTCCAGCTATAGAATCTCTGGCAAAGATATGTCAGTGCTAGCTACCAAACCTGCTCGTCGTGATGTGAATGTCAAACAGTCATGCAGGTGCCTCGTGAGTGCCAGCTCATGTTGAGCTTGATATCTCAACAGTTTCTTGGACGTGTTCTTATCTCAATGAACTTATCTTGTTTACTGATTCTAATTTTTTCTTTCCAAGTCCTAGGTGGATCTTCATGCTCGTTTCCTACATTTCTAGAATGTTCATTCTCCTTGTTTCTACTTAGCTCTTTAGTTTTCTCATGCTCTCCTTGTTGCTCTTGCTAGTTGATGCTATTGTCTTTGGCTTCCTATACTTAGCTCTTTAATTTTCTCATACTCCTTGTGCTCTTAGCTTCTCATCATATCGCAAGTGAGAAATTCCCTACATCTTTGGCATGACCCTATTCTTCACAAGCAAAAAAATTTCTTAAGTTATTATTTCCCCTCATTTCTTTTGGAGAAGTCAGTTATAAAATAAGTGATAAAGGGTACTTGGAAATGAGGGGGAGTATGCACCTTAGAGATGAAAGGTTTCTAAGGTTGTAATGAATCACACTGGTTAATGACAAGAAGCATTGTAAACCTCAAAATGTGTTAAACCAATCATGGTAGATTTCCAAAAAGAAGGCATCTACTTTAACTAGGCAAGTATTCAAGAAACATTCAATAAGCTTCAAATCAAGGGGAGGTGGATCAAGGGAGATGATTATGGCATGTTTAGGTAAGCATTAAGCTAAGACATGGACTAATGATGGTGTACCTCAACCTATTTAAAGGCCCCCATCTAATGGAAATTATGTGTCTTGGATTAACTCTCTAGCATTGTCATTATCTTGTCATTAGTATTAATTACTTTTTCTCTATTTAGAATATTCGACAATCTTAATCCAACCTAATCACTCCCATTTACAAGTTTCAAGTTGGCATCAGAGCTTACCACCATTTTAGCCATCTATACCCTCTAGCATGGCCAACTAGTAAATATCTTTAAGCCTTAATCACTTTGCTAATCTAGTTTTTCCCTCTTCTATCCATTCACTCAAATCAATTTAAATCAAGTGATTGGAGGGCTTCTACTAAAGATTTGTGCAACCCTCAAGAGCAAGGAAATCATCTACACTAGCTCACATTAGGTATCCGGAGTAGCACAAATCAGGAGGGATTTTCAAATTTTTTGGTTGAGTAAAAATGGGCTTAGGAGCTCGTATAAATCCTGTTTTTTAATGTAATTGAAGTTATGAGAATGTCTAAGCATCATTGCTCCATGCTCACATCAAGTCTTATAGCTTGATTTTCTCTCTAATCCACTCAAATCATTAATCTACTCTCTATTTACATAACAAAAATTTGCTCGAGTAATTAGTGTTTAATTAAAGTGTTAATCTCAACCATTAAGGGTTCAAATATCTAATTCGGTGGAATTTCCTTTACATTTTGCTTAAAATGGGATTAGTGCATAATTAGTGGAAATATGGGCTTGCATTGGTCATAGTTGAGCTCATATTGATTGTACAAGGGTAGACATTGACCTTGACATCAGGCAAGTGGTAAGGCCCGCTTCATTTGCATAATCAAGGCCATAGGATTGATATAGAAAAGTTCATGGGTGAGGGCTTCCACACATGGCAAGTGAAAATTATCTACTCATGAGAGAGAGTTTGTGGGGCATGGTAAATGGGATAAAGAAGTGTCTAGAGTCTAAAATTTGAGATCAATAGATCCATTGTTACATTGGGATTGAGTGATGCATCCATGACCTTATTGCATCAATGGAAGAGGACTTAAAGGGGCATGGGATGAATTGGAAAAATTATTTGGTGCAAAGGAAAAGAACACTAAAGTCATCCTTAAAATTTAAATTTTTGGTTTGTACATGAAAGTAAATGATTATTTTTTAGATGGACATTTCAACAAAATTAAGAGCATCATAATGTAACAACTAGCAAGTATTGACTCCTCATTGAAGAAGAAGATATCAGTGTCATCATATTGGAAAGCATGCTAACTGAAGCATGTGGGCCCCACCTTAAAGAATCTTCTTGACCCAAAGCTTGAAAGCATAGAAGCTGCACTCATGGGATCAAGGCTAGAATTGGACCTACTACAACTCGACTACATGCATTCCTCCACAAAGGATTGGGAGTGAGAAGTCAGACGACCAAGATGAAGTGTCACCATCGTAGAAGTAAGATGGGACATAAATTGGTGGCATCAACTCCAAGCACAAGCAAACATGATGACTGAAGAGAAGGAGAATACTGCCCAATAGGGAGGAAGTCAAAACCTAAACCATGTTCCCACATATAGTGTAAAGGCTCAAGTGAAAGTCAATATTGTAGCCCAAGAGGCAAACTAAGGTGATGGACCAGTCTAGCAAATGACTAAGGATGTAGACCCAGTACATGTATATGATAGGGATTCATCACTTAAGAAGGAGTGTTATAAAATAAGTGATGGAGGAAACTTGGAAATGAGGGAGAGTATGCAACCTTAGAGATGAAAGGTTTGCTAAGGTTGTAAGAAATCACACTAATAAATCTTAAGAAATATTGTAAACCTCAAAAGGTGTTAACATGCATGGCAAGAAGAAAGCATGGTGATATGCGTGGTAGATTCCCAAGGAAGAAGGCATAATGTTAACATGCATGGCAGAGAAGAAGGCACCTACTTCAAGTGGGCATGTGATGTGCTCTTGTCCCATAATACGTAACTTCCTTTCTACTATGGTCCTACTAGGTACTTAGCTTTTTTGTTGCTAGACTCTAGTCCTACATCCTCTCTAGTAAGGGTGCCTCCTCCAACTCTTCAAATTTTTTTTGTGCATACTTCATGATCTTGGGATCCTTGAGGGATGTTGGCTCATTCTAGCACACAGAGTCATGATTTGTACTACAAAGTCTCTTACATTTCCTCCCTCTATTTAACTTATCCGAGCTCATTGCTACCTTGGGTTGAAACCTTTATAGAAAAGCATCCTTCACCTCCTACAAATAGCATGTTAATTTGGAACAAATACCACTTCTATCTCTCTCTTGCTACCTTAGGTTGAAACCTTTGTAAGAAAAATCATCCTTCACTTGCAAATATCCTATTAATTTGGAAGGTGGCTCTTATTATACCACTTAGGAGCTCTCCCTTGTAGGGATAATGAGAAAAAGGTGCCTTCTCCTCATCCCTCTCAACTTGTAAAGTTGGGCCCAAGAGTCAAATGCCTACACATGTACCCTTGTATCAAAAAACTTTGTCTTGAACTTGGGTAGCTCTATCTTCACCTTGGAAGGATTGGGTTAATTTGGGATCCAAAATACCACTTGTGAGCTTTCCCTTACTACCTTGGGTTGAAACCTTTGTAGGAAAGCATACTTCACCTACAAATATCATGTTAGTTTGGAAGATGGGTACTTTAAATACCACTTATGAGCTATCCCTTCCAGGGATAATTGCCTTCTCATCATCCTTAACTTGTAAATTTGGGCTCGACTCAAATGCCTGCACATGTACCCTTGTATCAATTTTCCTTGTCTTTAATTTTGGTAGTTCTATTTTCACCTCTTGGGAATAATTCTATGATGGTTGACTCCAGTCTTCTATTTTGTCGTCGTCAGTCTTCGTGGCCTGTTTACTCCTTCCACTAATTTGCTTCTTGTTTTTGCCACACATTCATTTTTTGTTTGTTTGTCATGCTTCTTTCTTTTTACCTTTTTTTAACTCTTTTTCTTGGCTCTTATCTTCTATTTTACCTAATCTTATCTCTTGATGCTCTATATTTATCATCCCTCCTATGCTATTCTGATTTTTATCCCTAGCTTGGTTCCTATTCTATTCTTTTCTCCTTAAGATTTGTTAATAATTCTTGTTTTAATTTCCTTTCTTTTTACTATTATGGTCCCAAAATTAGAAAGTTGTCCTAGATATTGGTATTCGATTTTTGAGTTATCTTATAAGTTGTCTTCAATTGCAGGAGTTGCATGTAGTATATATCTAGTAACTAGTGCATGTAGTATATATCCTGAATAGTCAAAGCAGTTGGTAGTGCTTTCAATTCTTTTTGATATTATATCTATTCTTGCTGGGAAGCTTCCTATTTGCCTCTAAATCCTTAGCTACGCTTCTCCGTTTTACTTTTTTAAAAACCTTTTCCTCCTTGGCTACCTTCCTCTGTTTTGCTACCTTCATTTTGCTAGTTTTGAAAGGGTTTGCTTGCTTTTAATTTTGGCAAAGTTATTCCCCATTAGGATCACTAAATATGATCAATTGGGTCGTTAATAGGGAAGGAGCAAGAAGAGTTATAGGCAATTCTCTTTACTAGTTTCCTTTAGTAATAACATGCAAGGGTATTTTCCTTGGGATTGGGTGTAGGTGGTCTGCTTACTAGTTTAGCAGTACCAAGATTTTCTTTTAGTATTAGTACCTAGATTTTCTAACCCCTTGACCTAGACTTCTCACCTTCCTATCACTCCCTCTCTCTTGTAACATGACTAGGGTATAGTTAGAGGGCCCGGGATCGCCAATTAATTAGCATTACATTAGGAAGGTGATTACTAACAAATGGGAATCAATGCCTAAAGTTCATGGAAGATATAATGGAGGTGTGCTAGGACATGCACCATCTCTCCTGTTAGAACTAGTTTAATTCTATTCAACTTGCTAGGTTAATCTATGAGCATGGCACGATATTGATTATCGAGACATAGCATTCTATAATCTATGACATCATTACTAGTTAAAGTTAATTGGAGATTTGAACATAACAAAGTAAATTGAGTAAAATGTATTGATTTCTATAGTACTGAAGTGTGTGTATAGAAAAAACTCTTTGCTACAATATTTACAGACTAAGAACTATGATGAAAAAGGTAAGTGTTGTGAAAGAGGTGTAAGAGTTGTAAGAAGTTCCAAATGATACAAATTGCAATCTTATATAGCTACCGTTATATAGCTACTGCGAGTTGCCCACTTGTTAGTCTCTATGGGGATACCCATTATTTCATCTTCCAAGATTAATATGTTTAATCAGATGTGTGCGCTAGTATGATATAGCATCATTTTCCAAGATTAATGTGTTTAATCAACTATGTGCGATGATGGTATGATATAGCTAGGATTAATGTGTTTAATCGGTTGTGTGTGTTAAGTAATATTATTTTGGATGTGTTAATCGTGGGTGGAACATGTGTTGGACCACTATGAGATATTTCAGAAGACATGTGAACACCTATTATGGTTTCACATTTTGGCTTCTTTGATGACTTCTCAAAGCTTACACCACCTACAAACTTTGTGACACTTAAAGTCGTGATTCTTTCTCCACAAAAATTGGGACAACATATGAGTTTAATGAATTCGAAGCAAGGGCCGTAAGTACCACTAGTACCCCATGAATTGTTTTCTTGATTATCTTAATTACTATCAAATTTTTATAATTTTATTTTTCTTTTTCAATTCCTCATCATGTTAAACCTACA
The DNA here is from genome assembly GCF_041138505.1 of Cibotium barometz. Taxonomy (NCBI): domain Eukaryota; kingdom Viridiplantae; phylum Streptophyta; class Polypodiopsida; order Cyatheales; family Cibotiaceae; genus Cibotium; species Cibotium barometz. Next base: position 19,749,246 of record NC_141050.1, read on the forward strand.
ACCACCTTCTATCTCCAAGAAACGAGCTAAGAGGATAGAATTGGAAGAACTAATCTCTAACAAGAAACGATCTTGAAGTGTCGAACCTGACTTTGACATTTGATGTACCATCAAGGAGACTTTTTGCAAGCAAGAGTAACAAGAGGGAAAGAAAATAAGTTGTAAGGCTTTCACATTTCAGAATCTTGATGGTAAAAAGGATGCAAAAAACAGTGTTATCATGGATTAGCCAACTTGATGATTATTTTTCTAGGAAGAACTTTTCTAGAAAGATAAGGTCAAGTGTGTTGTAAATCACTTGGTCAAAACTGCATCATTATGGTGGAATGTAGTCAAGCAAGGACGTGAAAAACCAAGAACTTGGAAGGAATTTCAAAAGCTCATTAAAAAGAATTTCTTGCCACACCTCAATATAAGTAAGATTACGTCACTAATGGGATATGCTTCGCTAACTTGACAAAGAGACCGTACAACTATATGTGAACAAGTTTTAGTAAGTTTTTATCCAATTCCAAGCCATTGAATGAGTGAGATCAAAGGACCAAAATTGTAAGTTCATTACTGGATTAAAGCCTACTCTTGGAGTGGAGATCAATATGTTCCAACCTCATTCTCTCTCCATAGGGGATCTCTTTGGCTTATAATTGTGAGCGAAAGAATAGAGTTCCAAGGGACAACAAAGCACCTCAAGAATCTCATGCTAACAATTTTAAAAAGTTTTTTCCTTTTTGTAAGTTTGACAGGTGCACCAATGATACCAAAGGGGTTTCTTCAACATCAATAACAATCATGGTGTTAACAACAAGAACAATAAGAAGGGTGATGATGCAAAGAAGAAACAAGATTTTACACATAGCAACATGACATGCTACAACTGTCGATAAAAAAGTGATATTGCACCCAATTGCCCAAAGAAGAAGAAGAAACCAACTGCACGACCCAACTTCTCTCTCAAGAAAGAGGATATTTTTGAACATGAAAATATTCCTAATGATCCAGGTATGCCTAAACATATTGAAAATAACGCCTCACCCTATATGCTTTTAAAAATGAAAAGACAAATGAAGGACAAGGAAGTAACCTAAGATAAAATTAGCTCCTAGATTTTATAGACCTTTCAACATTATAAATAAAGAAGAACATCTTGTGCTTGAGTTTATCTCCATGACCATGAGACCATCACTACAAGCATAGGGAACACTTATGTTAGGTATCTTGTGACTTTCAAGAATCATTGTTAGCCACCACAAGCTAAGGGTGGGTGTGACTAATGACCATAGTAGTAGCCGAATAGCCGCCCTACCACAACTACAAGTCAGCACCACCAGTGATGACAGCCGAATGGTAGTTAAAAGGTCATTATTACTCATTAGCACCTCTTGCACACCTCGACGGCACATCTTACCATCTAGAAGAAATCTTAGTACTAACAGTTGCAGTAAGCGAGTAGTATAAAAGGATGAATCCTGAGCCTTTTAGAGACTGGCTGTCGATTTTGTATCATTGCTCTTCCATATATATATATATATATATATATATATTGGCAAGACTTTTGCTTTTTTGGGTTTTAGCTTCATTATACATGAGTCACCCTGTTATGTTTTTTTGAGTCTTGATGTCTGTGTCTGGTTGTTAACTCCGTTGAAAGCAGCTCTCTAGTATTGTGTTCGAGTAACGTGTAAGCTATCTTTGTGCTTAATTTAACGCCATGTTAGTCTGGTGTATGCTGTGTGCATAACCACTGAACTTCAGTAGGTTGCCGGAAAAACCAAAGAATTGGCTGCATCCATGGCTCAGTTAGCCACCACTGAAGGTGTAAATCCTGCACCTAACGTCCGGTCAAATATGTAGTGTGTGAAGTGTCACAATCGAGGACATAGAGCCAAAGACTGCAGCTTAAACAACCTTTGGTGTGCCATTTGTAGAACTTCCACACGTACAACTGAAGCATGATGATGCAATGGCAAGAGAGCACCTCCGCAACTAGTGATGCAACCCCACATAGTAGCTACAGTCAACCAGCCTAGCCAATGGCCACATAAGACCAGTTCCACAGACCGCAGTTTTGCCAACATGGAAATTTTTTGCCCAGAGACACGACTGGTTCCCCAAGGCCCATCCTTAGATGCTTTTATTACCGTGGCCAAGGTCACCGGAAGTTAGAATGTGAACTATGGAAAAAGCATAAAGCAGAATTAGAGGGAGCCCAGATTTTCGCGTCTGGTCCACTTGCAATCAACGTGGTGGAAATCCAAGCTCTGGACGAGCAAGCAGCAAACCACCCAACCACAAAAGCAATCAAATCATCAGCCATGGTAGTGACTAGATCCATGCAGTCCAAGACTCCGGAGATGGCATAAAAACTGACCTCGTAAAAGAAGGGGAAGCCAAAAGAAGTCACTTGGCAAGAACAACACAAAGTCCGGATGGAAGTCTCCGTTTGGGTGGAGGAGTAGCATGCAAAGAGGCACTGCTGCAGACAAAAGACCCGAAAAAATTTAACCCAATCTGTCACCTGGAATCCCAAACCAATGTTCTGAGAATAAACCCAGAAGAAGAAGGCAAAATTCCCTTGCAAGTAAAGATGTATCACCCAATGCCAGGTATACAGACACACCATGGCCAAAAGAAGGTGCACAAGAGCAATAAAACTACACAAGAAGGATCACAGAATCCACCCAGAAGCCGTATGATCTGTGGGAAGATCTAAAGCGGTAGCCAATACACATGTTTGTGGAATAGTTACTCACACTTGTTCCAAGTTTTAGGGAACAACTGATCAGAAGCCTTAAACCTCAAAAAGAGGAGATGCCACCCCTCACCACAAGCTTTCAATATAGAGAAAGCAAAAACTACATCATATATGACAAAGCCATTCCAATGATTCAGGTCAATTTGACCGGAGTGGATATAGCAGAAGTTATGCTAGAGATGGCAGTTCCAGAGTCAATATCCTATCAGATACAACATGCCACATTTGCTGTCAAAATGGCGGATCAACGGGGGCGAGTGCAGTCACTCGGATTAATCCGCGAGCTCACACTAGAGGTTTTCAAGTATAGTTTCGAGATAGCAGTAGTAGTGCTCCACATGGAAGATATCAAAGGTGCCTATCCAATGTTGCTCTACAGACCTTGACTCCACCAAGCACGGATTAAGCAGGAGTGGGACGCGGAGATAATCACTATCTGCCCCCATGGAAAGAAGTGTTGAAATATACAAGTGAATAGGGTGTGTGCGGGAACAAGCCCTTGGTTAGAGGCTGTAAAAGAACCTGTGAAAAGGTGAGAAGAATCTACTGGGAGAGAATAAAGGGTAGCATGAGAAGATTTAGGAAGTGTGGAGATATTTTGGGAGATATTCTGGGAAAAGTGAAGAGGTGGAGAGAGAATCAGGGAAAAGAGGTGGTGTGAATCATGGAGAAATCAGTGGGATTTTATGCTTGGATGTAAACTCTATAAATTGAGGCATTGCCCTAATGAGAACTTGCTGGTTTTTGAGTATCCATGCCTACATTAATCTATTTGTTACGTCTTAATTATTTGCTAATCACTTTGTTAATGATGTTGATTCTAGTGTTTGATCCACCATAGCTCATCACAATTCTCTAATTTTAACATGGTATCAGAGCCATGCCTAGAATCCATCAGGTTTATGAGCCCATTATCTAATTAATCAAGATTAGTAGATAATTAAGAAATAATCCAATTTTTAGTTATTTTTCAACTAGCCTCTGTACCCCCAGCCAGTGGTGGAGGAGCTCCCTCTCCTTGCACACATCACATTAGGCCAAATCCTTCCAGCCATAGCTAGCCAACATCATTGGGCTCCAGCCTATGCAAGAAACGCAGCAAACCGCCCACGCAAGCGCATGATTTTTACAGATTAAGGAGCACCGTTTTTTTCTGAGCAATTTGCAGATCTTGTCTTCATCAAATCACATCAGCCTAATTCCTCATAGCTCTAAGGGTTTTCAAGCATGCTCTACAAGCTGGTGAAGACAGAATTCAATTTCATCAAGTCTAAAGTGAGATCCAAGCTCTTCATCAAATCTGGAGGTGACTTTGGTAAAACAGAGATTAAGCTTTCAATATTTGGTCAAATCTTGTGTTTATTGGCTTAATCCTCTACTAGACTCATTGCTATTGATGGCTTTGAAAGCATTTGAGCTCATTTGAAGTCTAAGGCACCAGATCTAGACTCCCCACATACTCTGTTTTTTGCACACAAAACAGTGAATTAATTTGTTAATCAGTGATTAATCAGTGCTAATCACTATATTTTGGTGCAATTGAGGGTTCAAATTAACCATTAGGTATCTGATACAGATCCCTATAACTTTAGATTGCAATTCGGAGTTGGTTTGATACTCCAACCATCCCGTACAAATTGGTTACCCTTGATTTAATGTAATTTCTGATTGTGCTGATAAAATTGTGATAATCATCATTTTGCATTTAACCCTTGGTTAATGCTTGTAAATCTCACTCAAAATCAAGATTATTCACAGCCAGAGTTGCATTTGGGAATGTGCATGAGAATGAATGCTATACGCATTATGTATTGGGCACATTACATCAGTGTAAAAATGGGAACAGACACTGCCCTTGTCCAGAATAAGGCAAGAGGTAAGACCTCCCGCACAAATTTGGGTTTGCATTGCATAATGACACAAGATGAACATCAAAAGCCCAAAGAAATTGACAGCAAAACATTGAAACATGTTGCTCACATGGAGCAAAAAGACGTGACGAACAAGCTCATGGCCCCAGCCATGAAAGAAGAAGAATATCTCTTTCCAAAAAGAGGATCCACACCAAGAAGATCTAAAGGAAGCATTGAAGGAAGACATGGATACGAGAAGAGAAGTTGCCACAAGAAGACTGAAAGAAGAGACGGACGCGTGGAGAGAAACTGCCCCCACGACAAGAAGATTGAAGACAAGAGAAGATGTGAGGCTCCAAAGAGTGAGGAGCCATGTGAGAGAGAGAGAGAGAGAGAGAGAGAGAGAGAGAGAGAGACCCCACAACCCAATGTAACGTGCCCCAACAAAGTAAAACCACCTCTGAGCCACCGATGATGTAGGCCACGTGGTAGATAGATGTATGTGTGAGCACTTTAGTCAAGGTCACGGGCACTTATAATAGCCTTGGACACATAGAGAGAAAGAGTGTCAAGGACTATGGAGTTTAGGGACTTGAGGCACTGGTCGCGGGCTATCAAGTAAGAGAGAAACTTGGTACAGGGTCCAGGTGTGCTAAGTTAACTTGAGGGGAGGTGTAGACACTAGTCGCGGACTATCAAGTAAGGGGAGGCAAACTTGGTATAGGGTCTAGGTGTACTAGGATTATTCACTTGAGAGGAGGTGTTGAAATATACAAGTGAATAGGGTGTGTGCGGGAACAAGCCCTTGGTTAGAGGCTGTAAAAGAGAATGAGTAAATGTGAAAGAACCTGTGAAAAGGTGAGAAGAATCTACTGGGAGAGAATAAAAGGTAGCATGAGAAGATTTAGGAAGTGTGGAGATATTCTGGGAAAAGTGAAGAGGTGGAGAGAATCAGGGAAAAGAGGTGGAGTGAATCATGGAGAAATCAGTGGGATTTGATGCTTGGATGTAAACTCTATAAATTGAGGCATTGCCCTAATGAGAACTTGCTGGTTTTTGAGTATCCATGCCTACATTAATCTATTTGTTAATTACCCACTAATTATATCTTAATTATTTGTTAATTAATCTATTTGTTAATTACCCACTAATTACATCTTAATCATTTGCTAATCACTTTGTTAATGATGTTGATTCTAGTGTTTGATCCACCATAGCTCATCACAATTCTGTAATTTCAACAAGAAGAAGATCAAGATCTCTGTCGCTAGTAGGTGGAAAGTGAAAAAACGAGCTCGTCCAAAAAATAGCCGAACGAATCATCATGCCCGAAGGACTAGACTTTAATTAGGAAGAGGAATATCTCCAGCAGAATGCTAATTTAATCAGTCTATTTGAAGTAGATGTAATAAGTGAGTATTTCAAAGAAAACTCCGCTCCAAAGATGGAAGCAGACAATTTAGAAGAACCAGAAGATTTCTGTGATTCCCTAGCCGAGGAAGGTAGTGCCCCAGCCTGCAGGCAGCAGCTGATTGCAGCAAAAAAATCTTTTGTCGTCAAAGACCTCAAGTACTCCAAAAGAGTCAAAGAAGATGAAATGGTAAAAATGAACTTAGGCACTAGTGATGACCAAAATGGTCAGGGTCAGTGCAAAGCTCGACAATGAGTTTCGTGAAAAAATCCGAGAGCTGCTCATTTCCTTAAAAGATGTCTCTACATGGAGTTAAACCGACATGAAAGAGATTGATCCCAGCTTCTATCAGCACCGGATCAACCCGAAAGAAGATACCAGATGAACCCAAACTATGCCAAGAGGGTAAAATAAGAAATAGATAAAATCCTTCAAGTTGGGTTCATATACCCAATTGATCGAGCCACATGGCTATCACCGATCCTGATTGTCCCCAAAGAAAAACCAGAAGTTAAGAGTCTGTGTAGGTTACCGGAAGCTAAATGTTGCTACCATTTCAGATCCTTTTCCTTTACCATTTACAGATTCTTTGCTTGATGCAGTGGTGGCAGGCCACTAGATGTACTCATTCCTAGATGGATTCTATGGATACAACCAGGTCCAAATGGCCCCAGAAGATCGCTTTCATCACAAAATGGGGAGCCTTTGCATCAAACATCATGACCTTTGGTCTGAAGAATGCTCCTGCTGCTATATTTCAACGCATGGTTTAGGAAATCTTTGTTGATTTCCTCACCTCCTTTATGAGGGTATTCATTGATGACTTTCGTGTTTTTGGCAAAATATCTCAATGTCTGATGCATCTACAGCTCTGTCTGGCCAAATGCAGACTTTCCAGATTAAGCTTGAATCTAGCAAAATGTGCTTTTTCCATCCAAAGTGGAATGCTATTAGGACACATCATTTCTAAACAATGAATAGCAGTTGACCCAGATAAGGTCGAGGTGATCTGCAAAGCCCCAAGTCCAACAATTGACAAAGAGTTGAGAAGGTTTCTGGGACAAGTAAGATAGCATAGCAGAATGCTCAGATACCTCGCCCATGTAGCAGTCCCTTTGAATCAAAAGATGGTCCATTTAAAAAAACCTCTCACAAAGCAGTCAAGGTAAGTTTCTTTTAATTGGACACCGGAATGCGACATTGCATTCTGGCACCTCAAGCTTATGCTATTTAGTGCACCCATTGTACAAGCCCCAAACTGGGAACTACCATTTCATGTCTTTGTTGACGCCTCTGATGTAGCAATTATCAGTACACTCATGCAAGAAGCAAAGAAGAAATGGTTCCGGCCTGACTACTATGCTAGTTGAAGGCTCTCTGATGCTGAGCGGAACTATTCCATAACACATAGGGAAGCCCTAGGTATGATTTACTCAGTTACAAAGTTCAGAAACTACTTGCTGGGTAATAAATTTAGCTTCCATGTCAATCACTTTGCCTTATTGTACTTGGTAGATAAGAAGAGTATAGCAAGAAAATTGGCTAGATGAATATTGATACTCCAAGAATTTGACTTCACAATAGTCCACACACCAGGTGCCAATCATACAGTGGCAGACTATCTTTCCTACCTCCAGTCCAAAGAAGCCCCAACTGGAGTAGCAGATGACCTGCTAGATGCCGGGTTATTCACAATTGATGTAGTCATCCCAATTCCCCAGACATGGTATGATGAAATGCTAACATTCATTGCCAAAGGTCTAATGGACAATGATTTGTCCGGGGATCAACGGAAGTGGATTGCTCTCGGTCGCCAGGCATTTCCAATTAACTGCCAAATTTCTCTATAAGATGATCATCACTCGCTTTGGATGTCCCATCAAGTTGATTAGTGACCAAGGCAAACACTTTGTCAATGATGTCATAAAAGAGCTGGTCACCCAACATCTCATCATCCATAAAAGATCCATAGTGTACTATCCCCAAGCCAATGGTCAAGCTGAATCGATCAACAAAATTCTCAAGAAGATTCTCACAAAACTCGTCAATCAAAATCACAATGACTAGGATGAAAAGCTTTATTCAGTTTTATGGGCTTTTCGCACATAGCATACAAAGTCTCTACTAGAATGACTCCATTCAAATTATTATATGGCACATAAGAAATGGTGCCAATTGAATTCTTAGTACCAAGTCTCTGCATTGCCATTTCAAAAAAGTTAAGCCTAGAGGAATCCCTGTAGCATTGCCTAGATCAACTCCTTGACTTCTTGGATGAAACACGCTTCCAAAGTTTTTTCGTCACCAAGATCATCCAGAAGAGAAGGAAGAAATGGGTTGACCGTCTCACTCCAAGTTCCGAATATTCAAAGAAAAAGATCCAGTTCTCTTTTTCCAGTCTTGAATGGGTCCCATCACAAAAAATTAAAGCTTTGGTGAACAGGACCATTCTGGATTATCAAAAAATTCTATGATGGCACTTTCCTTCTCGGCACACTCAACGGTCAGTGGTTTCAGAAGAAGCTAGTCAACGGCTACCACTTGCAACCCTACCATGCACCAATGTCAATGCCACCAAACCCATTCATCAATGCGACAACCCCACTAATCCACTACCTGGGCGTCCACCATCACCTCCACTAATCCACTACCTGGGCGTCCACCATCACCTCCACAACGTCACTCCTCTCCCACAATAACCATGAAAGATCCACCTCAAGCCCTCAGCGACATAATGTAGTACCATCAAGAATCGACATTCACTCCGCGCCAATGCTACATGGTAACTCTTTTTAAACCCCGATAAAATACAACTAATATAATTGTCTTTGTTTGTTTGCATACAGTAACCCCTTCCACTACAAGCTCTAAGCCCTCCCCTCCAACCATCCTCTACACTCTCTCTTCCCTTCCATTTGCTCTGCACACAGTCATGAAGAATACCATCTACATCCCCAAGAGCAACATTCCTGCTCTAGAAAATCCCATCCCCAAACCTACAACTAAAGTACCACTTGAATGTACACCCCCCCCCCCCCCCCAAAGAAGCCCACACTTCCCATCGTCCAGAGCCCATAGCTCCTTCTTCTATTCTTCTCCCACACCACAGTTACCATCACCCCAAAAAGAAGCCCACAACTTATGGAGCCCATCCACAATCTTAAAGCAGTTCATCAATGAAGGACAACCATCAAGGGATGCCAGCCAGTATCCTTACAACAAAGGGACAAACCACCAGCGACCAGAAAGAAAACCATTTTTCTCACCACACTGGAGATCAAGGCATGAAGTACAAAAATTCACTCTTGGATACCCCGCCAGTTAAAGTTTGAGGGACAAAGATGGTTGCTGTGAAAGGAAAGGGCAAAGAAACCACCAACCTGCACAAGGAAGATGCATTACCAACAATGAGACCAGCCGAACAGTTCAAAGAAGACAGTATGGTTTTGAAGGTACCAATAGCACTACAATCTGTGAATCACAATAATACAAGAAGGCACATATTCAAGGATCATGGGCAACACATTTGCTACCCATCTCGGTACTCCTACCAAATGTAGCAGGTATATCACTAGAAGAGGCAGAGCCATCCTCACCTCAGCTAGAAGGGAGCAGCCCCTCACCGGCCAACATAAGAAGGCTGCAATTGTTGGAAGCACTGGAAGAATATTCCACGGCTCTCTAGAAGCACTATGACCAACTACAAGATCGACTATTCACCATCATGATGTCCTCCAACGACCAATCAAGCAACACGGGAAGAAGTCACTACCGCACCGGGATGTTTCTTCCCCATGTCTGCTTCTAGGAATCAATCCCCGGAATTCATCTCATGGAAGGCATCCTTCAAATTCCGCCTTTTGGATCGCGAAGTCTAAGGTGTAGCTGCCAAGACCATGACCAAAACCCCCCATAACATAAGAAGCAGTTAACATTCCGAGAATTATCAACAATTTTGGGTTCGAGTTGTCGGATTGGGAATCCGACCCACTGGGCGTGCCAAGTGTTAGCCATAGGCTATGGGCTGGCATGAACTAATGACCACAGAGCAATAGCCAAATAGCCGGCCTGCCACAATTGCAAGTCAACACCGCTAGTGACAGTTGGATGGTAGTTAAAAGGTCATCAGCGGCGCCTCCTACACGCCTCGACAACGCATCTTACCATCCAGAAGAAATCTTAGTAATGATGATAGATGCAGCAAGCGAGTAGTATAAAAGGATGAATCCTAAGCCTTTTAGAGACTTGCTGCCGATTTTGTATCATTGCTCTTCTATATATATATATTAGCAAGAGTGTTGCTTTTTTTTTGGTGGGGGTTTTAGCTTCATTATACATGAGTCACCTTGTTATGTTTTTTTGAGTCTTGATATCTATGTCTAGTTGTTAACTCCATTGAAAATAGCTCTGTAGTATTGTGTTCTTCCACTGTTAAGTGAATAGGCACTCAAGTAATTGTTCGAGTAACCTATAAGTTATCTTTGTGCTTAATTTAACACCGTGTTAGTCTAGTGTATGCTATGCGCCAGTGAACTTCAGTAGGTTGCTGGGAAAATAAGCGATCGATTTCCTCACTAACAATCATCCTATTGAAGATGCTAAATGAATGCCAGAAAAGTTCTTCCATTCTTTCCATCTCATCCACTCATACCATTCATGCAATAGGTCAATTGCAACCTGACCCAGAGGGAATGTTAGTCATAACCTCTATGGATCCCCCCCAGCTGTGCAATGCCCTCACACCTCATAGCCCCCTCGGATGCCCATTATTTTATTGAGAATATTTTGGGGATATTTTATTTTGGATGGGCCTTTTATTTATATTATTTTCCAGGATTAATGTGTTTAATCAGTTGTGTGCGATAGTATGATATAGTATCATTTTCCAGGATTAACATGTTTAATCAGCTGTGTGCGGCGCTGGTATAATATAGTATCATTTTCTAGGATTAATATTTTTAATCAGTTGTGTGCGACACTGATATAATATAGTTAGTATTAATGTATATTAATTGAGTGTGTGAATTAACAAAGATTTTTTTTGGATATAGGCGATGATTGAGTGCCAAATTATGTGTTAATCGCAAGTGGAACATGTGTTGGACCACCATGAGATATTTTGGAAGACATGTAAATACCTATTATAGTTTTATATTTTGGCATTAATATTTTTGTAAGGATAAGGTCTTAAACCTTTGTATATACCAATTAGTATTTTATACTTTTGGTAGATCCAAGACTTTATATTTGTAGCTTGCTATATTTTGTAAGAGCTTTTACACTCAAAAACTCAAAATCACTTGTGCTTTGTTTTTGGAGTTATCGTTTTGAAAAGATACATATAAATATGGATGAGTTGTATGAAGGGCCACACTTATCCAAAGGAGATTCAACCCAATCTTACGTTGACGGTGATCTCTTCCTTTTTTTTAGCTCTCTTGTTTATTCAATTTTGTTTATTAAGGTTTACACTTTCAATTTGTGTAAGTTAATATTATGCTCTAATTTTTGTGCTTGAGAATTAGAATTTCTTCTTGAAGTGTCTTAAAGGTTTTGATAACTCTAAGGGTTGCTCAAGGATTGACTTGCTCAATCCCTAAGTTGTGTGCTTAAAATAAATTTTCGCCGGGTGGTTGCACTCTTAGAAATTAAGAGTTACCACACCACCCATGATGTCATGGTTCTCACACCACATTTGGATATAGCAAGTTGGCTAACATTTATGCCTTGCATACCCCATGGCACAAGGGCCACTAGCACCCCTGGACACATCCGCATGGGTCTTTGGAGGCACTAACATGCTGAGCCAAGTTCCCCACTCTGCCTAACCAACCCTCGAATCTCCCAAAAGGAGGGCCTTTGGACTATATATACCCTTTCATCTTCCACAATGTCTTTGCACACTAACTTTGCATGTGGGATTACTTGGCACCCCTTTTCCCATCTTATAATCCCCATTATCCATGCGAGATTTACACCTCCCACACCCCCCCTCCAATCGAGCATATGGAGGCAGGATCATGAACTGGGGCTCTCATATCATCTTGGAAACGAAGAGTTACCACACCTCCCATGATGTGTTATAGTTCTCACACCCTGTTTGGATATAACGGGCTAGCCAACATTTGTGCTTAGTGTACCCCATGGCACAAGGGCTCATACTTGGAGTTCTTGTTATCGACTTGCTTACTCAATAGGGCTCATACTTGAATTAATTTTTATTTTCAATAAATGAAAATAAGGACAATTCATTAAATCAACCAATTTTATCCCTAAGAATGTGTACTAAATGCTAAGAAAATTTATTCCCAAAATGGCAAGAAAATTTATTTCCTAAAGATAAGGAGTACAAAAATTCTTTACCGGAACTCTCTATAATTTTACTAATAATAATAAATGCTAAGTGGCTAGCTCATTTCATTCCACCCTACCCAAACGAGGTTTCTTGCAAGTTTTGTTGTTTGTTTTAGGTGCATGCACGTGGAGGCCACGCCCCTCCCTCCCATCCACCTCATATCCCATGTGCTTGACATAAATGTGGAGGGATGAGAGAGGCCAAGTGTCCCTTTTGACATATATATACCCACGATGCTTAGACACATACATTGCATATGGGACTATGCTAATCCACGTGGCACGACCAGGTCAACAGCTTCCAACATCCCCCCAACAGCTAGGACATGAATACCCAGAGGCAATGAGACGAGGCTTTTTGCATAATCAGTGATGTCACAATTGGTACTCTTAGGATTTACCCACAAAACCATTTTTTAAACCCCAGATTACAATCGGTAGGACAACAAGCTTGTCCACCTACTTGTATACGCATTTGGTTCCACTAGCTCTATCATGAAGGTTTAGAGGTCGAACAACTCTGCCACTAGTCGATTAGCACTGCCAAGTTTTTTGCTCTGTGAGGAATGTACAAACAACATGGCTCTGGTACCATCTGGTACCATGTTATTTGTATTGGGTGCGTGCACATGGAGGCCATTAATGGCATGGTAGGGCCCTCCCTCCCATCCACCTCATATCCCATGTGCACCACATGAATGTGGAGGGATGAGAGAGGCCAAGTGTCCCTTTTTACATATATACCCATGATGCCTAGACACACATACATTGCATATAGGACTATGCTAATCCATGTGGCACGGCCAGGTCGAGCTAGTATTGCCTAAAAGTACTTAGGCTCGGTTTAGAATAGGGTGGCAGACAATAAGGCCAAAAAAAGTGGTGTCCACGTGAAAATTTACTCGCCCTCTTGTGCGTTTGTCTGGTGTGTTCAAAAGGGGCGATAGACTCTCTTGGTGGGACACACTTTGAGTAAGAAAATGGCGGACTCTCTAAGGAAACGACAGTGGAAGGTGCACGTTGATTGGTTAGCGAAGAAAGTTGTCTGTTGAGGTCGAGGTGGGGAAGCCGGACAAAAAAAAGCAAAACTTGGGCAGTCCAGCTTAGCAATCACTCAGGTATTTGCTAGACCATGTGAACAACACATTGCAAGTGGAGGACTTCGATTGGACGATTTCCACTTTCTTCATCGCGTTAGCTTGTTACCTTGGGTAGCCTAACATCCTTTTTGTGAACGGCTCCAACATTTGTGTTCACTGGGCAGGCTGCCTTACTGGTATAATTTGAAAAATGTGAATAGCTTCGTATGCCACGTATGCAACCACCATAACAGCCCAGCTTGCCATGGCTTCTGCTAACCTCAACTCCAGCGTCAACAATCTTCCAGACACAGCATGGGTGGGGAAGAAGCCACTTCGCCGCTTGGGTGGGATGGCGGATGCGCTCGCCATAGCTGCCGATCTGGGCTTTTCGGTCCCCCAGGTGCACTTCCGTCCCCATTCAATCTCGAATTAGGGTTTTGACGTTTGCCTGCCTCGCAGTTCAGAATGTTGAAGCTCGATTATGAGGCTATCTTGACATGGTTTGATTTGCGAAGCTAGGATACTTTTCCTTGTTGTTGAGCGCAGTTGTTCCTGATCTTTGTTCAGGAAGATGCTCTGCAGAATGCCATGCCTGCTCCCGGGACAACGGACAAAACGGAATCCTTGGTGTGCGTCTTAAGAGAGCTTACTTCTGTACAGCGGAATCTTGCTAATCTGCAAGTAGAACTTCAAGGCCGGCAGGTGTGTATGTGGAGAGAGAGAGATTATTGGCAGCGTCTATTAGGGGCCGATTCTGTCCTGTCTTTTAAGAGCTGCCTTCCTTGGATATAGAAAATACCATAAGCTTGGATCTCTCTCATCAAAAGTGCATATAAGATCTTAATGTCCATGAAATTCTTCTCACAACTATGAGGATCAGACAATGACATGTGCATAGAGCAGAATAGTGACCACGATTTGCGATTTGGGCTGACCAAGCACCCGCTACAAGTGCTTGAGCACTGTAATCCATAATATCATCTATGGTTCTGGAGCCATGCACAGACTATCCATGCGTAAAATACCCTCCTTGGAGCAAGTTTTTGGTGCATTCACATTTCTCACATGGCTGCCATGTTGTAGGCCATTAATTAGCTGATAGGTAATCTTCAAGACTGTGTGTTTAAACTACATTAAAGCGATCTGTCATGAGTTTGATCTGCCAAACATGTCCAGGCTGAATCCCATGTATCTTTGTCACATACCCCATTCATTCAATCAGGTGCAGGCTGAACTCGTCATGCACTAGATTAGTGTAGGTCAAGGTGAATGTTGCATCTTTTTGTGTCAAGAAAGGCTGTAAAAGGCAGTGCTTATATGAGATCATATCATTTACTTAGAGTGAGTGGAACATATAAGTAATCCACCAAAGCAAGAACATGTTCTTATAGCAGATAATGTGGTTAGGGAAGAGTCCCAACTTTGGAGAAGCTCATTAGAGTCGTCTTTTGGCCTCACATGAAGCGTGACATATTCATAGATTTCTTCTGTGCAACAGCCATAGCACTCTGACTGTTTGTAAGTAGGGGGGTAGCACCCTGCAGGTTGCTGATGGCATGCATACATGTCATCAAGAGTAACCTCCTCGGCTACATGCACCTGACTGTGGGTGTGAAGATTGCTTTGTACCTGGCTTAACATGAAGATGTCACCCATGTAGGTTGCTTTTTGCTAAGTCATGAGATGGAAGAATTCTCGAACAAAAAGCAAAAACCACTGGTCGACTGTCGTGCATCAAAGTTGCCATCCCAATCTAAATCACTTTAAGTGCAAAGTTGAAAATCCTCCCCCCCCCCCCCCCCCCCCCTCCCGAAGCATAGAACAATCAATAAGTCTCTGAACCTTGGAGGTATCTGAAATGCGCTTGACAGCCTGCCAATGCATAGTCCTTGGGCTATGTAGAAATTTTCTTAACAGGGAAACATCTATACATGGTAGCATCAAAAGGCTCACCTACAATAGCAAAGCTATTGAGCTTTATACATGTCTCAACTGGTGTGGCAATAGGCTTGCAATCCTCCATGCAAAACCTTTTCAAAAGCCCTTGAACATACTCTGATTGAGAAATAACAATGCCACCATCCTGTTGCATAAACTGGATGTGCAAATGAAATGCAACCAACCAAGATTGGACATCTCAAGTGCCTTCTGCTATTCAGCTTTAAAAGCCGAAATTTTCAGCTCACTGTTCCTTGGCAAGATCACAGCATCCACATACAGGATGACTAAGACAATGTTTGAACCATCTCTCTCTGCACTTTCAATGGGACTATTTTGGAATCCTTGGTTGGTCAAATGCCCATGAATCTTCTCATACCAAGCTCAAGGAGCTTGCTTGAGACCATAGAGTGCCTTCTTTACTTTGTTTTCATGACCTGCAACCACAAAGCCTAGAGGTTGTTGTACATACATAGATCCACATTCAAGAATGCAGTCTTATCCAACTAATGCATACTCCAACCATGGTGAGCTGCCAATGGAGTGATTGTTCGAATGGTTGTCATTTTTGAAGTTGGATCAAAGGTTTCATCATAGTCTATCTCCTTCTCTTGGGAATGGCCTTTAGCAACTAGCCTTGCTTTGTACGTGTCAATGAATCCATTTGGCTTGCGTTTGATCTTATACACCCAACTTCGTACCAATCACATTCTTGCTTGGAGGCAAGTCAACTAGTTCACATGTATTGTTTGTCTGGATGGAACTATACTCTTTCTGCATGGCTATCTCTCAATGCTCATTGCCATGAGCCTACTCCTAAGAGGATGGTTCCTCAAAATCAAACATGCTACCCATGCAAGCATAATCCAGTTCATGCCTGCTAGATTCACCTCTTCTTGTTGCCATTGCCCTACTGTCAAAAGGAGCACCAAGCTTCATAAGTATCCCTCTGCGTGAACAAGATGCCAAACTGGACTACTGGCAAATCCTTCCTCTACTCCTAGTGAGCTGGCTATGCCTTGCTAAGAAGGCCCTCCAAAAAGTGCCCACCTTGTAGTTAGCGCACGAAGCCTTGCAACTATTGGAAGTTTGGTTGTTGGCGCGACAAACTCAGAGCTAGGGCGGAGGCATGTGGAAGTTGCAATGAAGAGAATCTAGGGAGGGTAGAACTCAATGGTTGGAGTCCTCACAACTAGACTCAAATGGACAAGTTGTCCACAATACGTAGAGTAGCCATAGGTCCATGAAGAAAACAATGAAAGCTTGTACAAGAAGCTAGTAGCTCCAAGAAAGGTCAAATGTATAATATGTCAAAAAGATACAATATCCATGTGCCCTATGCCTTTTATCCCCCAAGGTCCCATAAACCCACATATGTAAATGACTCTAAGCCCTAAGTGCCTAGGCCCATTCCCCATGTGAATGTGCACCTAAACCACTACATTACAAACCATCCATTCCCACAATGATTTTGTCCTCGAAATCGAAAGGGTGGTCGTGCACACAAAGTATACAAAGGCTATATATAAAAGCCAAAATTGGTCGTGTGACCTCATAGAAAATGGGAAATTGCATAGACGGACACCCAAGCTGAAAAGCATAATACTACCCGGATAAAAAATGTGGTGTAAGCCATGCATCCTCAGTCATCACCCGATCTCCTAGGTCAAATGGGAATCCCAAGAGTCCATGATCCATATGCACATCAGCATGACCACATGTCCTTAAACAAAGTCCGTACCATGATCCATAGTCCACATGACTGTTTGAATCAAATGTGAAATGCAAAGAATTCTCATCTCTTACAAAGCTAGTCGTGTGTCCTCCACAGGCAATACAATCCAAGTGGCATATGACACATCCAGAAGTGAATGCTCCGACCTTATAAGCCATCACATCATATCGGCATCCACAAGACCTAAAGATACACACCTCATAGTTGACATCCGTACGAGCATGGGTGTGACTATCCAAATACACATGCTCACTGTAAATGCAAACCCCGAGCTCACCATAAGTAACATGTGCACCAAGCATACGGAAATCTCCACCATTAAGTATAGAGCATGCATCGTCATAGTGGGTAACACCATCATCAAGACTACCATCACATGCATCATCATAGGCATCCCCGTCCTCATGATAAGTGGTAGTACAATGATAATTTGAAAAACTCTCCTTAGGTATGACTCTCTCTATGTCATCCTCTATGCAATGAGTATAGCACCAGTCAATGTCCCATGTACAAAGAAAGTCGCTATACACATCACGAAAGCAAGAAGTATCTCCAAAAGATGTGTGTAAGGCATCATTGTCATGCACAACACTTTGATCAATACATGTCAAATCCTCATGTGCATAACCATCACCACATGTGTAATCTGCCCACGTATCCAAAGTGCGATCCTCAAGATCATTATACGCATGATCCTCATCAACGCTAGTGACTAGACTCCAATAAGGCATCCACACATGAAGTGGTCTCATAGAGCTCACAATTATACACTTTCCACTCTGAGCTTGAAAAAGCATCATAAACCAGATGCACATACATAGTCCATAGACCATCCCTCAATGCATCCATAGGTGAATCCCAAGCATGGCTGTCCACACCAATTGATGCATGTGCAACACTCTCCATAGGTGGATCTAAAACATAGCTGTCCACACTATAAGCATCACATATGTCCCCACCATGAGCAAATGCACGGCTGTCCAATCCCTCATAAACATAGGCATCCAACTCCTCCTCAAAGTGATCATATTCATGGATACATGCATCACTTGACCATTGCTCCGCATAGAAAGGAGAACCATATGCACCCGTAGTAGATACATCCATGCGAAACAAAGTGTGTGTAGCCCTCGGAACCACACCCAAGATAGATACATCCATATCCACCTCAACTAAGATATCATCACGACTCACAAGAGATCTCGACACAAGTAGTCTCTATAAAGGATGTAGTGCCCATCCACCTCCATAGCCTATATGGATTCCACCATCTCCTGTCCCCCAATCTCTCTTGAGGACGACTCCGTATCAACCCAAAGAAAAGATGAGTCACCACAAGAAACTTGGTGCTAATCCATGTGTATGCTGCCCATAACCATTATCAATCCTTGCATCACAAAGCCAAGTGTGAAGAGTCTTTGAGAAAGGTGAAAGAGGTTCATCCACACAACCATCAATGGGCTGTAAATTTCCAGCCATCATGAAGCTCATCATTGGCTCACAATGGGCCACCAAATCAACACGTGTGAAAGTTTCCATCATAGAAAAAAGATCTATGCATGTCGGAATATCACTAACACAAGAGACAATGTCCAAAACGTTATGCACTGAGTGTATGGCTACCCAATCACTTGCTTCCTAGAAATTTCAGCAAGTGTATTGCTCCCGTGGATACCCACAATGAACTATCTCTAAGATTATGTCTGCTCCTACAAGAGAGGCAACCATGAAGTTATGTTACGACACCAGACTGTCCACTAGCGGTTGCTTTCATCTCGGTGATTCATGTATATCATGGCTCAACAAAAAGCAACCAACAGTGGTCACTTCGAGCTGTGAAGTTGAGTATAGCCTATAGGGCAGCTTTTACAGCGATAGTTGAGTGTGTATGGCTCAGACGCCTTTTGGTTGATTTGAGTGTTGGACAATCATCCTCCACTTGTATCTTTACTGACAGGTAGAGCGCATTGGCAATTGCGAGGAACCTAGTGTTCCATGCTCGCACTAAGCCAACATGGTAGATTTGTTTACAAAGGCTCTTTCTCGTTAGAAGTTTGAAGCGTTTCGCAAAGCTTTGGGCTTGTTGCCTTTTGGGGAGTGATTAGCCATATCCCTTAACATGTTTACATCATCATTCCCAAGGGGGTTTGTAGACATTTATGTCATAGGTAGTGATGTGTGTGAACACACTTAGTTGGCCGGGGCACTCTTTCCCTCACTAGGAGGTTTTTTTTCTCGTGCATGTGTACACCGTAATATTCACTTATTTATCTTTTGTACTTGGGCACATTTTCCTATCATTCAATCCATAGTTGTGTGGATGCACCACCGGTGGTCTAGCTTGGACCAAGAGAGCAGACATGCTCATGCCATGCACATGGTGAGTATGTAGGTTGGCGTGTCAAAGGCCTACGAGCAAGCTTCGGTGGTATGGGACACACGGGCCTATGGGATTGTGCAGGAAGCCTGAGCCTTGGCTCGGGGGCGATCGGTGGATGTCGATTGCGGTTGGGAGGTGAGCTAGCTTGCCACCTCATGATTTGGTGTAGTACTGATTGTAGTTTTCAGCTGTGTTTAGGGCAAATTCAAGGAAGGATTTTTCAACAGACAGTGGGCAGCCATATACAACAAAACACAACAGAAGGTTGCGTCCAAGGGGGTGCTAGGGGCCAGCCAGTTCATGGATGGAGGGAGCGGTTAGGGTAGTGTTTTATACATCTAGGTATATGCAGCTGTCTAAAGTGCGTAGCGGAAAGCGTGAGACAGGCACAGAGAGAGAGAAAACGAAACTGCATAATGAAGAAGCAATGATACAATGAGCCCTGTGCAAGGGGTGGTTCTCGTAAGTGAGGGCATGATGAGCAACTCCCTTGAGGAAGGACTTGGAAGCCCTTGTCAAGATGTCTACAAATGAGTAAGAGCTTGGCCTTATATACCCCCTACTGGAGCTGGCCGGCTTGCTCTAGAAAAAGACCCACGACTAGACAAAAATAAACATGTGAAAAATGGGAGGCCAACCCTACAACCCAGGGCCCTGAACAGAGAGAAAAATATGGTGCTGCCCGAGATAAATCTGGGCACCCTTGATACACAACTTGGGCACACTACCACGAGATGAATAATGCTAACACCCCCTCTCAGATCCTGGGAGAGAAACCGGTCCAAGGAGCTGGAAAAGGAAACCTCCAAAGCAAGTTGAGAAGTCGATTTGCTCCTGCCTTTGTCACTTACTCCAAGAAATTGCTCCCGATCCAGAAGTCTAGCAAAATCCAAAAATGAACCACCAGATGTCCATATCTCCAACCCAATCTGTATCACACCAGTCCACACGATGTGCTCCCTCTTCAACCCAAGAAAGGATGTCGTCTGATTCTCTACCTCCAAGAAAAAATTTGCTCCTTAGAGAACACCGCCAAACTGTCTCCTTGTTGGCACCCCCTCTAGACACCCTAGAGGCTCACAATGTCTACATCAGCCCTGGTACTCAAGCCTCCAACTTTGAGCTTGTTGAGCACCAATCTCTAGATACAAGGTTTCCGGATCTCCATGTATCCCTTGGTCCAAGAATGCCTCTCTGTCCTGCTAACACTCCAAGTGGAAGAAACATACCTCCAACACTGTAGCTGACACTCCTGCTGGCACCTGACCTTTAAAACTTGTATCCATAACTCGTCGTCGCGTGATGGGACTACTACTTACACACCCCTACGAGTCACCCAATCACATGGCAACACCCCTTGAGCTCTTTGGTGTTAACTATGGCACTGAGCTCAAGAAAGCTCTCCTGCCAAAACCTTACACCCCCAACTGGCAAGCTCCCAACCAACTAGTCATGTGTCCATGTGGAACCAAACATCTACAACTCATCATCCCAAAGCACAATCTGATGTAAATCATCTGCTCCAAACTGCTGCTCCACTGGTATCTACCTGTACCCAATGAACCTGTACACCTGCCATGCATCCTGTTCCCATCGTGCAACTGAGCAAGTACCTGTGAACCTCGACAACAGCTCTCGTCACCAAGTGATCTAGCTTGCCTCTACATGAATGCCGATATCAACCTGTACACCAAGCTCCCAAATCAATGCTCAACCTAGGGATGAAGACTCCTGTGCTTGTACCCTGTAATCCAGAAGGCCATCTGCCTGGGGAATAGGAGTGGCTCACCTTGCCAAGTAACCACATCCCCCTCTCAAGGTGAACACCCTGAGAACCTAAAGGAAACACCTGTACACCAGCAAGACTATGCTGAACTGGCACAAACTCATAGACCCCCTCTGCTATCGAGAAAGGACTAATTGTCTTCCACACACACCTCGAGGATGTGAATCCAAGTGTGCACCCATGAGTCTGAAAACTCTGACAAAGCAAAGATTGGCCGAGCAAGGGCTCAAGGCCATGTGGGAAGGCACCATTCCTGGAAAAGAACACCTGCCTCCACTGCCTCCAAAAACGCAGATGAGATAATGCAAAAAACGCTGCTGTAACCAGCCGGCAGCACGTGTACCAAGAAGAAGAGAGGGAAGAGGAAAACACAGCTCCTTCAGCACCTCCTCTGGGGGAAAACGCAGCCATGCTGCTCAGCACCCCCAGTGGAGAAAAACGTTGCCATGCTGCCCAGCATCTCCTCTGGAGAAAAATGCAGCCAGGCTGCCCAGCACCTCCTCTGGAGAAAAATGCAGCCAGGCTGCCCACCTTCAAAGAAAAAAAACACAGCCATGCTGACTGCCCTTCACCTGCTCACAAGGGCAGAAAACGCAGCTAATTGGGTACCTACTCCGGCCGCCCCTGTCCTGCAGAAAATGCAGGCAGAAGGGGCTGCCCTCTACCTCCTCCAGCTGCCCCAGACAAGACCAAAACACTCCCTCCTCCTCTGCAACAAGCAGTATCAGAAAACGCAGAAATCCTTCTCTCTCAGAAAAAACGCCCGAACACCTTCTGTAGAAGAGCCTCAACCTGGTGCTCTGATACCATGTCAAAAGTGAGCAGCGGAAAGCATGAGACATAGGCACGGAGAGAAAGAAAACGAATCTGCATAATGAAGAAGAAGCAATGATACAATGAGCCTTGTGCAAGGGGTGGTTCCCGTAAGTGAGGGCATGATGAACAAGTCCCTTGAGGGAGGACATGGAAGCCCCTGTCAAGATGTCTACAAATGAGTAAGAGCCTGGCCTTATATAGCCCCTACTGGAGCTGGCCGACTTGCTCTAACACGACTAGACAAAAATAAACATGTGAAAAATGGGTGGCCAACCCTACAACCAAGGGCCCTGAACAGAGGGAAAAATATGGTGCTGCTCGGGATAGATCTGGGCACCCCTGATACAAAACTTGGGCACACTACCAGCACATGAATAATGCTAACAATAGCTTCCCTGCCCGAGCTAATTGGCTACACCCACCCTTACTCCATCGCGCAAGGATGAAACCTTCTCCCAATCCTTGACCACAAAGGTGTGTTTGCTTTCTTCAAGTGCATCTGCGGCAGGAACAGAACATGATTTTCGACAGATGTCCGAGAGCTCTTTGGTTACTTGGGCGAAAGGATGGTCCATCAACCTCGATCTCTACAAGAGCCTAATGGCAACATATAAGATAGAGGGGAATGAGGAGATTATTCAGCAGTTGGAGAGCTAGTTGGCAGCCTGTTGACAAGAGATCTAAGCAAGAAAGGTAGCACATACATGAAAGAGTGCATAGAGCGGAAGCAAGATGAGCACTAGAGTGTGTTGATCTGAGAAGTGCAAGAGAGAGATGAAGCTAATAAGTTGAATATACTGCAATGAAAGCAATCTTGAGCAAGAGACATAACAGTCTCATAAGTGAAGGATACAAAAGGTGAGAGTGTGTCAACACATGAAGCACACCTCAAGCAAAACACTGAAATGAAAAGGGGAGAGGCCATTCCACCTATATATAGGTCAAATGGGGTTGGCCGATTGGAGCAACAGGCCTGGCCGACTGGAAAAGCATCATCCGACTTGGGAAAAATACAAGGAAAATGGAGAAAAATTAGGAGAAAATAAGGTTGGCCAACCCAAAACCAAGGGCCATAAAAGGGATCAAATATGGGCACGATACATGGGCAGAATATGGGGATGAATATGCTAACACCCCTTCTCTCACTAGATGTTGAACAAACTCCGAGAAGCCGAAGATGAGGAGCCAAGGAAGCCTGAGACACCGGCTTGGTGAACAAATCTGCTACATTCTTTGCTGAAGGACAATACTCCAAACGCAAATCTTCAACAAGAACCCATTCACGAACATAGTGATACTGAATCTCAATGTGTTTCGTATGAGCACGAAACACAGGGTTCTTGGCGATGACGATGCAACTCTAATTGTCACGCCAAAGAAGAGTAGATCCGGTAGGAGGAAAGCCAAGTTCTCCCAATAATCTCCGCAACGAAATCCCTTCACAGGTAGCATAACAAACTGCACGATACTCCGCCTTTGCAGAGGAAAGCGCCACAGTAGGTTGCTTTTTACTACTCCATGAAATGGCTCTCGACCCAAGTGAAAAAACACAACTAGTGGTCGAACGTCGAGTATTCGGATCTCCAGTCCAATCTGAATCAGACCATCCAAGAAGAGTGCACCCTGGGCCATAGAAGATGCCAAAGTCCGAAGTACCACGCAAGTACTGAAGCACCCTGAGAGCACACCGCCAATGCTGCTGACAGGGTTTGGATGTGAAAGACCTCAATAACCTGATTGCGAAACAAATGTCCAATCGAGAGTAGGTCAACCATACCAAACAACCAACGAGAACCCGATACTGTCCCTGATCAATCCTTGGAGAAGCATCAAGAAGAGAAAGCTTCTCACTAGTATCCATAGGAGAAGATATTGGTTGACACCCAATTATCTGAAAGTTGTCAAGAATCTCTCGAGTGTACTTCTGCTGAGAGAAGAAAATACCCTGAGGGGTCTGCCAAATCTCAAAGCCAAGAAAATAATGCAGAAGGCCAAGATCCGTCATCTCAAACTTTGTCTCCAAAGCATCCATGACTGAACGGATCCTCACAGAATAAGAACGTGTAAAGATAAGGTCATCAGCATAGACCACAATGATAACAACTAATCCCCTCTCAAGGAGGATATAAAGGTTCGAATCTGCATGAGAACGATGTAGGCCAAACTTCTGAAAGAACTCATCAATCCGCTGGTACGAAGCTCGCGGAGCCTGCTTCAGATCATACAAAGCTTTCTTCAGCCGATACACCTGGTCCTGTCTGTTTGGAACCTCAAATCATGGCGGCTAATCAACATACACTTCTTGTGTAATCTCTCCATTCGGGAAAGCCGACTTGACGTCCATCTGGAATACGGGCCATCTATGATGTCCTGCAAGAGCAAGAACGGTTTGTATGGCAGTCATCCGGGCCGTTGGGCGAAGGTCTCATCGAAGTCGATTCCAGGGCGTTGAGCCTCGTCCATAGAAGTGTGACCAGAA
This sequence comes from Cibotium barometz, assembly GCF_041138505.1. NCBI lineage: Eukaryota > Viridiplantae > Streptophyta > Polypodiopsida > Cyatheales > Cibotiaceae > Cibotium > Cibotium barometz. The sequence continues at coordinate 19,773,832 of NC_141050.1, forward strand.
GGACCATGAATAATAGAGGACATAAGAGCATAGTTAACAAACATGTTGCCCTCATGAATTTGTTTCCCTGTGTAACTTTGGAAGATCGCTTGAGAGAACTAGACAGAGGAGCAGAAGGAAGCTCTTGTAACCCAGAATCACGAACTGTTTGAAAATACCATCCAGGCACTGGTCTGCTCAAGCTCGCTGGAGGAGGAGCAAAGTCATCATCATCATCTGATTGAGAATCCATAGCTGGAGGTGTAATAGAAGCAAGGGGAGGAGAAGGCGCGAAGAAGGAGGTGGAGGAAGAAGAAGCTCACCACCTTCCTTAGAAGATGCAGGAGTCTCATCGAACACCACATCACTGCTCACAACAACTTTGCCGGTCTGCTGATCATACAGATGATATGCCTTGGACACATAACTATATCCGAGAAAAGTCACACGCTGAGACTTCGAGCTCAACTTGGAGTGATGCTCCTTAGGCACCTGTACATTCGCCAAACAACCAAATACGTGCAAATGAACAATAGAGGGCTTCTTAATATGGAAAGCCTCATATGGAGTTTTATCTGGAAGAGTAGCAGGAGGAGACTTGTTCTCATAGTCACAGGGGACGTAGGGGACGGGAGGCTGGGACGTGGGGACACCGTTCTGGGACGTGGCAGAAACGGGGACGGACAGACGTCTCCCTTGGAGGCGTCCCTCACAAGGGATGGGGGGGACGGGGACAGCTTCGAGCCGGGACGGTGTGGGAGATGGCAGCTAGCCGTTGTGCTTTCCAACGGTCAGTTTTGTGACCGTTTTTTGGCCGTTGGGGGACGCTGTCTTGGGGGCGTGTTTGGGCCATTTTGGCCCATAGTCACAAGGGCCTATAGTGGCCCTCTTGCCTCGGCCCTTGGCCCTTGTCTCTTCTCTTGAGTCTTGCCTCTCTCTCTTGCCTATCTATATCAGATTAAGCGCACACACACACACACTTCCTCACACACACACACCTTCAAGCCTTCAAGGAAGTTCAAGTCTCGAGTCTTTGCTCATTGCTCAAGGCAAGCCACACACACACAAGCACTCTAGTCTCTATTCTCTCTCCCTCAAGGCTCAAGCCTCTCACACAAGCACTCTAGTCTCTACTCTCTACTATCTAGTCTCTCTCCCTCAAGCCTCTTCCAACTTCCAAGCCTCTCACTCAAGCACTCTAGTCTCTAGTCTCTCTCCCTCAAGCCTCTCTCCCTCTCTCCCTCTCTCAAGCCATCTTCAACCATGGCATCCTCCTCACGTGTCGGGGCTTCTTGTAGAAGGACAACGGGATGGACATGGTGGGAGGAGGTTAACTACACCCCATCTGCTCATGGAGGCGGTTCTCGGCCATAGGCATGCAAGCTTCGACCGTACCGGCGAACGGGTGGCGTTGACAAAGTGCGAGCCCATCTCTTGCATAAGAGTGGGCATGAGGTGCGGTTTTGCACGAATGTCACGCTCGAAAAGAGATGGAAACTTCTCGACAAGCTTGCCGTTTACGAGGTGGTCGAAGCGGCAAGGACACCATGAGTGGCTGTGGATCCTGTGACGATGGGGAGAGGAACTCAAGTCTCTACAATGGAGTCATGTGGTGGATCGGGATCATGCACGCCATCACCTTCACGATCGAGTTGGATTTTGCTCCATCCATCACGTTGGCACCCTCCATCTCCATGACCTCTCAACCCTTGCGTGGCCCACGGCGACAATCTACACTTGGGGAGAATTGGAACCCCAAGTTGAAGGAGGAGGTGGATATGGCGGTGGCCCACTTCTTCTTCCATGACCACATCGCCTTTTAAGCGGCTAGGTAAGTGTGATCGATCATTGCCAATTCATCATTCATGTTTTCATCATACTAGTCTCCTTCTCATTAGTACATTGCTTTCTTGAATAGGTTGGAATACTTCAAGGTCATGGTTAAGAAGATTGGGGAGTATGGCTCAACCTATACGCCCCCCTCATCCGAGAGCTTGCGCACTACATTGATCGAGAAGGAGAAGCGCATTGTAGAGCAAGTGGCCGACAACACAAAGCGGCAATGGGAGAGGAACAGAGTCTCCCTCATTGTGGATGGATGGAGCGACACCCGCAAGAGGAGTATTCATGGCGTGGTTGCATATTCCTGTAGAGAGATGTACTTCATCTCATCTCATGACGCATCCGCATAGTCACATGAAAACGCATTTCTGGAGTGAGAAACCTCGAAACGTTTCAGAAACTCCTAATATTTTTGGTTTCTAAAAAAAAAAAAAGTTTCTCAAAATGTTAAAAGTTCCAATTGTTTGGAACTTTAGCAATGCAAAATTATATAGAAAAAAAACCGAAACCTTGGCGTTTCTTAGCTGAAGGCTGAAACGTTTTCCCCCGAAACCCCAAAACCCCCGAAACGTTTCTAGTGACTATGCGCAGCCAGCACCGGGAAGAGCCCGGATGTGCTTGCGGCAGAGTGGGCTACCACCATGGAGATTGAATGGGAGTTAGGGTTAGAGTTCATGTGGGAGACATACACAGAGAAACAAGAGAGAGAGAGAGAGTTGTGGGGATAAGTCAACTCATCAAGATGAGTGTGTGACTCCCCTATCACACATGTATATTGCACTAGTACACATAGTGCACTTAGTACATTAAAAGTACTAAGTGTACTATGTACTATAACTTATGGGCTTGTACACACTATAAGGGTGGGCATAATGCCTTTACCCCAACAACCTCCCACTTAAAGGCAAAGTGCCCTTAAGTAAAGGAAAAGAAAAAATCAGCATGTACATGATAATATACAAGGCCATATCAAGGCTGAAACTGGCCTCATCCAATGCCCATCAAGTGTCTGCAATGAGCAAACCGCTCCGGAGGCAAACTCTTTGTCAACAGATTAGCCGGGTTGTCATCCGTATGAATCTTAACAAGCTGAATTTGCTTGTTCTCTATCACCTCTCTGATGAAGTGATACTTCACATCCACATGCTTCGTCTTTGCATGAAAGACAGGGTTCTTTGCCAACTGGATGGCACTCTGACTGTGCTGTATAGCCCAAATCAACCACTAACCGAGATAGCCATAATGTCTCCTTGCAAGCCTCTGTGGCTGCAATATACTCGGCCTCTGTAGTAGATAAGGCTGTGCACTTCTGCATCCTGGATATCCATGACACAGCACCTCCTGTGAATGTAAACACATAACCGGTAGTAGACTTCCGGTTATCTGGATGACCGGCATAATCCGAATCCGTGTAACCATGCACTAATGCATCCTGTTTGCCAAAACAAATGCACATATCCTGTGTGTCCTTCAGGTATCTCATGACACCTTTCACTGCTTCCCAATGCTTCTTGCCAGGGTTGGCCATGTATCTAGAAACCACTCCCACTGCAAATGCAATGTCCGGCCTAGTAGCAACCATGGCATACATGAGACTGCCACAAGCTGAAGCATACGGAATTTTGGCCATATCAGCCCTGCCACTATCTGACTGTGGGCTGTCCATAGCACTGAGTTTCACATATGGAGGCAAAGGAGTACTAGTCTTCTTCCCCCCGTCCATATTGAACCTCTACAAAACTTTGCCAATGTATTCCTTCTGAGACAAATACAACACATGTTGATTTCTGTCCCGAAGTATCCGCATACCCAAAATGTGATTTGCATCACCCAAATCCTTCATATCAAAGGTCTGATGCAGCCTCTTCTTCAAGGCATCCATCTCTTTACGAGATTTCCCGGCAATCAACATACAAGATGAGTATCAATAGACTGCCATCCAAAGCTTTCTTGGTGTATAAGCAGTGATCTATGTCACTTCTCCTGAATTTATGGGATTTCATGAATGTATCAAATTTATGATACCATTCCCTTGGTGCCTGTTTGAGCCCATAAAGACTCTTTTTCAGCTTGCATACAAGCTTCTCCTTTCCACTTACTGCATAACCCTCTGGCTGCTGCATATATATCTCCTCATGGAGATCACCGTGAAGAAAAGCAGTCTTCACATCCATCTGAATCAAGTCCAGATCATCATGTGCAACCAAAGCTAACACAGCTCTAAGTGTGGTCATTTTGACCACTGGAGAGAAGATCTCCTCAAAGTCCACACCATATTCCTGCTTGAAGCCCTTAGCCACTAACCTGGCTTTGTATCTTGGCTTTGCATCTGGTGCAACTTTGAGCCTGTAAACCCATTTGCATGGTAAAACCTTCTTGCCTGCAGGCAAATGCACCAACTTCCATGTACCATTTTTGTGCAGAGAATCCATCTCTGACTTCATGGCACGCTCCCAAAGAGCCTTGTCTGCCCTCTGTAAAGCCTCCTTATAACATGAGGGCTCCCCACAGTCAGTAAGCATCAAGTAGTCAACCCCTGGAACAAACCTGCCAGGGGCTCTGGAGGGTCTTGTGGACCTCCGTACCCACTGACCATCATTTGCAGGTTGCTGTCCAGCCTGCATATCACCTATTGGTGGCTCCTGTTCCATGCCATAAGGCTGAAAAATCATGCCCAGTATCTCCTCTAACTGTGGTATATCCATAGGGATATCTTCTGCCATCTCTGGCTGTCCATTTGGACCATTTTCAGCACCATTTAAGGGCTGGTTTTGCTGCTGTAATGGCTGATTTACAGCCCTTGGTTGTTGTCCATGATGTCCATCATCATCAAAGATGACTCTGCTAGGCTCCTGTTGCCTTGCAGGCTCCTTATACATGCATGTTTCATAAAAAATGACATCATTGCTGCGTATAATCTTTCTATTCACGGGATCCCAAAGTCTATATCCCATTTCACCTCTGTCACCATATCCTAGGAATATGCATTTGTGAGACTTAGGATCAAGTTTGGTGCGCATTTCCCTGCGTATGTGCACGTACGCAACGCAACCAAACACTCTCAAGTGCTTGTATGGCGGAGGCTTCCCTGTCCATACTTCCTCTGGCACTTTCCCACCAAGCCTCGTGTTAGGTGACCTGTTTATAAGATGAACGACTGTCATAACAGCTTCAGCCCAAAAACCATGAGGTAATGCAGCATGTGACAACATAGAACAGACCTTCTCCTGAATGGTCCTGTTCATCCTCTCTGCTGTCCCGTTTTGTGGAGGATCATAAGGAGTAGAGAGCTCCCTCTTGATGCCTTTAGCATCACAAAAGTCCTGAAACTGTTTGGACATATACTCTCCACCATTGTCGGAACGCAAAGCCTTCAGTGTTTTGCCAGTTTGATTCTCAACAAGAGCAACAAACTTCTGTATCACTCTTCAAACGAAGAGGATAAACCCACACCTTGCGTGTGGCATCATCAATAAAAGACACAAAATATTTTGCCCCTCCCAAAGAAAGCTGAGGCATCTCACATACATCTGTATGCACAAGCTCTAACTGAGCATCTTTCTGTCCAAGAGCTTTCTTGTGGGGGCACTGTAGTTGCCTGCCATATATACAATGCTCACAAAACTGAAAACTTGAAAACTTTAGAGAAGGCAAGTAACCCAAACGAGACAATTGCTCCATTTCTTTGACACTCATGTGTCCCAACCGGCTATGCCACATAGAGATTTCCAGCAGCTCGGTTGCATTTACATTAGCATGGTGACAAACACCTGCATGCATGAAGTAAAGAGTGTCCACCTTAGAGCCTTTGGCAACAACCAGTGAGCCCTTACTAATCTTCCACTTTTTACGACCAAATGTGGTAATATAATCAGCATCATCAAGTTGTCCAGTAGAAAGCAGGTTCTTCTTGATCTCAGGCACATGCCTGACATCATGGAGCATAAGCTGTGAGCCATCTGAAAACGCAAGCCTCACATCACCTCTGCCAAGAATCTTGCATGCATGGTTATCACCCAAATAAACCACTCCTTCATTGCCAGCAGTATACCTGACAAACAAGTCTCTGCAACCTGTGACATGAAAGGAGGCACCTGAATCAATGATCCATGAGTGCATACCATGACCACCTGTAAGAAGTGAATGGGCATCAAGTGAAGACGTAAATAGGACCTCATCCTCACTGTCACCTGCATGTGACACATTGACTTCTTCAATCTTGACTCCACTTTTGCCCTTTGGCTTTACATCTTTGGCTTCATCTTTGTCTTTGTCTTTGCCTTTTCCCTTTTCTTTTTGATCATTTTTCCATTTGTAGCATTGCTTTTTAATGTGTCCCTTCTTGCCACAATAATGGCATTCCAAGTCCTTTTTGGAGCGAGACTTGCTCCTTCCCCGTTCTTGGCTTTTACCCCTTTGCTGGGATCTCCCACGTGCATTCATTGCATTGGACTTTCCAACAGAGTTGTTTTTCCTGTTCATCTCTTCTTGAAGAAGAGCACCCTCAACATCTGCATATGACAGCATAGCATTCGAATTGCTAGTGGCTGTCCTGAATGTGTCCCAACTCTCTGGCAAAGTGCATAAGAGAAAAGTGGCTTTGAACTCATCGTCCATTGCCAACTTTTGATTTATAACTTGGCTGACAATACCATTAAACTCATTTAAATGGGCTGCCGTAGACGCCCCTTCCTTCTTCTGAAGACCTATGAGTTTCTTCAACCAATACACTTTGCTTGAGGCACTTTGCTGGGCATATAAGTCCTGTAATCTCTGCCACATTCCCCAAGCTGTCTTCTCTTCACGAATGCTGAAAAGTAAAGAGTCTGACACAGACAACATGATAGTAGATCTTGCCAGCTCATCCATATCTTCCCACTCTTCAGCAGTAAGAGAAGCGGGCATTACACCCCTTTCTTTGATAGGCTTGTGCTGCTTCTTCTGGAGCAACACATTATAGCATTGGGTTTGCCAAATATCATAGTTATGTGAGCCTTCAAGCTTCTTGATGTGAAGCAATGAAGAGCTCTCACCTGTGGTTGCCATAGCAATATGCAACCTGTCAATGCCTGACTCCCTGCAAAATGTGCAAACATTGCACCAAAAGCACACAAAGTGCTCACGGTTGTTCTCCCAAGCTTTATCTCCCACTGCGGAAGCAAGAATGCAACTCTACTCCCACTTTATGTGATGAAATCACCAAAATCTGGTTGCTGCAGATTTAGGACAGCACCTTAAATGTGCTCTATTCCCCTTCCAAAGTATTGTACAGCAGTACTAAGTGCTCACCAATGATGTACCAAACCTGTACTGGCAAGTACAGCAGCTGAAATTGAACCTTTTCCTCACTCAAATCAATGTGCAGCCATGCCAAAACTTGCACAAAGCTGTGCCAAATCTGTACCAGTAGGTACAGCAATAAATGCTCTCCTGGCTGTCCAAATGAGTGAAAATCAGACTTTTACAGTCCCGAACACTGCATACAACAGTCCCGAACAGAAATTGGGCAAAAGCCCCTTGACTACAAGCTGATTTCTGAGGATTCAAGGCATAAAAGTCTTGCTTGCTGCTTTGCCAAGCTTAACAAGCATAAAATCTTGAAAAGCCCCTTGATTTAAGATCAATTTCTGATCATACATGGTACATTGACGCACATGAAGGCATCCAGAGTGTTCGCGATGCTTCCCCCTGGCCACATATACATCCAATACATGAAAGCCCCTTGATTTACAGGCACATTGAGTGCTTGACAGGCATCAACACATTGCCCAAAGCATCAAATGCGATTGCCTGCATGCAAATCAATCCAATCGGCACAAAAGCCCCTTGATTTGCATTGCAATTTGCTGCAATTTTGCCCGAATGTGCGATTTCTCACATCATACTGCATGTATGAATGCTTAATTGCACAATTACATCAAAAGCCCCAAATTTCGACATCCAATTTCTTGCAAATTGATCCTGATTGTGACCAATGTCACCCAATTTTGCCAATTTCGCTCAAAATTTGAGCAATTTGGCACCTGTACCTGCTCAATTGATGATTGTACCTGCTCAATTGCAAGTCCCAAAAAAAATTGAAGCAAGATACCTTGTAAATTTCTGATTTTTTGTTGTAGAAAAAGGGGTTGATGAATTTGGTGCTGCTATTGATGCTGATGCTGCTGCTGCTGCTGCTGCTCGTGCTCACAATGGTTTGTAAAGTATCAACTGTGGCCGCTGCATCCGTAGTTCCTGTGAAGACGATGAGACCGGCCAAACCAGCGCTGGCTCCATTGATCAAGCTTGTGCACTTCAGAAACCGCTTCCCTGGCTCTTCGACCTTGGCAAGTTGCCTACTGGAGGAAAGTCCCCTCTTTGAATGGCCATGAGAAGAGGCTGCATCAAGCACGGGTGTCTTACAAATCGTCTGATGGTGGAGATGAGTGAAGCTGGCGATTGCTCTTCCTCCTCGCTCGCCTGCCTCACCTTCGCACTACGGATACTCGATCGTAGGCATGTTCGATGGACGCCTGAATATGGACGTTGGTCAGCAGCGGGAGCAGCAGTCCTTGCGATGAGGTCGCGCACATGACGTTTGTTGACGCCGCCTCCGACCGGTAGCCAGTGCTACACGCGTTGTGTGCCTTCGCCGACCCCTAGACGACCTGCTGTGTAGCGCTTTGCTGCGCTGCCTGTCAGCTGACACCTGCAACACCCAAAGTTAGCCAACAGCAGGTTTCACCTCTGTAGCCTTCGCTTCACACACCTCCAGTGCAGGGCAGCAAAAATTGACGGCTCTAGGGAGAAGGAAGAGGATCAAGACAGCAACCTAAGCGCTCTGATACCAGTTGAATGGGAGTTAGGGTTAGAGTTCATGTGGGAGACATACACAGAGAAACAAGAGAGAGAGGGAGAGTTGTGGGGATAAGTCAACTCATCAAGATGAGTGTGTGACTCCCCTATCACACATGTATATTGCACTAGTACACATAGTGCACTTAGTACATTAAAAGTACTAAGTGTACTATGTACTATAACTTATGGGCTTGTACACACTATAAGGGTGGGCATAATGCCTTTACCCTAAGGGTGGGCATAATGCCTTTACCCCAACAGAGATCATTGGTCCCGAGCATGTAGTGGGCTTTGTTGCGGACATAGTAACATAAAAACCCGTTTTGCCCTCTTGAAACGGCACGAAACGTTTCGAAACAAAACGAAACCTGCCCATCAAAACGGTGCTTCGCCCAAATGTAAAGTGAGGTAAAAAAAAACTGACGAAAGGTTTTTTTTTGCAAATGCGATTTTTGCCGTCGTTTCCGTCCTTGTTTGCTGCCCATTTGCCACTTCATGTATCCGACACTTCTTCTCGGTTGCAACCTGTTGCTCTGCCTGTCACGATTGTGACTAACTCTCTTAATCTCTCCTTAATTACTCATTAATCCCTTATTAACTGAAAGGACACCTGTGAAGGGTCACACCCTTACACATGGGTCACTATCAAAGGACATGTCTATTCATTAAAAGGCACACCCCTAAGTCCAAAGGACATAACCGTTGACTCAAGAGCCACACCCCTTCCCAGGGATGTGTCTCTTCACTTGTACCCTTTCGGCCTCTATTTAAGAAAGGCCCCTGTCTCAATGCAAACATCTCAATCTTTCTATCAGCATTTGTCTTATGTGCGTTAATTAAGTCTTAATCATGTTAATACTATAAAAGCTTTACAGTGGTATCAGAGCAAATTTTTTTTCCTACCCGTGGGTTGTGAAGCCCTCACCCTCTCCGCGGCACTCCCTCGTCCACCCCTCTTCTCGGTGTTGTATGGAGGCGGAGGAAAGATCTTCTCACCCGCTGCAGATGCCTAAAGATTAAGCCTCGCTGAAATTTTTTTTCCCCCGTCCCAACCCGATGGAGTTCCTGTAGCCGTCCTGTCACAAACCCCTATATTCAAGGGACATGCGGATGCGTGTCAGGCCTAGAAACATGCGGATGCATGTATGTATTATACCTGGGCATGTGTATGGATCATATGAGTGGATGCATATGAGTCCAAGGACATGGCAGGACATTTGTGGACTTTCGGGCGGTGCCCGTGTGGATTCCGGCCATGCACACATGGTGTGTTATGATGGCAGGCGGAATATTTTCAAGTACAAGAATGATGATAGGTGGTTCTCCAAGTTTACATGTGCACAATGCATAAATGATGCATGCCATAACTTTATTTTACTTTGTGTGACATTGTCTTGCTGCCTGGACAATGCTTGTTATTTTGGCTTGTGAAGTCCGAGGGACCGGGGACGCCCGGGCACCTTGTGGACACGTGTGTGCACTCCTGTTTGGGCCTAAAACTGTGGGCTTATGGGTTTTGCAAGTGGTAAGTGCGTCCACACTCAATTTACAGCTTACTTCATTTACTACTAAGGTTTATTGGTTTGCAGGTCCACACTCATTAATAAGTGGCCGGACAACTTATAATGCGTTCGCATTTGGTTGGACCAAAATTAATGAAGTCCGGACAGCTTATGGCCATTTCCCATTTGGTTGGACCTAAACTTATAGAAACAGGACAAATGGAGCACTATGGGTTGGACACCTACCTGGACACCTTATGGGGACACATGTCAGCCAGCATGTGTACCCACCAGGCCCCTGAGGTGGCACCTGAAAGAGGCGCCTCCCTCAAGAGGCCCTTTTGGGCTGTTTTACTCATTATTCAACATATTGGAGAGCTGGTTGGAGCTTTGGGAGTTGCTACAAGGCTGGTTGCTTGCTTCCCGGACTCACACAAGCTTGGACAATGATCCCCACACTCTTCTAAAGGGCTGGTTGGTAAATTTCAGACTTGCAATTTCTGGTTATTGCGAGTTTTGGGCTGGTTACAGGTGTCCAAAGTCAACTTGTACAGTACAGGACAGCTCTAGGGACCTCCACAGGGCTGTAGGACCCTTTACAGGTGGATTTCTTGCGACAGAAAGTTGCTGTTTTGGACTGGTTATTGCACAAAACAGGTCGGACAGCAATGGAATATGTGAGCATGGATGTGTCTCAAGGATTCCTGGTATAGCAGGTGCTTAGGGCAAGCATTGGGGACACTTGCTCACGGAGAACACAGGTTTCTGGGTCAGTTTCTCGCGTGGAAACAGGGCCTAAAGATCCATTTACATCTTGTGTAGGGCGGAGTACCTGAGAGGATTGTGATACTCTTGTGCAGGGCGGATGTACTTGTGTGTAGGGCGGATGTACCTACAGATTCTCTTGTTTGAAATGTATTCATTCATAATGTATTTGGAAGAATCAGGTGCAGGCTGGTGGTGAATCTCAGGCACCCGTAATCTTGTACTTTGCAGACTCTTTTGGTAATATAACCTAAAGGGGGGAGGTCAGCCTATCATCGGCCCCTTTATGTGGGGTACTATCATTTTCAGCTTTGTGGTTGTAATACTCAAGTGTTAAGTGCTCAGAATCTTGTTCACATTTATACGATTCCAATACACGCGTCCGCCTCCCGTTACATTGGTATCAGAGCTCAGTTTTTCCCCTCATTGGAAAACGGTCTGAGGCTTGGAATCATAACTGGTGACCTGATTTGAGTGTCATGGACAGCCACATTTTTGACAGTGTGGAGAACACACAGGACCGTGAATTTCATGGTACAAGGGATGCAAGAGATGCTGCAGGCAATGATGTCTATGGAGATGCAGGTACTCATGACACTATGCATTCGTATTTGGAATCTTTGAGGCGTCAAGTGCGACGCTATAGGGCTGAAACCGAAGAGCTCAGGTCATTGAAAAATGACCCGGATGTACAAAGGGTGTTGGCTGCGAAGGCAAAGGCTTCGGTCCATGAAGTCACTTTTGAAGCAATTGCAAAGGAAATGGATGTTGAGAAACCCCGAGAGCTTGCACTTGCATACCTAATGGTTAAGGGTGATGTATACACCGAAGCAGATGGTAGATTGGCTTTCAAGAAGCCACCCCTCATGGCTGCCCGTGGTGGTGCACATGATGCACAATAAGCAGGAAGAGCACAGCAAGTGCCAAATGCTGAAAGGACAAGAGTCCCTGGTGCTAGGCTTGATGCAGGTCAAGAGAAGAATAAGGATGAGGGATCCTCTACTCATTCCCGCTTTGCTCCAAGAAGACATATCCGTTCTCGTGTTGAGCTTTCCACTCATTCGGAGAGTGTGGCTCAAGAGAGAACGAAGAGGGATCGTGAATCTTCATCACGGCATCATCACCATGGAGATGAACAGGATGTACATAGGGATGCACATAGAAGGAAGAAGCCTCGAGAGTTCAAGTCCGGTGACAAGGATGTAAAGTTTGAAAACTTTCAGGGACGGATGGACTCTACCAAAGCACTTGCTTTCATTAGACAGTTTGAGATAGCTTTTTGCAATGAAGACTTTTCGGAAAAGTCTATGCTTAGGCATGTGGGAATGCATCTCAAGGATACGGCAAGTGATTGGTGGCTTGCAAAAATACTTGATGGAAGTGCTGCCCCAACTTGGTCTTCTTTCAAAATTCAGTTTTATGATCAATTCTTACCACCAAACTTTGCAAAGGATGTACGCAAGGAGTGGGATTGGCTGTCCCAAGATGAGGGAGAGTCCGTTGCTTCATACATAGCAAAGTTTTGGAAAGTCCTTCTCAAGGTTACTCCCTTCATGAAGATTGGAGAGGACGAGAAGAAGAGAAAGTTTGAATCGGGGCTCCATCACATCATCCAACAAAGCTTGGGAGTGTACCCAAATAAGACCATACAAGAGCTTATACACTCAGTCATGATTGCAGAAAATCAGCTTTGTACATAGAGGCCGTGAGCACTCTATAGATGCTGGTACTACTGGAAGTACCATACCTCTTGTAAGCCATGTACAAATTAATAAGGCAATAAAGAAATCAGCTTGTTCTTACTTGGTTTTTGTACGTGATACCATTGAACGTTCTAGTGTTGATGTTAGTACATTAGATCAAGACAAGCTTAACTTTTTGAATGAGTTCAAAGATTGTTTTGCGAATGCTTTGCCAGCAAGGTTGCCACCTGAGAGGCCGGAAGATCATTGCATAGATCTAATTCCCGGTAGCTCTCCCCCTAATAGGCCACCATACAGGGTGAGTGCTAGTCAACAAGAAGAGATTATGGCACAGGTGAATGAACTTTTGGAAAAGGGTTTGATTCGGCCTAGTTCCTCGCCATATTGCTCGCCGGTACTTCTTGTTCAAAAGAAGGATGGTACTTACAGGATGTGTGTTGATTACCGTGCCCTCAATAAGATAACCATCAAGAATCGGTTTCCGATTCCGCGCATTGATGACATCCTGGACAAGCTTGAAGGTTCGGCATGTTTCAACCGAATAGACCTCAAGAGTGGGTATCATCAAGTGAGAGTGGCACCTCAAGATGTACACAAGACTGCATTTAGGACAGCCTTTGGTCTTTATGAGTTTTTGGTGGTGCCTTTTGGCCTTACAAATGCACCCGCTACCTTCAACAGGATGATGGACAGGGTGTTCAGAAAGCATAGAAAGTTCACGGGTATATTCTTTGATGACATTATTGTATTCTCAAAGAATGAAGCCCAACATCGTGAGCACCTGGCTATTGTGTTTAAAGAGCTTAAGGAAAATCAGTTCTACATAAATGCAAAAAAGAGTGAATTCTTTCTCCCAGAGATTCACTATCTTGGTCACATTGTATCAAAGGATGGTGTGCGCATGGATCCCGCAAAGATGCAAGCCATGCAAGAATGGCCAGAGCTGAAATCAGTCCATGAAGTGAGGAGCTTCCTTAGTTTATGTGCTTACTACAGGAGGTTCGTCAAGCATTTTGCTTTCATTGCCGCTCTGTTACATGAGTTAACGAAGAAGAAAGCAATCTTTAAATGGACACAAGAAGAGAGAGATGCCTTTCAAAAGTTGAAGAGTGCAATCATCTCCGGACCGGTACTCATTATTCCGGATTTGCAAAAACCTTTTGTGGTGGAATGTGATGCATGTGAGGCTGTTTTGAACCAAGAAGGACATGCCATTGCCTATGAGAGCAGACGCTTGCAACATGCAGAGCTTCACTTACAGGTTTATGAGAAGGAGTTGTTGGCTGTAATTCATGCCCTTACTATTTGGCAACACTATCTTTTAGGGGCTGATTTTATGGTCAAAACTGATCATCAAAGTTTGAGATACTTTTTGACTCAAAGTAAGCTCTCAGAGAAGCATATGAGATGGGCAAATTTCCTCTCAATGTTTCATTTTGAGATTTTACACACTCCAGGGAAAAAGAATGTGGTGGTAGATGCCTTATCTAGACGACCACAGGTTCATGCTATTACAGTTGCATACCATGAGGACTTATCGGATATGCGTAATACTTATCATCTGGATGAGGATTTTGCACATGTATGGGCTGATTTGCAAGAGGGTATTGCTGTCCCATCTTATGTCATAAGAGATGGATATCTCATGATGCAAAATCGTATGTGTGTGGTAAAGAACCTTCGCCATAAGGTTATGGATGAGTGCCATGTTCCTCCATATGCAGGTCATAGAGGCATTTTGGCCACAGCACAAGCTTTGGAGAGGTATTTCTTTTGGCCAGACATTCGGAAGGATATTGAAGCATATGTACGTGAATGTATGGTATGTCAAAAGGTCAAGTTTGACCGACATAAAGCACCTGGATTGCTTCAGCCTTTGCCTATACCAAATGAACCATGGGAAAGCATTGCTATGGATTTCATTATGGATTTGCCAAGGACGCCACAGGGAAATGATGCTATTTGGACCATCATTGACAGGTTTAGCAAGGAGGCACATTTCATTCCCGTGCGCAAGACAATAAAGCCAGATCATATGGCTAGGATGTTTTTGACACAGATATTCAAACACCATGGCATGCCTAAATCTATTGTGGGGGATAGAGATCCTAGAACCACAAGCTTATTTTGGCGCGCATTGTTTGACAATATGGGTACAAAGCTGAACTTCTCATCAGCTTACCATCCACAGACAGATGGGCAAAGTGAAATAGCAAATTCAGCCGTCCTCGACTTGCTGAAATCTTATGTATCCGACCCCAAATCGGATTGGGAGAAGTATTTACCACTTGTGGAGTTTGCCTACAACAATACGGTACATACTTCTACGGGCAAGGCGCCCTTTGAGATTATCTATGGCAAGGTGGTACTACCACCTTGCCATCCTTCGTACAAAGGATGAGATTTTTGCAGCAGATGAGTATGTCAGAGACTTGGATACTGCATTTGCACAGGTACGGACAGCCATAGAGAGGTCTCAAACCAAGAATAAAAAGGCAGCTGATAAGCATAGAAGGGATGTACAATTCAAACAAGGTGATTGGGTCTTGCTGAAATTTGAAAAGGCACGCCTTCGGAAGCGGCCAGGGAAAGAGGGAAAGTACCCTAAACTTTCCAACAGGTACTATGGACCTTTTCAGATCTTGGAGAAGATCAATGATGTTGCATTTCGGCTTGTACTCCCAGATCATTGGAACATGCATAATGCTTCAACTTGAACAGATTGTTTTTCACAAGGAACGAAAGCTGGCGGGAGGCAAACTTGTTCGTAGGTACCTTGTGAAGTTCAAGAATTATTCAGCTTTGGATGCGAAATGGATGGATGAGGCCTACTTCGAGGATTACCCAGATCTTTTGAAGGCCTATCTGGAGGCTTTTCAGTTGCGGTCAATTGATTAGAAGCCGGGGGGAATGTCACAAACCCCTATATTCTAGGGACATGCGGATGCGTGTCAGGCCTAGAAACATGCGGATGCATGTATGTATTATACCTGGGCATGTGTATGGATCATATGAGTGGATGCATATGAGTCCAAGGACATTGCAAGACATTTGTGGACTTTCGGGTGGTGCCCGTGTGGATTCCGGCCAGGCACACGGTGTGTTATGATGGCAGGCAAAATATTTTCAAGTACAAGAATGATGATAGGTGGTTCTCCAAGTTTACATGTGCACAATGCATAAATGATGCATGCCATAACTTTATTTTACTTTGTGTGACATTGTCTTGCTGCCTGGACAATGCTTGTTATTTTGGCTTGTGAAGTCCGAGGGACCGGGGACGCCCGGGCACCTTGTGGACACGTGTGTGCACTCCTGTTTGGGCCTAAAACTGTGGGCTTATGGGTTTTGCAGGTGGTAAGGGCGTCCACACTCAATTTACAGCTTACTTCATTTACTACTAAGGTTTATTGGTTTGCAGGTCCACACTCATTAATAAGTGGCCGGACAACTTATAATGCGTTCGCATTTGGTTGGACCAAAATTAATGAAGTTCGGACAGCTTATGGCCATTTCCCATTTGGTTGGACCTAAACTTATAGAAACAGGACAAATGGAGCACTATGGGCTGGACACCTACCTGGACACCTTATGGGGACACATGTCAGCCAGCATGTGTACCCACCAGGCCCCTGAGGTGGCACCTGAAAGAGGCGCCTCCCTCAAGAGGCCCTTTTGGGCTGTTTTACTCATTATTCAACATATTGGAGAGCTGGTTGGAGCTTTGGGAGTTGCTACAAGGCTGGTTGCTTGCTTCCCGGACTCACACAAGCTTGGACAATGATCCATAGTCACCAGGGAACGGGAACGGATATGGGAACGAGGGGCCAATCCGGAACGGGAACGGGACCCCTTGCAATCCGGAACGGGATCCAGAACGACACGTTATCATATTTCAATACACATGAGTAGACAAATATACAATTAAAAGCAGGTAAAAAGAGACAAATATACAATTGAAAGTAGACAAAAAAAGACAAGAATTTGATAGCAAACTCAATGACCTTGTTCATATTTAGAAAACCAGAAGTACAATAGCTTGTACAATGTACAGCCACATAGTGAAAGCTAGAATCTAGATAGCTAAGAACAAAGAAACCTAAAGTCCTAGGTGATATCAAATAGGTGCAAAGATGTCAGCTAGATCATCCATAGATGCATCATGCATCGATGCAGGTGGAGGTGGAGATGGAGGTGGAGGGTCGTCATCATCCGACTCAGACTGTGGCTCCATATCTATGAAGCTCTCATGGTCAAAGTCACCACTAGCAACCTGGGCTAATAGTCGCAAGTTGGCTGACACATACACAAGGTCATTTGTTCTGGTAGTGAGTAGCCGATTTCTCTTCTTCGAGGCAACATGGCTAAAAACACTCCATAGTTGCTCAATTGGAGAAGAACTTGCATTCTGACTGAGAATGCGCATTGCAAGCCGTTGTAGCTCTGGAGTACCCGATCCGTAGTTCTCCCACCAAAGAGCACCTCCCATAAGTGTCCTATCTTGCTGGGCATCTGCTGAACCAAAATTACCTGTCTTTGCTCTGTACTTTCCGAAATCAATTCTAATCTTGCTTCTCATCGTAGCATCAGGCACCAATCTGGCAAGGATTTTGTCCCAGTGTAAACCGGCCTTCAGATAAAGCAAAGGGCGGTGAAACAAACACTCGCACATAAAACACTTCAACACCATTGAGAACCTAGAAAAGGAAAACAAACATGGGGAGCTAGAGTGCTCCTGCACAAAGTACACGGACACCGATTGGCCCCAAATCGCAGTGGCGCCCCTTGCGGTATTTCTTTAATTGATTTTAAGAGCTTTGATTACAATATAAGGCTGGTAACTCAGCCGTCGCAGTAGAACCCCTGAAGCCTGCAAAGAACCTGCATCTGGCTTCTTGTCCACTCGGCATCCACAAACAAGTCCAGCCATTGTTCACATCGAAAGACTCTTCTCACATTGAGTCTGCATACAGAAGCTTTCTCCCATGATCAAGGCTGCCACAACCATCCATAGCCTCTCACACTATGAACAGCATCACACCCACCCTGACACATCCAGTGCTCCTGCATCACAACAGAGACTCCCAAACTGTCTCTCAAGAGAGTATCACAGCACAGCATACCATACAGTTGACACACCTGTACAAACCCTCTCTACCATCCAAGGGTACTATCCATCTCTGTCATGGAATCCCTGTCCCCTGTCTTATCAGTAGCAAGGCTGTACCAAACATGTGTCCACTCCTGTACCTTCTGCCTGCATGTGACCTATCTCCTGGAGAAACCCAAAACATGTCTCCTCGCCGAGAAAACCTACGACCTGTTTCCACATGAAACCCTTAGGCCTGTTTCCCTTTGAAACTTATGTCCTGTTTCCCATGCATCTAGTTACCTGTTCCCTCATGAAACATCTGGCAACATAGAGATGCCCATAATTGTAGGTCCCACTGTTCCTTTCTAGCAAGAGAAAACAATCTGCTCCATGAGCACGCAGCCATGCGAGCTTGCATCACTCCCATGCCAAGAAACATAACCAAATGACCTTGTACTTGCAGCCAAAAACCCAAGCACATAGCTGAATTTGCATCCAAGCAAAAACAGCCCATAAACTGTCCCAAAACAGTCCTGAACCAAAGCAAAGAGAAGCTGAAAGTTCCATCAGTTGAACGCCATCGACATGATGTCTATGTTCATGGAAACCCAGTCTCTGTCCACCTTTGTATCAAGAGAAACCAACCCTTGGCCACCTAGGAGAAAAGCACGCAGCCATAAACGCCTGCAGTCCAGCCCTCCTGTGCACCAAGCGAGAGAGAGAGAGAGAAAAGAGAGCATGTGCCGCAGCTTCAGCCCTTCTACTATTTCTCCTGCAACTTGCCACCCTCCGGAAGAGATCTTGTCGGCCAACAATCCTGACCACATGGAATCCAAAGCTGTACTTTTCTGCAGACCAGCCAGCCGCATGGAGAGAGAAAGAAAACGCATCCTCCAAGAGCTAGAGAGAGAGAGAGAGATAAAGCGTTGCAGTCTGCCAGCTTTCCAAAAAAAGAGATAGAGAGTGGGTGAGCTTGCTGAGCTGTGCGCTGCCCTGCAATCTGCCCACCTGCGCTCCTTGGTGACCAGCCGTCAAAGAAGAAGCACCCCCGATTGCTGGCCCAACTTGTAGCTAGAGAGGGAGAACCTCCACGCGCTGTTCAGCCCCCGCATGCCACCTGTAAACAGACCGCCTGCCTGCTGCTCAACTCTGTCCCTCTGTCCAGCCCACGTGCAGTCCATCCACGTGGAAGTTCAGGCCATCAGTCGCGACAGAGAAAGGCTCCTTCAGAATCCAGCAGTCGCCTCCCAAAAAGCACATGCGCCTCCTCTAGGGAAAGGCGCCTCTTTTGCCTGCTAGCCCTCCTTTTACCCCAAAAAGCACACGTGGCCCCCAAAATAGCATAAGGGCCACGTTTCTTTAATGAAAGGCTTAATAAATGATCTTAAAGGTTTTTAAACCTTTTAAGCTAAAATCTCTTTGCCCCCTTTCACACATGGGGTTGACCACACATGGGCTTCCATCTTCACTCTCACCTGATGCCATTCACACTGTCCACCATGTTCCCGTACACATCTGCATCTTGTCCAGAGAAAAACACAGGGTCGTGACACCCAGCCATTTGTGACTTCTTCATCCGATTCCTGGCCTTTGCCTTGAAACTCTGGATCAATCACAAATGCAGCTGCATGCATTGGTGAGTGATATCGGTCCCACCTTGCTTGACACAAACTTTGAAGTTCTGCCTTCTTTGTTGTGTCGGGCTCCAAAGAAAGGATACGCTCCACCATCTTGTCCATGCCCTCATAAACTTTGCCAATGCAAGGTTTTTTCCCATCCACCATACGCAGCATGTAGATAATGGGCTTCGTAATGTTGACAACATGCTCAATCTTCACCCACAAAGGAGCATCCATGATGTGGGTGTAACAAGTTGTTCCTTGTGTGCTACGGGCAGTGGGCCACGTGCTCCACTCATCACTCACTACAAGCTGCTTGAGAATGTTATGGAGTGCAACTAGCCTCTCTAGCATAATAAAATTATATGCAAAACGAGTTTCCGAATATTTTTTAAGATCCAAGTTTGGGGATCTTTTCCTAAACTCGGAGAGGCTAAATGTGTGCCGAGTGATGAATGAAACATGTGCAATGCATGGAGTGAATGTGATGTGTGGATACCTTGCCAAAAGAAGGTCGCCTGCAGCTCGATTTGAGGCCTCCCCATCACCAATGACGTGGATCACATCTTGAGGACCCACTTGCTCAATTGCCTCTGCCCATTCCTCCACGATGACGTCGGCATACTTGCCCGTTGGAGAGGCATCATGGGAAGACACAAAAAATGTGTTCCCTCGAGAGTATGCGATGATGCCATGGATGGAGCGAGATTGGCTATCACTCCATCCATCACTAATGATGGAGACACCGTTGCGTTGCCACCCTTCCTTGACGTTTTGCATGGCTTGCTCAACAGCTTCCTTTTCCTTTGCCAAAAGCGTGGTTCGAAGGCTCTCCGAAGAAGGGGGAGTGTAGGTTGGTCCAAATTCAGCAATGAGACGAACCATTTCCCGAAAATAAGGGGACCTTGCCACATTGAAAGCGATGTGGTCATGGTAGAAGAACCTTGCAATAGCTGCATCCACGGCTTCTCGTTTGCGTGGATTCCAAGAACCCGCAAGAGTTCTTTGTGTGCCTTTGGGGGGTGGTGGTTGATGCACGGAAGAAGAGCCTACGGATGTGGAGAAGTTGCTTGAAGGAGTTGTAAAGAATGATGGGTTCGCAGCCATAGCTCTTGGAGGAGGAGCACGAAAAATCACTTCATTATGCCTAGCTTCTAGCTCTCTCTTTTTCTTAGCTGAGATTGACAAGCATGGTTGGATTTCTTGTCCCGGCTCATGGATTAGGTGACCTCGAACTCGGTTGACTCCCCCATGTTTGGTGCTGCCACAATAGCGACATTTCCACTTCCTAGCTCCTCCGCCTTGATTGGCCTCAAGAATATCCACCTCATCCCACCATGACCATGCTTCGTTCTTCTTGGCTCTCTTGGTTCCCTTAGGAGGCATTATATGAGAGAGAGAGAGAGAGAGAGAGAGAGAGAGAGAGAGAGAGATTGTACTTGGCTTTGAGAGAGAGATTGTACTTGGCTATGAGAGAGAGAAAGCTGTCTTGGTTCCCTTATGAGAGAGAGAGAGAGAGAGATTGTACAATGTACTTGGCTATGAATAATGAGAGAGAGAGATTGTACTTGGCTATGCACACTGTACTTGCAGCTGCAGTGTGCACTCTGTAGGTTTTTATAAGTTCTCAGAGAGGTACGTTTTTTTTAAAACGTTGATATTGACGTTTTTTTTTGAACGTTGCAGGGCAGCCTGGCAGGTCTTCTTTCAACGTTTAAAAAAAACGTTGCATAATCTTTTTTTTTTCCCATGTTTTTTTTTAGGGGTCGGCGGCGGCGCTACTTGCAGGTATCCGTTTTTTAAAGGGTGCCCAAAACGTTTTGGGCACCCTTTAAAAAAGGCCCAAAATTTGGGCCTTTTTTAAAGGGTGCCCAAAACGTTTTGGGCACCTGTAACCCAGCTTGTCCAAAAAAAAGAAAGAACGATGCGCTATTACGCTGCCGGCGGATTTGTGACGTGGAAAAAAAAACGTAAGGGGTGCCGCTTCGCGAATCATGTAAAAAAAAATTAAACAAGCGTTCCTCCACGTTCCGCCGTTCCCTTGTTCCATTACTCCACGTTCCCTCGTTCCACACCAATGGAACGGCGTTCCCATGTGACTATGCAATGATCCCCACACTCTTCTAAAGGGCTGGTTGGTAAATTTCAGACCTGCAATTTTTGGTTATTGCGAGTTTTGGGCTGGTTACAGGTGTCCAAAGTCAACTTGTACAGTACAGGACAGCTCTAGGGACCTCCACAGGGCTGTAGGACCCTTTACAGGTGGATTTCTCGCGACAGAAAGTTGCTGTTTTGGACTGGTTATTGCACAAAATAGGTCGGACAGCAATGGAATATGTGAGCATGGATGTGTCTCAAGGATTCCTGGTATAGCAGGTGCTTAGGGCAAGCATTGAGGACACTTGCTCGCGGAGAACACAGGTTTCTGGTTCAGTTTCTCGCGTGGAAACAGGACCTAAAGATCCATTTACATCTTGTGCAGGGCGGAGTACCTGTGAGGATTGTGATACTCTTGTGCAGGGCGGATGTACCTGTGAAGAGGCTTGTGCAGGGCGGATGTACCTGTGTGTAGGGTGGATGTACCTACAGATTCTCTTGTTTGAAATGTATTCATTCATAATGTATTTGGAAGAACCAGGTGTAGGCTGGTGGTGAATCCCCAGGCACCCGTAATCTTGTACTTTGCAGACTCTTTTGGTAATATAACCTAGAGGGGGGAGGGGGTCAGCCTATCATCGGCCCCTTTATGTGGGGTACTGTCATTTTCAGCTTTGTGGTTGTAATGCTCAAGTGTTAAGTGCTCAGAATCTTGTTTACATTTATACGATTCCAATACACGCGTCCGCCTCCCGTTACACGTCCCCCTCTGCCCGCGCCCTTGGTGGTCCCGTGAACGCGCCTTGCACACCAGGAGTCACTTCCCTCGCGCCTCTTGCCTAGACGGGTCCTTGTTGCCCTTCGGCCTCTGTGCCTGTTCGCCCTACAGGCGAGTTCCACCCGTGGCGGTACACCTACGCGTACTCACTCAATGTTTTGGCGGGTCCGCGTGGCAGTGTTGGCAGGCGTGAGCCCTTGCTTGCTTAGAGCAACTGCCGGCCCTGAGCCCTCGCCGCCGAATAGCGCCCGCCACCTTTTCGCCTTGCTGGTGGCACCCCTACGAAGCGACGCACCCCTACGAAGCGGTACCTCTTCGCTTTGTTGGCCGTCACCTTTACACCCATAACTTAAGGCTTATACTTAAGCCTTATATACACGTGGCTTTCACCAGCCACGAGAGCAGCCAGCAGCTAGCACCCAACGGCCAACCCGCCAGCGCAAGGAAGCCCGGCAGCGACCAGCGCACACAAAAAAAAAAGGGAGAACCAAACGGCCAGCCCCCGACTAGCGCATCAAAAAAAAAAAAACACAAATTTTATTACCTTATATTGCCACGTGGGTCTCTCTCAACTCAAAAAAAAAAAAAAAACCAACGGGCGTGCGCTAATGTGAACCGGCACCCCCTTTCCGTTGGCGATTCGGCAACCCCCCCCCCCGGCTGTCAGGATGCCGCCCTCTTCATGTACGCCCCCTTGTCTCCGGCAATGGCTTTCTTGGCATGCATGTTGACTACCTTTCACACTTCTCCGGCTACCTTGTCTATTTCCAAGGTTTCTTTGGCGCGTATGCTCGTGGTAGCACATGTTCCATTGAATGGTTCTTACTCTAGCGCAATCAAAATGAAGGCATTTCAACTACTGTTGAAGCCTTCTCTGGCAACCTTTTCGTTACACTTGATCCATGGTGAGCCAAAGCCTCCTCAAGCTCCCGGCAAGCAACTTCTCTACAACACCCACAACAGGTTTCTTGTCCTCAGCACAGTTCTTCAGAGACAACCAGACACAAAATACCTCCTGAGAAAGCTGAAGATTATGAAATTCCTTGTACATGTGTGACAAATACAATGTCCACAACTCCTTTTCTTGCCATGACCCAGGCAGAAGCAATAGCCTCGTCACCGCCCGTGCAAAACGGAGTCTTTGCCTCTGACCAGATACCTGACGCCGTGGTGAATGATGATTCTTCTTCACAAATGAAGACTCCAGTTCTTACCTTCAATGGTGCAAAGGATAAATCAGCCGCAGACTCTTGCAGCATGACTTCAGTCGCTGCAAATGAATCTTTGGATATAACTTGTCCCGAGAACAACTTTCTAAGCAAAGTAAAGCATATGGACGATATTTCTTCTTCATCTACGACAACCCTTGAAGACATCCGTGTTCCAGACAAGCCAATGGAATCCCTTTCAGATTTCCAAATGATGGTCACTACCCAAATGCAAAGTTTGGTGACACAATCCTTGATATTGGAGAATCAAGACAGTTTGCTTATGGTTTCTCTAAAGGCAAATGAAGGTTCAGTCTTTTCTTGGACAAAGCTCGAAGTTACCAATGATGTTAACAAAAGTTCTACTCAAGTTACAAATATGATTCTCATGCTTTTGGTAAAGATGAGACAAGTTGCAGATGCAGTTAATTTTCAGTTTGGTATATGCAAGATTGTTATGGTCAACAATAATGCCATGACATGGGATCTAGCAGCTAGAGCTTTGGATGCAGAAGCAATTCAATCATTTCCCTTCTTCCAGAGTCTCAACAACTACTGCTAAGTCTTATTTTAAGTGGGAGGGAATGTCACGATTGTGACTAACTCTCTTAATCTCTCCTTAATTACTCATTAATCCCTTATTAACTGAAAGGACACCTGTGAAGGGTCACACCCTTACACATGGGTCACTATCAAAGGACATGTCTATTCATTAAAAGGCACACCCCTAAGTCCAAGGGACATAACCGTTGACTCAAGAGCCACACCCCTTCCCAGGGATGTGTCTCTTCACGTGTACCCTTTCGGCCTCTATTTAAGAAAGGTCCCTGTCTCAATGCAAACATCTCAATCTTTCTATCAGCATTTGTCTTATGTTCGTTAATTAAGTCTTAATCATGTTAATAAAGCTATAAAAGCTTTACACTGCCTCTTCTCCTCGTCCACTCCTCCTTTTCGCTTCTTCATGTCTTCTCCTCCATGCCTCTTCTTCCTCTTCCCTATTCCTCCTCCTCTCTTCTCCTCCACGGTCCACCTCTCCTCTTCCCTCCTCTTTCGCTCCTTTTCTTGTCTTCCAACTTTCTCTCCTTTTCTTCTCACCTCCTTTCCTTCTCTTCTCACCTCCCTCTTCCCTTCCAACTTGTTTCTTTCCTCCTCTCTTTCTCTCCTTTTCTTGCCCAAATTTCGAAAATACCAAAAAACCTACTCCCAAAATCATGAATTTCATACCCACAAGTTCCAAAAAATGCATCTTTATATTTATGTTAGCTATGTTATAAATTTGGTATGTGTATATAAGAAGTGTCATTTCGAATCCTTTGCGTTTCGTCCAAAACAGACGAAATGAAACGAAACGAAACCTTCAAAACGACGAAACGGACGAAACGTTTCATGTTACTATGGTTACGGATGGGGAGCCTTCGAATAGGGCGGCGGGAGCTATCCTCCAAGGTATGTATGGACATGTCATGATATCCTTTTGTATGGCTCATTGCCTAAATAACCTCCTCAAGGACATAGGGGCATTGCCATGGATCAGCCCGCTCATTGAGGAGGTCAACACCATGGTCTCCTTTGTCCTCAACCACCGACGACTTTGGCATGAGTTCAATAAGAGGTCCTCTATCTCTCTCCTCAAATATTCTGACATCCGGTTTGCCTACAACTTCCTCATGTTGGGCCGGTTGAAGGATTGTCGCGGTGCTTTGAGGGGGCTTTTTTTTAGCGACGAGTTTGTAGACATGCAAAAGTCCCGTACAAACACCGGCCGAGAGTGTAGGTTACGGGCGGATGACGCCTCTTGGTGGGAGAGTGTGAAGACCACAGATGCTATGGTGACCTATTGAGGATTATAGATGCTATGCAACCATGCATAGGCAAGGTCTTCGTTTGATATTATCTTTTGATTTCCTCTCCTTAGTAGCTAGGTTTGTTAGTTTATTTATTTTTGATCTTTCAAATGCTTTGTTTTTGTCTTTGTCCTTCTTCACTATTATTTCTTTCTCAAATCTCTCAATTCGTAAGTTAAGATTTTTCTGACCTTATGAAGGTATATATATATATATAAGGTCTACGAGGCCATGGATCGCATGATAGAGAAGTGAGGATGAGCTTGATGTTCCTTTGGCACAAGCTACCCATGACCATGAGGTGAACACTTCATGTGGATGATCATTCATGGATCATGATTCATGGGCCTTACTACTTAGCTCTAGGCTTTAGCACTTTTGATCTTTCCATGCTTTAGCCTTTTTAAGTTTTTTGTCCTTCCATGTATTATTGTGCCTCCTTAAGGCTTAGTCCTGACTCTTGAGTCATGACTCATTTTGTATCTACTTAATTATTAATACAATCAACCGTTAACGCCTTCACTCTTTGATCGGTGTATTTTGTTAATATGACTTAAAAGCTTGCCATTTTAGTATAAATTTGTGCTCATTTTGATGTACTTCCAAAGTAGAATAAGTGTAGAGTAGAAAAACTAAAAAAAAAAAGTATTTTTCAAGTGTCGTTCCCTCCCTCGTTCCTGTTCTCTACTTATGGCCCTCCCCCGTTTCGTTCCCGTTTCCGTCCCCCGCCCCTTGTGACTATGCCTGTTTTGAATATAGACAGCAGTAGAAGCCGCCTTAGCCCAGAAACGTGGAGGTAAAGAGGAGTGCTCAAGCATAGCACAGGCCATCTCCATGATAGTCCTATTCTTTCTCTCTGTGACTCCATTCTGTGATGGAGTATATGCTGTAGTAAGTTGTCTCCGAATGCCATGATGCTTGCAATATTGCTGAAACTCCTGGGATTTAGACTCACCCCCTCTGTCAGTCTTGAGAACCTTGACCGAAGAATCGGTCTCTTTTCCACCTCAACCCTCCAATCACAAAAGTGTTGAAAAGCCTCATCCTTGGACTTCAAAAAGAAAACCCAAGTAAATCTAGAGAAGTCATCCACTATCACGAGCATGTACAACGCCTTACTCAAAAACGCGGTACTCATAGGACCACATAAGTCAGCATGAACAAGAGCAAGTGATGTCAAAGATCTGTGTGTCGCCTCCTTCGGAAAGGCGGCTCGGTGTTGCTTCCCTTGTAAGGAATAAACAGAAGTTGGAGCCTTGATGGTCGGTAAAAACCCTCAACCAACCCATCCTTTGAAGCTCATTGAAGAAGCTGATAGCTCAAATGGCCAAACCGAGCATGCGAAAGAGCTGAAGAAGAACCAGTTGAGAGCAAAGCGGTTGACTTGTACAAGCCACTATCTTGGACTCCCTGAGCCAAGATGCTATTTGTCTCCTTATCACGAATTGTAATATCGTGACGAGAGAAGATCACCTCCGCACCCTGAGTTGTAAGAGCACTCACTGACAAAAGGTTAAATGCCAAATCTGGAATGTAGAGAACATGAGGTCCAGTAGCCATGCTATTGGAGTTGAGACCTGTGTGTGGAGCAGATCGTGAGTTGGTTAGAAGATCTGTACCAAGGTAGAGCAGTGGAGCATCAGTTGCACTTGTACTCCAAATCAAGTAGAAGGGGATGTTATGTGCACACTCTCAAGTGTGATGTGGACATGCTTCTACCCATTGGCTAGCTTAGAGGTCGAGTACATGGCCGGATTTGTGTTTGTAAGGGCTATTGTGCAAGATCTTTGTAATATTGTCCAAGCGTCCAATGAGGAGCCTAGTGTGGATAGAGTTATTGGGTCATTGTGTGAACACACCTAGGTAGACATTATTATTAGGGTTGGTAGAGCCGTTAGCCAACTCACCAACATTAGATACTATAAATAGGAGTCTAGGCTTTAGCCGTATTCATTCATTGATCATCATTGAGTCACTGAGAGCTCATGAGCAGTGCTACGAGTGAGTATCTCTATTCAACATTGTACATATTTCATGTTAGTAATACATGGTAGATTAGGTCATATCTCTCTATTGTGTATTGAACATGAAGAAGAAGCCGTTTGTGCATGGGTTTAAGTTCGATTAGGGGCTAATCACAATCAATCAATTCATAAACACGCTTCCGCAAGCACCCATAGAACTAAAGAGTTGAAAGATGATCCTATAGTTGGACCAAGTCAAGGATGGAGTAAATGCAATCGTCCTAGTGCTCTGAGGGGATGTCACGTGCACACCTTAATCCAATGCACTTTTGATAGCCCTATAGGTGCCTAGAGATGCCGAAGACATGCACCAATGGTTAGGACACGTATTGGGCACAAAAGGAACACATTTTATGACATTTTTGATGACTTTTTATGGCCTGAAAAAGGGTTGGCCAACCTGAATACGACTTGCTATCAAAATCCATATATACAGGCAAGGGAAGGGTCATTCATGAGCATTTAGAGATAGAGGATGTAGAGCCAAGACCAAGGGCATGCAGCCACGATGTTTGGAACAGCAAAGTCCACCTCCAAATCAACGCTTTCCATTAATGCACAGAGGAGGACAATAGCATTAGTTTATGCAAAGCAAAATCCATTGAGGGTTTATTTTCTAGGCTTATGATTATCCTCATGTTAATCTCTTTGGGAGTTTTGTGAAATGGTTTATTGCTTTTAGGATCCATGCTTAAACCCCTAAAAGACAATGGGTCGTAGTAGGGACCGTAACTTCTTTGTCTGCAACAACCATGCTGTGCCATATGTGAAAGGCTAAAATGCATGAAGGGGAGAGTGCATTGTCCAACTGGGTGGCGGTTCTAACTCCTTGTTCTTGCCATTCATAACCTTGGTGATGGGAAAAGGCCAAATTTTTTTGAAGGGATGGCTAGGTACTTCCCAATGTGTTTCAAATTTAGCTTTGATGCAAGGATAACTGAGTTACTGACTTTACACTTAACTTTCTTTCTATGTTAATCTGCCTAGTTTTGAAGATGAAATGACATCTTTTGTTACTTTGGCCTTTTCTCAACCTGAAATTTGTGGTGAACTGTGTGGATTTTCACTCATGTCAATTTGTGATTGTCATTTAATCAGGATGATCAGAGTGTTGCACATCTCACTCATGTCAGTGAAATGGAGAAAAAATGTCAGGCGTTATCTAGAACCACAGCAATACTGAAAGATGTCATTCAGAATAAGGTATAGTTTTCTCATGAAAAATTACAACTAGTGCAATTGTGATTGTTAGCTTGACCACATGCACGCAAACACACTTGAGCGCCCCCTTCCCCCCCCACCCAGGGGCGGGGTCCCTTACAATTACATCCACTGCTGCAGCCCGGCAGGCTATGAACCCAAGACCTGTGCTTGAGACTCTGCCTTCCCATGATAATTGTGCAGTTTTTAAGAGTATTATTCTTTTTGGTTTTTTGTTAAATTTTTTTATACACGACTAAATTGTTTAGTTTGTGTGCAGGATCGGATTATAGCTCGCTTGCAGCAGCCATACTCCCTAGATTGTATTCCTGTGGAGACACAATATCAAGTATGCCTAAAAAATATCCCAATTCAACAAGCTACTTTTGTGTTTGAATGCGGAATGATTTTGTCGATGGGCTTTTAGTAGTTGTAGCCAAGTGTAGAAACTATGGCAACACATTTGTATGCTCTTTCTAACAATGTTGTTTATGAGTAAGCTTGTGGTTGTTGTAAGAAAGTCAATTTCTAAGACAACAATAAAGACATATAGTGGGTTTTAGGTAATGTATGGATGCAATTTGGCTTCACTGTGGATCTAGACTTTCTGTACTGCTGCTGGACTATTCTCCAAACGGGGGTGGGCCTTTACAAGGGATGGCTGCCCCCTGGTGGGTGTGGTTGGTAAGTGGGCCAGCAGCAGCACCTATTTAGGGCCAATAGTTGCTGTCCGGTTACAAGGTTCACGAATGTTCTGCCAACATGACCTACCCCTGTGTATTTTTTCCGGGAAAAAGATCCTTCAATTAGTTAAAGAAAAAACAGTCACAAAGGGCTAGATACAACCACAAAGGGTTAAATACAAACTCGCCTCATTTAAGGGCAAGAATCAAATGATCATGAAGGGAAGAGACGTGTCTTCTCCGGCTGGCCACTCTTTAAGGAGAAGGCTATCTCATATAGGGGGAGGGAAGGGGGTGAACAACCACGCAGGTGGTTTGTAATGCCAAGTGGGGTTACCGCCTCTATTTGTGAGGAAAGGGCCAGGCCTCGAAAGTCTCAAGAAAGCTTCCCACCGCTCTGCATACGGTCCGAACCCCCCTGTAACTTCCCCCACTAACCGTGGAGGGTGTGAATGATATCAAGCCATATGCTCCTGATGGTCTCCGCCGATGGAGTGTGGGTACCTTCGATGGCCTCGCTGCATCTAGCACGCCAAATGTGCCAGGCTGCTATGCTATTGCAAATTTTCCATCTCTGGCATGAGCTTGGCCGCCAGTCTTGCCTGGAGGTGGGGTTGTGATTGGTACTGCTGCAATACAATGGTGAGAGATCTGAAGGCCTAGCTCTCCCCCATCCTCCTCATAAGCCCTAACCACTCCAGCCTTTGTGGCCCACGTGGCGACAGTGCCCCATGTGATGATTTGGGTCGATGCCCTGTCCATAGCAAAGATGCGGAGAATCCACTACCAAATCTGTTGAGCCTTCGGGCAATCCCAAAGGCAATGTCTTTGAATCTCCTGGGGGTGGCTGCAATGCGGGCAAGCCGCTGGTCAACCTCCAATTGCCAGCCAAGTACTAAACCTCCAACCGTGCGGACAAGCCACTGGTCAACCTCCAACTGACCACCAAACTCCTATGTGCCATCAACCAAAGAAAGAGGGTGATCTTTCGTGGCCGAAAACTATCCCACGGTCTCTTCTAGAAATCTGAAAGGAAACGCTGTGAGAGGCCCTGAGACTGCCAATGTGCTGCTGTTGCCGATGTGCCATCTACCTCAAGCATCTGGATCCTGCAGCCTAGCCGCACAGTATATTCAAAGAAGGGGGCATCCAAAGTCTCCTCTCGATTTGCTGGATCATGCCAAGTATACTCTCCCGGATCCCACTGAAGGCGCGTGAGAGGTCGGCACTCCCATATCCATAGCCGCCATAATCTCTCCCTGGCCACCTTGGCCGGTGTTGGATCAATATGCCATTCCCGTGCCCGAAAACCAATCACCCTCACCCTTTGCAAGGTGCAGCCACTAAAATCCTCCAAGGGAAGCTCAAATCTCTCTAGTCTGTCATGGGATCCAATAGAGAAAGTGAGCAGACCATTGTCCTCATCTGTTTCGTGGACCGCCACGAGGATATCGTGTCTGGTAAAAACGCCTAGCCACACGTGCCCGAAAACCAATCACCCTCACCCTTTGCAAGGTGCAGCCACTAAAATCCTCCAAGGGAAGCTCAAATCTCTCTAGTCTGTCATGGGATCCAATAGAGAAAGTGAGCAGACCACTGTCCTCATCTGTTTCGTGGACCGCCACGAGGATATCATGTATGGTAAAAACGCCTAGCCACACTGGGGGGGTGGGGGAGTCAGCCATTCCTGAGGGATAGCTGAGTCGATGTCGATGCCAAGCCTATCTTTACCCCGAATCCCTGTCAGGCCTCTCTCCTGCACCTCCGGGGGTAACTGCTTGTGGGCAATCCTATCTCCAAGAGACTTGGTTGGTCCCATGCTCATGGTGCTCCAAGAAACATGTGGTCGGGCCCATAGCATGCGGCCACTGGGTAAACGATCAGGGGGCTGGCTGCAAATCTATCCTCAAAAGCCAGACTAAAAACCATGGGCTCGCATCTCTGTGAAGATCCATTTGGTACTCTGCGGCCAAGGGCCCCTAAGACTCGGAGTGCGGGCTGAAATCCGGGCCAATAGGAAATCCTTCCAGGGTTCACCACCGGGAAGGAGGCCTCTAACAATTAGCTTGCCCAACAGGGCGCGGCTCTGAATAGCTGGGTCGATGAGGCCTAGCCCCCCTCTGCGATGTGGTTGAATAATCACTCTCCATGCCACCTTGGCCCTGGCTGGCCTCGCATCACTTCCGGCCCATAAGAAGTTTTGGATCAATTGCTGTCTTGGCCAATACATGCCTGAGAAAAGGCCCAGTACAAAGTGATATACCACATGGTGGCAAGAAGTACCTGGCTTGCCACCACCACCCTGCCTGCTGCTAGGGAGAGCCTCGTCGAGCTCCAATATAGAAGCTTCTTCCGAATACTCAGAAGAAGCGGGGCGAGCTGTTGCTCGGGAGAGATATCAATGCCAACTTGGCAATTGAGATATTGAACTGGAGTACCCCTCGAGATCCACTGGAAATCTTCAACTGGTCGCCAAGTCGGGGCGGGTGCTGAGCCTACCCAAAAACCACACGACTTGTGCCAGTTGATTTGTGCTCCTGATGCGCGGTAGAAAACCTCAATCTCCTCCGCAAATGTCCATAGATTCCCTGCATCTTCTGCAAGGGAAGCTGCTCTGCCATCTGCAAACTCTGAGTCTAGCAGCTCCTCCTACATGCGGAGGGGAAGACGCAATCCCTAAACCCCGGTCTCTTGGATGGAGAGAAAACTACTCATGGCCTCGGTGACTAATAGGAAGAGGTAAGGTGCCGAAGGACAGCCCTGCCTTACCGAGGGGGGGAGGGGGAATCTGTCGCCAACGGGCTCCTTGAATGAGAACTTGGCTGTGTGAGGCTGAGTAAAGTCTTGAGACTCCATGAATCCACTCCATGGGGAATCCCATCCGGCTCATAGTGCCCTCCAGAAAGCTTTCTCAAAGTCTAGGAGTAGCACAATCAGGTCCTGCTGTTGCATCCTGGCCGAAGCTGTCAAGCTCCCGGAAGGTAAAGATGTTGTCAAGAATCATCCGATCCTCAACAAAGCCAATCTGAGTGTCATGGATCAAGTTTGGGAGAAAAGGATGAATTCTCCTGCTAATGGCCTTGGCCAAGATCTTATAGGTTGTCTCTAGAAGAGTGATGGGTCTTCACTGTCAGATCTCCAATCTGTCACCGCCCTCCTTGGGAATCAAGTGAATCAAGCCCTCTGAGAGCCTCTTTGGCATGGCACCTGTGATCATAATCTCATTGAATGGAGCTCGAAGGCCACCTTCCATTGTTGGTGTTGGACTCACACACTCACACACACAAACCTGCACATTAGGGTTAGGTGCACAATGGAGAAGCTCACACAGAAATGAGAAAGAAAGAAAGAAAGAAAGAAAGATTTTATTAACGTCTTCCAAAAGACCGAACTCGGCCTATGAGACAAATCGGAGTACCTGTATGGGGTATCCTCTGTCATCCCAACAAAATGAAAAAGTACTGAACAAAAAAGTTGAATCTGGGTGTGCAGGGGATGGAGCTCTACTACTAGGAGAATGCAAAGCTATATGCATGGAGTATACAATCATGATATGCAACCTAGCTAGCTCCATCCTGTACCATACTGAGGGTATAAAATGGTATACATCAGTGAAGGGAGTGTCCACAGCTCCCTGAAGAACATGCTTGGGTGTGCTCTGAAGCGACCGCACCCTCTCTGTGAAACTGAGCTCTGATCTCTGTCATCTCTCTCTGGTATAGGCGTGGTGTCCGAAAGCCAAGTGTCCTCTGTCTCCTGCGGGCTCTAAGTGTCTCTGCTCTCTGGAGAGTAATTCCCTGCCGTGTAGGGGCTGGGAGGGGGGTGGATTTCTGAAAAAATGTAGTAATCTGTGTCTGTCGCCCCCCCTCTGGAGCTGTCTGAGCCTGTAATAATGTCTCTCTGTGGCGCTGTATGTCTAGAATGTATCTCCCCAGTATGCGCTGGTCTGCTGCATGCAAGTCAACCCATGCATGTGTGTTACATCCATATAATATAGAAGTACAAAATATTATATGTAGAGTGTCCTTTCACACTTGATATCCAAGGGGAAAAACCACATGGGAAAAAATGCCCTTGGTTAAGCCCTGTTCACACATAGCACAACCATAAGTGAGCATATGCCTACAAATCCCCCCTGTAGTGGAAGTGTGAACCTGTACAAGGTAGCAGATCATTCTCTGTATGAGAGTAAGCCCAAAGCTTTGCAGAAAGCTTCAAACTTTTCTTGAGGTAAAGCCTTTGTGAATAGATCTGCAACATTATCTTGTGTAGGGCAGTAAGATAAACTGATCTCCCCTGCATGTAACCTCTCTCTGACGTAGTGATAATGAATCTCAATGTGCTTGGTACGTGCATGAAATACTGAATTTCGTGCCACGGCCATAGCACTCTGGCTATTAGTGAGAATGGTGGTGGGTGTCTGCTAACACTCACGAAGATCAGCCAATAATCTCCTCAACCATACACAATCTACTGTAGCTATGAAGATTGCCCTGTACTCAGCCTCACAAGTAGATGTGGCAACAGTGGGTTGCTTTTTGCTCAACCAAGATATGCATGAACTGCCAAGAAAAAAACGATTCCCACTGGTGGATTGCCTGGTATCATAATCACCAGCCCAATCTGAATCACTGTATGCATAAAGCTGCAAGCTGCCCCCCCCGGGATAGAACAAACCAAGATCCAGGGTACCCTGAAGATAACGAAAAATGCGTTTGATTGCTTGCCAATGCTTTGTGCCTGGGCTGTGCATGAATTCGCTCAACAAAGACACCCCAAAAGATATGTCTGGACTCGTGTTACACAAGTAAATGAGACATCCCACTGCCTGGCTGTAAATGCCTGCCTCAAAAGGCTCTCCAATATCATGCATAGTAAGCCGTACACCTGGTTCTACTGGAGTAGAAATGGGCTTACATTCATCCATGTGAAACCTTTTTAGCAAACTTTTTATGTACTTAGTTTGCTGCATAACAATGCCATCATCTGTATGCATAAACTGTATGCCAAGATAGTAGTGTAAAGGCCCCAAATCTGACATATCAAATTCAGCTTTCAAATCAGCTTTGAAATCTGAAATCTGTGCTTTGCTAGTACATGTAATGAGCATGTCATCTACATACAAGATGACTATGAGAATATCGGCTTGATAGAAGAGATTTCAGCTTGCATAGCTTGCACCCAATGCTCATTCTCATGTGCTTCTTCATAAGAAGAAGGCTCTTCTGAATCAAAGAGACCACCCATGGCTAATGCAGAGTCCCCATGATGTATATTCAATGCATGGCTGAAACTAGCCCTTGTTCTACCTGTGAGTGGAGCTGCAAGTTTGCTTTCTTGCAAAGTTTTCAGCAACCACCTTGGCACTGACTCGGCTGTGTCTATGGCTATTTGCTCTTCCCTGACAAGATCTTCCACTTCTTCCATAGAAGGGGGCTGAATGGCTGGCTGTTCCACATGTTCTACATGAGGATTTTCTTCTGTAGGGGCTGGCTGATCTGAATCCTCCCTAATTGCAATGGGTAATAGTCCATCAAACATGTCCTCTATGCCTGTATCATTACTTTTATACAAGCTGTACATGGGCTGTTCTGAATTTTCAGCAAATACCACATCTCTACTGAGAAAAATCCTTCGTGTAGTTGGATTATAAAGACAGTATCCTTTGCTCTCATTGTTGTAGCCCACAAAAATGCATTTCATTGCTTTGTCATCTAGCTTTGTTCGGAGTTGTTCTGGCACATGTGCATATGCCAAATACCCAAATGTACGCATATAATCCACTGTTGGCTTTCGGCTATACCAAGCCTCAAAAGGTGTTATGGTTTTCAAAGCTTTATTGGACACCTGTTCAACACATGAGTTGCACACATTATAGCTTCCATCCAAAAATTGTGAGGCAACTTTTGTGCTTTCACCATGCATCTTGCCATCTCCATGAGAGATCTATTTTTCCTTTCAACTACACCATTCTGCTGTGGTGTATAAGGCACAATACATTGGTGTTTGATGCCCTTTTGAAGCATATAATCCTTGAATGCATTTCATGTATTCTCCACCTCTATCTGAGCGGAGTGTTTGGACTTTACATCCACACATATTTTCAGCCATTGCTACAAAGTGTCGAAAGCATGCAAACACCTCTGCTTTCGCTTTCAAAGGGTAAACCCAAGCAAACCTGGAGTAGTCATCAATGAATGTGATGAAGTAAAGATGCCCCCCTATGGATGGTGTCCGCATTGGACCACATACATTACTATGTATGAGCTGTAATTTACTTTCAGCTCTAACAACTCCATCTTTGGGGAATGGTTTTCGTTGCATCTTTCCCAAAATACACCCCACATACATGTCTTGGTGGAGACTCAAGAGGCGGCATATTATCAACCATATGATGCTTTTGCAAAAGCATCAAACCCCAAAAATTTACATGCCCAAAACGAGCATGCCATAGCTCTGCATCATGCATAGCAAGAGTGTGGGCAGCCACTGTATTTGCATCATAAGTACGCTTGTCATAGCTGTCCAGCTTATACAAGCCTTTGTATCGTGTTCCAGAAGTGACTATTTCATAACCCTTTGATGGGTCTTTTACCAAACACTTCCCATCTTCAAATTCAACCTTTAAACCTTGGTCGTTTATGGCTGAGACGGAGAGCAGATTTTTCTTTATGCTTGGAACATACAATACATTTTTCATACATATATTGGCACCATTGGCTGCAAT
Source organism: Cibotium barometz (assembly GCF_041138505.1). NCBI lineage: Eukaryota > Viridiplantae > Streptophyta > Polypodiopsida > Cyatheales > Cibotiaceae > Cibotium > Cibotium barometz. Next base: position 19,809,735 of record NC_141050.1, read on the forward strand.
AAGTATGACATTGCCAATTCCCTTTACTGGATATGTGGTATGATCTGCACATGATATAGTGCGGCCATTTGAAGCATAAACCAAGTGCTGAAATACACATGTGACCAAAAAAGTGTACTCTTCTGGAATTACATTAGCGGATTGCTGTGCTTTGTCATTAGAAGAGTCTGCTACTGCATTGTCTGCTTCTTTCCTTTTCTCTTTTGCAATCCGCTTCCTACATTTAGTGATGTAGTGTCCAGGCTTATGGCAGTAGTGACATTTGCCCTTCTTTTTGGGCTTGTTTGCATCCCCTTTGTCAGACTTTTCACCACCAGAAGAGGGCTGTCCATGACCAGCCTTGCTAGACTGTTGTCCCCCATGCTTAAAGCTCTTTGCTTTACCCTTGTCCTTGGCTGTAAATGCTTTGTCTCCACCACGGTTGCTCGATAAGTTTGCTCTTGTTTGCTCTTCTTGCAAGAGTAAACCCACCAGCTCTTCAAAAGTGACGGGATTACCACCTCCTCTCATAGAGAGGTTGAGAGAGGTGTGAAAGCCCAAGTAGGAAGGTGGTAAAGAATGAAGAGTGTTGGTGACTAGCTGTCTGTCTGGGATAACCTCATCAATGTTGAGCAATTGTTCTTGCAAATCTTTCACTTTGGTGAGATGATCTGCCATGGATGTTGGGCTAAGCCCAACTTGTGTGGCAAGGCTTGCATAAATTGGCTAGACCGGAGGTCCCCTAACACCTTAAGGTTTTGGGGTCTAGATGGCTAGACCAGTTCGTGTAACCTTGTAGTTAAGCGCACCTGCGCTGGAACACTACTGGGATGGGTGACCTCCCGGGAAGAAGTTGCCCCCGCGATCCTACAAGTGGTATCAGAGCCATGGTTGAAAGTCCAACCTCTGAGTCCATGGAAAGTGCCATGTTGAAGGTGACTTCAACCTCTGAGCCAGGGTAGAGGCCACGTTGAAGCTCTCAACCTCTGAGCCGGTTGGACCATGTTGGTACTAAGGGGGACAGGTGAGTCCCAAGTTTGGCTTAAGGGGGTGGTTGTTGGGGTAAGCCCAACTTGTGTGGCAAGGCTTGCATAAATTGGCTAGACCGGAGGTCCCTAACACCTTAAGGTTTTGGGGTCTAGATGGCTAGACCAGTTTGTGTAACCTTGTAGTTAAGCGCACCTGCGCTGGAACACTACTGGGATGGGTGACCTCCCGGGAAGTTGTTGCCCCCGCGATCCTACAATGGAGTCACCCTCATCCATAGAAAGAAGATCCAATTGCCTCTTCAAGTAGGCAACTCTTGCCTCGTTGCGTACCTAATACATTGCTTCCAATGTGTCCCATGCAAGCTTCGATGTCTTGCAAGAACGAATGTGCGGAATAATAGTCCTTTTCATTGAAAGGGCTATCAATGACATGGCCTGTGCATCCCCAGAGTCCCATCTCTTCTGCTCTTGTGTGGGAGCAGGTTCTACTTCAGGAGCTCTTTGAGCACCTCCCCTTTGAGGCGTGGCTGGCTGTATGGTAAGTGGGCGTGTGTCATCACCACACATGATGCCCCAAAGCCCTTTGGCTACCAACAAATTACGGATCATGAAACTCCAGAGGGAGTAGTTAGATCCATCCAACTTGTCCTCCTGGGTGAGCACACCAAATACATCTGTAGCATTTTGAGCCATGTCAACAAAATATACCTGCAAGCAAACCAAGCACCAATGTGTCCTGCCAGGCAACCAAATGTCTGTGCAAATGTTTGCCTGCAAACTGAAGCAAGTGTAAACCTGCACCAAATTGTCCAATTACGCACAATGTGCATACATATGCGACGAATCACAGCTGTAATGCCCAATTACATGCTCCAATCTGAAAATCCCCAATTTTTATGCACTCCAATCTCTTCAATGTGCTGTTAATTGGCCAATTTTCACAAAAGCCCCAAATTTGTGCAACTGAAAGAGGCTCAATTTGTTGATTTTGACCTCAATTTGGAAAACCCCCAAATTCCAAACCAAACAGTATGAATGGCACCACGTGCAGGTTTTTCTGGAAAAGGGTAATTTTTGGCAAACCCCTAGAGTTTTGTTTGAATCTGACTTGCCATGCCCTGAAATGGCTGCAAAATTTGTATTTTCATGTGAATAAAAATCTGTATAAAAAGTACCATGGTACAATACGGAATGGGCGCTGAGGGGCGCAGGCGTCAGTCGGCCAGGTACAGGCGGGCATGGGGCACCGTGAGCTGGCTGGCGAAGTCACTGGCTGGTGTGAATACCCGCAAACAGGCGCTGCAGTCAGGCCCGTGGGGCGGGAGGCGCAGGGCGAGAACACCAGACGGAGGCGGAGGCTGCAACGCCGGCGTGGGAGGAGCAAGCGGACGTTGGCCGAGGAAGCATAGCCGTCGACGGACTGCGCTGGCCGGGAAGCGCTAGGGCGGAAGAGGCGAACAGCTCCATCGACGGAATTTTGCAGGCGACGGACGGACTAGCTCCGTCGACGGAATTTTGTAGGTGACGGACGGACGGACTGCGTCGATGGAATTTCGGAGGTGACGGACAGACTATGCTGTTGACGGAATTCCAGTTGCAGCTGCCCCAGCTTTGATACCAATTGTTGGTGTTGGACTCACACACTCACACACACACAAACCTGCACATTAGGGTTAGGTGTAGGATGGAGAAGCTCACACAGAAATGAGAGAGAGAGAGAGAGAGCCAAAAGTGTGGTAGCCACAAAATGCAAGTCAACCCTTGCATGTGTGTCACATCCATATAATATAGAAGTACAAAATATTATATGTAGAGTGTCCTTTCACACTTGATATCCAAGGGGAAAAACCACATGGGAAAAAATGCCCTTGGTTAAGCCCTGTTCACACATAGCACTACCATAAGTGAGCATATGCCTACATCCATGAGGTCCCAATGGCGAAGAAAGGAGACTGGAAGCCCATCCGCCCTCGGGCATTTTCACCTGGGAATGTCACCAATGCCTTCGCGAACTCCTCATCAGTAAATGGTGTCAATAAGAATGACCAAAGAGAAGGGGAAACCACCTCCCTCGTATGCCGCCAGATCCTCTTGCGTGCGTCCACCACTTGTGGAGATGTTGGGGCACTAGTGAGGAGGGATCGAAAAAAGTCTGTGGCGATGGCTCTCACTTTGGGGGGGGGGGGATTTGAAACAATAGCTCTATCTTGGCCACGTAACCTGCGAATATCGTCTCTCCTTCTGTGGGGGCCGGGTATCTCAAAGAAATCCCCTGTGTCTCTGTTACCTGCCCGAGTCCAGAAAGAGGCCATGGCATGATACTTGTACTCCACCCTCCTCTCCTCTATGGATCTAAATTCCATGCGAGTGGCGGCAACCTGACTCTCGATCCATTGGCTATCCGGGGCCTCTCGTGAAGCCGCAGTAACGAGGTAAGACTCCTCCTTAAACTTCTCTCCTTCTCCCGGAAACCCTCTAATCGGTTCTGGGCTACCTCTTGCAAGAGATTGTTGATCTCCCCTAAGCCCTCATCCAATGTGCACGCAACAGAGCCTGAAAGAAAATCCAATCCCGCCCATATCTGCTCTATCTTGCCCCATATCTCGGGGTCTTGAACGAGGCTGTCCGGAATCCTCGGGCTCACATGCCTGCCATGCCTCCAGGGGTCGTCTAAGGACAAAATAACCGGCGCGTGATCAAAAATAACCGGGGCGTGATCAAAAAATGAAGTACTTGCCAAAATACCAATCATACCCCCTACTCATCAACATAAAACTTGTCTAGTCTAGAGAGGTTGGGGCCGGTGTTGCTCCTATCCGATCTCGAGAAGCAAAGGCTCCCAAGGCTACACCCAAACTCTAGAAGATGCCAAGGGGCCCGTCTCCTGACTGCAAGAATCATCTCCTCCCAAGCTAAGTACTCTGCTCATGAGACTGTGGCCGTGCCACCTCCAAGTCTGTCCTCTGCTGCCTCTATCATGTTAAAGTCACCGCCCAAGCACCAAAAGTTAGCCTGAGGGAGGACCTGCCGTACTGAGCTCCAAAAGAGGGCTCTATCTGTAGCAACATCTGGAGCATAAATGTTGAGGAAGCCAACGCTATCCTCTTCAATAGTAATGGTAATCCACTGTGCACGCCCCGGGACAATGATTCTTGAGCCAGTCACTGCCGACAGCAGTTGCTCACTGTTAGATATACACACCCCTCCCTGCGTCCCTAAAGGACTGAAGGATGGGGACCAGAAAGTGTGACTCTTGCTTGGAAGAATCTTCTCGCATCTGCGGGTGTGCCCCTCTCAAAGATGACTGGAGGAAAAGAATGTCTATGGGACCCCCCACTTTGGCCCTCCGAAGCTCGCCTCATAGGACGCCTCGTCTATGAAAGCACTGAGGCTCCCCTAAACCCTGAATGTTCCATGAAACAATCCGCATATCAATCTTTGTGTGATGCGGCACTAGCGGAACTGCCCTCCACTCGAAGAGTCTTGGGCGAGGGTTTAGACGGGGAATAATCACAATTCATGCGGAGGCGAAGGTGCGCTAGGTTACCATCCACGTGTGGGGAAGGAAAAGTTTCCCATGGTTTACATTACTTCATGGATTTTACGTTTGAAAAGGCCAAAAAGGGCAATACTTACCACCTGTTTTTCACATGCCACACCAACTCGTCAGCAGACAGCACACACACGGTACACTGGGGGCGTCCCCGTCCAGTGTACTGGCACGTCATAGCAGGCAAACACACGAAAACAAGTCATGTGAAAACAAGTTTATGCATTCAAACATAAATGCTTGTGTACATGTAATGGATGAAATCTTCCTTTCATGAAACTTGTACAAGGATTTCTTGTCGGGCACAAAACTGGCGCGACAGAAATGTGAAGTCTTGGTTTTCCTATGGAGTGATAGTCCCATAGGCAAAACACACATCCTGGCGCACGGGCCTTCCTATGGAGTGACAATGCCATAGACAAGGTTGTCACACATATCAGTCCTACCATGGAGTGATAGTTCCATGGATAAGACGCAATCCTGGTCATACACGGGTGGTAGCAAACAGGCTCTCGTCCATATGGCACAATACTAGTCACACTACACGGGTGGCACAAAATTGGTTCTCGTCCATGTGACACCAAATGACTGACCCTTTCACATGGGGCACTGGCCTGGCCACGTGTGAACATGGTACAAATCTGGCTGCTCTATGGAGTGACAGTCCCATAGAAGTGGCTCTAGAAATGGAGATGAACCAAATGGTGACATCCCCCTTGGCTTCTAAACAATTGACCTCAACCGAAAAGCCTCAAGATATGCTTGCAAAAGCTGCGGGTAGTCAACAAAGTAATCCTCATCTACCCACTTTGCATCAATGGGTAAGTAGTTCTTAAATTTCACAAGGTATCTCTTGGAAAGCTTCCCATGTGGTAACTTTCTCTCCTTGTGAAATACAATCTGCTCTGGTTGGAGAATCTCCTCAAGCTCATCAATCTCGAGCGGATCTTTTATGGCAGGCTCTTCCGGATCTGGCCCCACATACTTCCGCAAAAGAAGCACGTGAAAAGCATTGTGAATCTTCCAATGGCTGGGTAAAGCAAGCCTGTAGGACACTTCATTGATCTTTTCAATCACTTTGAAGTGTCCATAATATCGAGTAGAAAGCTTTGGATATGATCCCTCTTGTCTTGGTCTCTTCCGAAGCCTAGCTTTCTCAAATTTCAGCACTACCCACACCTTCCTTGACTTGCATGTCCCTTCTATGCTTGTCGGCAGCCCTCTTATGCTTGTCTTGTGACCTTGCAATGGTTGTCTGCACCTGAGCAAAGGCTACATCCAAGTCACGCACATACGCATTGACTGCAAAAATCTCATCCTTTGTACGAAGGATGGGTGGCAAGACCACTCTGCCATAAATAATCTCAAACGGGGCCTTTCCCGTGGAGGCATGTACTGTGTTATTGTAAGCAAACTCTACAAGTGGAAGATACTTCTCCCAGACACTCTTTTGATCTGCCACATAACACTTCGATAAATCCAACACAACAGAATTAGTAGTCTCACTTTGACCATCGGTTTGGGGGTGATAAGCAGATGAGAACTCAAGCTTAGTGCCCACGTTATCAAATAAAGCCCTCCAAAAGAGGCTCGTAGTCCTGGGATCTCTATCCCCAACAATGGACTTAGGCATACCATGATGCTTGAAAATGTGAGTGAGGAAAAGCTTCACCATATGATCAACTTTAATGGTTTTCTTAACGGGCAAGAAGTGAGCTTGCTTGCTAAACCTGTCAACTATGGTCCAAATAGCATCATTCCCATGCTGGGATCTAGGCAAATCCATAATGAAGTCCATAGTAATGCTTTCCCGTGTCTGCGAGGAAATAGGTAATGGCTGAAGCAAACCGGGAGGCATTTGCCTATCAAATTTCACCTTTTGGCAAGTAATACATGCGTGTACATATGCCTCAATGTCTTTACGCATGCTTGGCTAAAAGAAATATCTTTCTATCATGCGTGTCGTAGGTAAAATACCTCTATGACCAGCATAAGGTGGAGCGTGACATTCCTCCATAACCTTTGGACGCATATCCTTCACCACACATAAGTAGTTATCCTTCATAAGATAACCCTCTTTGATCACATAAGAGGCATGCAAGAGACCAGCCATCAAATTAGTCCATATATGGGAAAAATCAGCATCCAAATGATACAAATCACGCATGGCAGATAAGTCCCCATGAGAGGCCACTGAAACTGCAGCTATATAAGGCTTCCTAGACAAAGCATCTGCCACTAGATTCTTCTTTCCTGGAGTGTGTACAATCTGAAAATGAAACACGGAAAGAAAGTTTGCCATTCTCATTTGCTTCTCCGAAAGCTTTATTTGAGATAGAAAATATCTCAAGCTTTGGTGATCTGTCTTGACTACAAATTCAGCCCCAAGAAGATAATGCTTCCATATTTTTAAGGCATGAATTATAGCCAAAAGCTCTTTTTCATAAATGTCCATATGGATCTTGGCATCATGCAATCGACGGCTTTCATAAGCAATTGCATGACCTTCTTGATTTAGGATAGCCCGTCCCTATACAATTCCCACATGCATCACATTTCACCGTGAATGGCTTTTGCAAGTCAGGAACAATCAACATGGGCCCACAAATGAAATCATTTTTGAGTTGCAAAAAGGCATCTTGCTCATTGGAAGTCCATTTGAAGGTGGCTTTCTTCTTTGTAAGATCATGCAATGGCGAGGCAATCTTGGCGAAATGCCTTATGAAGCCCCTATAGTATGAACACAACCCAAGAAAGCTACGCACTTGATGTACATTTTGTAACTCTGGCTAATTCCGAATGGTTTCAATTTTAGCAGGATCCATTCTTACAAATTCCGAATGGTTTCAATTTTAGCAGGATCCATTCTTACACCCTCTTTGGATAGGATGTGCCCCAAATAGTGTATCTCAAAGAGGAAGAACTCACTTTTCTTAGCATTTATGAAGAGTTTATGGTTTCGCAACTCTTCAAACACTGTAGCCAAATAAGTTTTATGCTCCTCCTCATTCTTGGAGAAAACCAAGATATCATCAAAGAATACACCTGTAAACTTACGATGGGGTTGAAATATCCTGTCCATCATACGGTTGAATGTTGTCGGGCATTGGTAAGGCCAAAAGGCATTACCAAGAATTCATACAATCCAAAAGCTGTCCTGAATGTAGTTTTATGGACATCTTGGGATACCACACGAATCTGATGGTAACCACTCTTCAAATCTATACAGCTAAAACAAGCCGAGCCATCAAGCTTATCCAAGATGTCATCTATGCGTGGAATTGGGAACCTGTTCTTGATGGTGAGCTTGTTTAGAGCTCGATAATCCAAGCACATGCGGAAAGATCCATCATTCTTTTGCACAAGAAGCACGGGAAAACAAAAGGGTGAGGAGCTTGGCTGCACCAAACCCTTTTCTAAAAGCTCATTAACCTGCTTCATGATCTCCTCTTGTTGTGTAGCACTCACACGATATGCGGGTTTGTTAGGTAGGGAACTACCTGGCACAAGATCTATGCGATGATCCTTGGGCCTCTCAGGTGGTAGTTCTCCTGGCAATGCATCGGCAAAACAATCTTTATATGCATTAAGAAAATTCAGCCTATCTTGAGTCAATACATCCATATTCACATTACTTTGTTCAATTTTGTCACGAACAAAAACCAAGTATGCTGAAAGACTCTTTTTCATTGCCTTATTAACTTGGATGTGAGAGACAACTGGGATAGAATCCCCTTTCTTGCTAGCATCAATAACATGCATGCGGCCTCTATGTATAAAGGTGATCCTGTTGGTTTTATATTCTTTGCGGGGATCAAGCCTATGATGCCAAGGCTTGCCAAGTAATACATCACATCCATTGAGTGGGGCAATCAAGAAATGCTCATGATCCAAATAACCCTGTATATGAATGCACAACTTTCCAATAAGAGGAGTGACATGTACCTCTTTGCCAACAAAAGCTGCCTCTGCTTCAATTTGGGGTCCCATGTTCCCAATCTCTATGCCCAAGGCGGTTGCCATATGTGTAGAGATGAAGTTTTCTGTTGCACAATCATCAAACATGAATAAGGCGGGCTGATCCTTGATTTGTCCTCAAGCTTTGCATACCACTCTCTCTTTGCCAACATGCTCAGTGGTACCCTGCACATCGGGTATGGCATGCACATTTGCCTTTGGTGGCTTGTCTTCATGCTTCTACTTGCGGGTAGGGCATTGCCTAAACATGTGCTCCTTACTACCACAAGAATTTCCCCTCTTTGGCATATTGCTCCCTTTGCTTGGGGGTCAAGCCAAACTTTTTCTTCTTGGTCCAATGTCCTTGGATGGGGTATTTCAGCTTTACCTTCCGTTTGGGCTTCCCGAAAGCTCTTTTTAGGTGGGTGTCCACCTTTTTGCAGGACAGCTCTCTGTTTGCCCTTAGAACTTCCTTGCTTCTGCTTAATTTTAAGCACCAATTGCTCCGTAGCAAGAGCAGATGCTATGAGCTGCTGAAGAGTGTGTTTCGGGTGCAATTCGATGACCGAACGATAAGCTGGTTGCAATCCGGAGCGAAACTTTGTCTTCCTTTCATCTTCGGAGAGTTGCATAAAGTGAGTTACCTCAAGCAACACTTTCCAAAACTTGTTGACATACTGCTGCACACTTTCATTGTCTTTTTACTCAAGTCTATCCCATTTTTGGGTGAGAGTTTGCTCCGCATTGGGAGGCGAAAATTGTGCATAGAATCTGTCCTTGAAATCTTTCCAAGTGCAAATGGGATCTTTGGTGGTCTTTTCAATGATCCATCAATGGGTAGTTGTCCCCTTCAAGAACATGCTTGCATGACGAATTTTAGACTTTTGAGTGAAGTCCTCATCACTAAAAGCAATGTCTTACTATGCCACAAAAGCAAGCACATTGGAGGCATCATACTCTCCATGAAAGGCATCAAATTTCACGGACTTGTCCCCTGCCTTGAACTCCTTGAGCTTTTTGGGATGTGATACATGTTCTTCTCTCTTTCTCTTCCCCTTATCCAATGGGGCAGCCCTCTCTGCATGGGCTTCATGGGCAACCAAAGATGTTTCTCGAGGCACAGTGGCATGTGCTTTATGAATCTGTGGCCCAGATGCATGTGACTTTCCCAAATGATGCAATGTCTCACCACGAGACAACTCAATGGGAAAAGTCTTTCGGCTTGCATGGCGACCACTCTCTCCATGATATACAGCCTTTGAATCCAGAAGGCCATCATGTAGCCCACCAGCTCCAACATGCACATACTTGTTGCCTCCTGTCCCATGAGGAGTAGATGCATGACGAGAAGTGACGGATACCTCTTGTGTATAAAAGACCTCAACCGTTGAGATGCTAGGTCTCCCTGCTTCAAACGAGGTGGATTCTTGAATACTAACTCTCCATCCTCTCCTTCTTTGAGATCACCCTTTCGGATGAGATAGGAGAGTGCCAACTCCCTTGGCTTCTTGCCCGCTTCACGAGCCATGGACTCAAAGGTCATATCCACCATAGCATCAGCTTTCCTTGCTTCAATGACACTTTGTATACATGGGGATCTTCATGCAATAATTTCAGCTCTTGCTCCTTTGCGTGCAAAAGCTTCTTCATGTCCTCCAATTCAGCCCTCAATGCATTGGGCTCATCCTCATGCATAGGCTCTTTTCCACGGGATGGTTGTCCCATCAAAACAGTGTCATAAACTCTCTCAAGATTCTTGTGCCTTCCATGCAATGCATTGGAATCGTGAGAGGCACTTGATTGACCTCTTGAATTTGGCACTTCCAAAGAGTTGCCTTGGCTGTCCATTGAGTCAAGTGTCTGTATTTGCTTCCGATCTCAAAACACCGTGTCTCCTCTTGAGAAAGAGAGACAACTGGGCTCTGATACCAATGTAACCGCTCCCTACAAGAGGCCTACAAATCGGAAGATAAAATACACAATTTTAGATTACTTAACTAATACAAACAATGGACATTATTAGCAACATTAAAACTGAAAATGACAAAGAGCACTTGACACCATCATTGGGGACACCATCATTGGGGCCGGAAAGGGCTGCCTCCCCTCCCTCAATACAATTTGTATTTCTTGGAGTATTTATATGTATACGTGTTCACGGGCCTCAAAGCCAGATTTTTCCATAACATGGAGTGAATACAACTAAAAAACAATAAGATTTTGTCGATGAAGAATCAGTTGTTGGAGTAGACCAAATCACACGCAGTCTCCCACCTTCACTGGGTGAACACCTGTCCCCACTCGTCTTTTGGGACCGTGCACCAACACCTGTACTAACGCCTTGCAAGGTGAAGCACCGCGGAGGGAGTAATACCTAGTGCTCCCAAGTCAAGCTTTGCTCCCAGTTTTTCTCATACCCACATGACCTTCACTGGCTTCTCTAAATGTGAGGGTGCGGTTAGGGTAATCATGGGAAAAGTCACCATCCCAGTGGCCTTCCATGGTGAAGGAAATTGGCGGTGATGCTTGCCTGCATAAGACTTGGAAAAACAACATTTACATTTAATATTATTTGAATCTGAAATACAGAAACAAGTACCTGATAAAGATACAACCGTGCACCAACAGGCATGCCTGTACTAACGCCTGGCAAGGTGAAGCACCGCGGAGGGAGTAAGTAATACTTGGTGCTCCCAAGTCAGCTTTGCTCCCAGTTTTCTTCATACCCACATGACCTTCCTTGGCTCCTCTAAATGTGAGGGCGCGGTCAGGGTAATCATGGGAAAAGTCACCATCCCAATGGCCTTCCATGGTGAAGGAAACTGGTGGTGATGCTTGCCTGCATAAGACTTGGAAAAACAACATTTACATTTAATATTATCTGAATTTGAAATACAGAAACAAGTACCTGATAAAGATTCAAATTTGAAATGTAAGATGAGGAAACTGTCCCCCCCCGGTCCCCCCGCCCCCCCGGCGGCTGTTAATGTAGTCTTGGTCGGTGCAGACAGCCGTAGTCGGCGTGTACTGATGACAAACACAAGGGCAGCAACAACCACAAGTTGGTACTGGCAGAAGCAGCCACCAGAGACGGGTACTGGGACAAGTATAGGGCAGCAGCTGATAGCCGGTACAGAGGCAGGTACAATACAGTAGCAGGTGGGTACATTGTTGGTACAGAGACATGTACATTACAGCAGCAGGCGGGTACAATTCTACAGCAGGTACAACACTTGCAGCAGGCGGGTACAGTGTTGGTACTGAGGCAGGTACAGTACAACACCATGCGGGTACAATTCTGCAGTAGGTACAACACTTACAGCAGGCGGGTACAGTGCTGGTACAGAGACAGGTACAGTACAACAATAGGCGGGTACAATTCTGCAACAGGTACAACACTTGCAGCAGGCGAGTATAGTGCTGGTACAGTGGCAGGTACAGTACAACAGTAGGCGGGTACAATTTTGCAGGAGGTACAACACTTACAACAGGTGGGTACAGTACAACAGCAGGCGGGTACAATTCTGTAGCAGGTACAGTACTTGCAGCAAGCAGGTACAATAGACAGCAACTGGTGGGTCTAAAGGACAACCAGCCGGTTCAGATCAGCAGGCGGGTTGGAGGAGATGGATTACAGGTAGTAGCCAGGCGGGTACAGGAATCCACTCTCCCCTCTCCATATAGCAGTCGCCTCCTTCCATCAACCCCCCCCCCCCCCCTTCCCCCACTTACCATCCATGTGTGGGGAAGGAAAAGTTTTCCATGTAGTCCTTAGTTTAAATGTTACTAAACCTTAATTAGATTGGGCACCCACATTAAAACAAGTTTCCGGTCAATATTTTAAATGTGTGTGAACATCCAACCTTATAAACATTAAGGTTTACATTACTTCATGGATTTTATGTTTGAAAAGGCCAAAAAGGGCAATACTTACCACCTGTTCACACACCACACCAACTCGTCAGTAGACAGCACACCCACGGTACACTGGGGGCGTCCCCGTCCAGTGTACTGGCACGTCATAGTAGGCAAACACACGAAAACAAGTCATGCGAAAACAAGTTTATGCATGTAAACATAAATGCCTGTGCACATGTAATGGACGAAATCTCCCTTTCATGTAACTTGTACAAGGATTTCTTGTCGGGCACAAAACTGGCGCGACTGGTTTTCCTATGGAGTGACAGTCCCATAGGCAAAACACAATTTTATAATAATTGATTTTCATGCATAGAAGTATGCATAAAATATTATTTTTTTCTTATAAAAGTGTTACTTTTATCATATTTGATTTTCATGCATAGAGGTATGCATAAAAGTTTATTTTTTTATTATAAAAGTGTTACTTTCATCATAAATGATTTTATGCATAAATTAGAAGCATAAAAGAAATTCTTTTATATTAAAAGAGTGATTTTCATCATAAATGATTGTATGCATAAACATATGTATAAAAGATATTTTTTTATATTAAAAGTGTGATTTTCATCATAAATGATTTTATGCATAAATAGGATGCATAAGAAAAATTCTTTTATTCTAAAAGTGTAATTCTTACTAAATTGGATTTATGCATGGAAAGATGCATAAAGAATTTATTTTACCCAAAAGAGTTATTCTCATCAATTTTGATTTTATGCATAGAAAGATGCATAAAGAAATCTATTTTTAGTTCAAATGAGTTATTTTCGTCAATTTTGATTTTATGCATAGGAAGATGCATAGAAGATTGATTTTTAATTCAAAAGTGTCATTCTCATTTAAAATAAATTTATGCATAGAAAGATGCATAAAAGATTGATTTTTATTTCGAAAGTGTTAATCTCCTTAAAATGGAATTTATGCATAAATAGATGCGTAAGGAAATCTTATATAAAAATATAAGAATTCTCTTGTATTCTATAAATAGATTGTGGATATGGATGTATGAATGTGAATGTGGATGTGTGGGTGTGAAAATGGAAGTGTGGATGTATGGATATAGATGGAATGTAGATGTATGAATGTGGATGTATGGATGTGGATGTGGATGTGGATGTGGAATGTATGAATGTGGATATGGATGTATGGATGTAGATGCGGATGTGGATGAATGAATGAGGATGTGAAAATGGATGTATGAATGTGAATGTGGATGTGGGTGTATGAATGTGGAATGTGGATATGGATGTATGAATGTGAATGTGAATGGATGTATGAATGTGAATGTGAATGTGGAATGTGGATATGGATGTATGAATGTGAATGTGAATGTGGATGTATGAATGTGGATATGGATGTGGATGTATAAATGTGAATGTAAAAATGGATGTATGGATGTAGATGTACGAATGTGTATGTGTATGTGGAATAATGAATGCAAATATGAATATGAATGGATATGAAGTCAATATGAGCGAATGGATGAGATGAGATGTCATGTGAATCAGAATGTTAATGAATAATATAAGATCTGAACGAATGAGATGTAATGAGAAATGGATGTGATGAGACGTAATGTAAATTAAGAAAGATAGGAATGGATGTTATGTGAAGTGAATGAATCTGATGTGATGGGATGGAAAATGATGTATCTGGTCAAGAATGGATACACATATGAAGTGGATTTGGATTAAGTAATGTGGATTGATGAGGGATAATGTGGAAAGATGAGAGTTTATTATAGAAACTATATTTGTGAACTGTTTGTAAATGATTGTTTTATGTCAAGAATGTTGGAGAAGCATTTTGACCGTCTTGTGATTAAGGTTGTGGTGGAGACCTAGCTGTTAAAGTTGCAACTACTGACGGAGAGTCAATGGAGGACGTCTCGCGTAGCAAGGTCGGCCGAGGTCTTGACCAGCCTCGATTCGATTTAAATGGTGAGCTTTCGGTACGGTGGATGAGGGACCAAGGAAGCGGCCTATGAGTGAAGCACTAGGTGACCTGCGAAGGATCCTAGAGGGCGCTGACCATACGGTGCTCGGGCTCTAGGTCGCCGAAGATACCCACACGTGCGCCGTGGAAGATATTGGAATAAGGAGTAAGAGTTGTTTTCTGAAACCGGGCATAGATCTGGTTGATTGACCTTGCTGGTCCTCAACGGATGAGTCCATGGCTCTTTTGTATGGATCTGCTGGTTGATCTTGCTGATCTCCCACGGAGATTCCATTTTGTTATGTGAATATATTGCCGGTTACTATGAGCTAGGAACTATCGAAAAGGCCCCTGAGTGAGGAGGTGGTGAGCGTTTTGGTTGCCAATGATGCCATAAGTACACCGATGATTGAATGATTGGAAATATGGATTCAACCAGAGATTTTGAGGATTGTCATCAGTGACATAATGGTTTCATTAAAGGATTGTTTTAAAGTTAGCTGATGCTGAGAAAAAGGCAATTTCATATTGGGTGTGTAAGTGGTGTGACTAGTTTTATGTTTGCATGAACTTCCGGCTAGGGGGCTTGGGAACTCTTTTCCATGGTACCCGGGACAAAACCTAACCAAATTCCTAATTGGATCCCATCACTACAGTGGTTGGGCGGTTGGCTAACCCATGGGACTGGATGGGGCTAGGCTGGACTGATGGATCCGTAATTCGAGACTCAAATTTTGTTTAGTTCGATAGATGAAGTAAATCCCGGACAAAAATTGTTCTATGGAAAAAGGATCAACGGCTGTGCCTCTCGATGAGGAAAAAAGCGTTGGTCTCTATGATCCAAGTGCAATCTATCCCTTGAATCTGACTATGGAACTTACGAGTTCGGTCAGATGAGTTCAGTTAAGTAAGGCTTTTGACTATGTTAGGGAAAAGCTATCCTGGTGGAATTGCCCGTGCTTTCCGGGCAAGAGAAGTTTTTCCAAGTTCGGTTTGGAAGAATCGAGGAATTAGTCACCTGTCCGGATATCCGTGGGCGAGGCCCCGAGTGTGGGATCCTGCCCCACGCAAGATGTGCTACTTTCGCTGCTAGCACCCCGAATCCGTTGCGCGGTGGGGACAGAGATCTTACAATTGGTATCAGAGCTATTTGGCTATTGAGGATCAACCGAGAAGCCAAATATGTCAAAAATTTATCAAGAAGCACAAAAAGGTTATAATTGTGTAATAAAAAATTCATACAATTTGATATTCAAACTGAAATTCGTAATTTGGTAATTCGGTCTTCAGGTGGAAGTATCGCAATTGTATGGACTAGCGCGAGACCCTGGCTATGTATGCATACATGAGGTTTCTCTCTTCGAGCGAGAGGCAGTTGCTATGGGGCATAGCCACTGGTGGCTGGTCCGAGACTCTTGCAGCACACGGGGTGGGCAGATTTGTAGCCACTCAGATGGGGATTACTCTCCATCCAAGCCGCTTGCGAAGGCCCGCCGTATGGCTGAGACAGCCTCCACCTCAGCAGGTCATCCATGAGGATCATCTCATGGAATGTACAGGGCCTTGGCGGCGCACACTATGTACGCTATCGTGGTTGTTTGAGGCAGGAGCTTCAGAGATGCCTGGTTGGGGGCAGTATTGATATTCTGATGATGCAGGAGCACCATTTGAGTGAGAGCAAGATTCGGAGATATGGTTCGGTGATGCGTGGTAGATGGGACACATTTTAGTCTGCAGGTTTTGGCCCCTTGGGTGGGCAGGGAGGAGTATGTATGGTCATTGCGGATGTATGGCGGCAAGCCATTGTGGATCGCGGGGTCGTTGTGCTTGGTAGAGCGCAGTATGTTATTCTGAGGATGCACGATGAGCACTTTGGTGTGCTGAATGTCTATGCGCCCAATCATGCTAGTGCCAGAGCAGAGTTCTGGACCCTTGTTACAGATGCATTGCCCGAGGCCGCACATTGGTGTGTCGGGGGAGACTTCAACATGCTTGAGGACCCGGCCGATAGGGTGAGAGGCAGTCATGTTACAGTGCACGGCACGGAGCTTGCAGCTTGGGAGCGATTTTGTATGACACTGCGGATCACTGATGCATGGCAGCATGAGGCTTTCTCCCGTTCTTAAGACAATCTTAGTTTTTCTCGGTCGGATCGCCGGCAGGGAGGGACTAATCTATCAACGGATTGATTGCTTCTATGTGGGCGACAGGTTCGGGGAGCGTGGTGGCTTCGTTGGCATTCTCGTTGGCACCTCTTTTTCAGACCATGCGCCAGTTATTTTGACACTAGAGGAGAGGACACGGGAGACCACCTTGCAGTTGAGGATCCTAGAGAGGATACTTACAGACCCCAGTCTTTTTGAGGACATTGAGAGGATATGGCATGATAGCCAGAGCTCTGACTTGGATGCAGCAGGCTAGTGTGCCCAGGGACTCATCGAGCTCAGCTCTTTTTTGCACGCTACAGCCTTGATACGGCTGGGAGAGACATGAGAGCGGGAGCGTCGCTTGAGACGTAGCCTTGCTTCGCTCCAACGTCTTCAGGAGCAGCAGCCTACATGTGAGTGGGTGGCGTCCCAGCTGAGCCAGGCACGCCAGGAGGTTAGAGAGGCAGAGGAGCAAGAGACACGAGTTCTACTATCATCGCCAGGCCTCTCAGTGGACGCAGCTTGGTGATAGAGTGACTGGGGAGTTTTTTGAGATCATCGGACCCCGCCATGCTCGAGCAGGAGTACACCAGCTCAGGAGGCAGGACGGATCGTTAGCCACTGAGCCCGGGGAGATTAGAGCTATTGCCATTGAGTTCTATAGAGACCTGCTTTCAGCGGAGCCAGCCACGGAGGCACGTGATGCTTGCAGACAGACTGTGTGGGCCCATGTGCAGAGGAGGGTCACAGATCGTATGCGCACAGTTTTGGGTGAGCCCCTTTCAGAGGATGAGCTTGTTGAGGCTTCGAGGGTCCTTCCGCGTCATAGTTGTCCTGGGGAGGACGGATTGATGCCTGCCTTTTTTATGCGCTATTGGGACCTTTTGGGGCCAGGCCTCCGCAGGGGTTTTCAGTATGTTTTGGACACTGGGGTGATGCCACAGAGTTTTTTAGAGGGCTTGATCTTTCTTATCCCCAAGAGGGAGGGAGTGTCAGATGATATTCGGCATTGGAGGCCTATTACGATCCTCAATACTGTCTACAAGGTCCTAGCAAAGGCCTTGAGTTTGAGGATCTAGCCCTTTCTTGGGGATTTGATTCATGCTACTCAGACAGGATTCGTCAAGGAACGCAGTTGACAACATTTTCACCTTCTGGGAGGTGACGGCCCGAGCTAGATTTCTCGGTGAGGACTTGGTCGTTATGCTTCTCGATTTTGAGAAGGCATACGATAGAGTTGATTGGGGTTTTCTAGAGGGCACTATGCTTCGCCTAGATTTTGAGCCAGACTGGATTGGAGGAGTGGCGGCTCTATATTCCACAGCTCGTAGCCAGGTGTTGATGGCAGGAGGACGGGGGCCGAGTTTTGAGTTGACCAGATCAGTCCGTCAGGGATGTCCTCTCGCCCCGTTCCTTTTTCTTTTCTTTGCAGAGGCTATGAGCATGTATTTGACAGCAGAGGAGGTTGGTTTGAGAGGACTCCAGCTTCCAGTCCGGGGAGAGGACCTGCTCGATTCTGAGTTTGCTGATGACACGGGATTGTTTCTGCATGGCCAGGAGGCCAATCTACAGAGGGCAGAGCAGTCGCTACAGGTTTTTGGTGTGGCTTCGGGATCATTGATCAATTGGCGCAAGACAGTGGCTTTTTGGATCAGTAGCGCTCCTGCTCCGGCATGGAGCCCAGACCCGGGTTTTAGATGGATTCCTCCTGGCACAGCAGTGCGGTATTTGGGATGCCAGATTGGACTTGATTTGTCACCTGAGCAGCAGATCGCCCTGCTTCTTCTGAGCATTTGGAAGAAGCTTTTATATTGGAGTACAGCTCGGCTATCCTTGGCTGGGAGGGTGGTGGTGACAAATCAGGTGCTTTTAGCGACTATGTGGTATATCACGTCTTGCTGGATTTTCTCGAGCTCTTGTATCAGCCAGGTATAGAGGCTGATCAGGAACTTTCTTTGGTCTGGGCGGGATGGTCAGCTGGCCCGGGTTGGGCAGTTATTACTCTTCCGCTGGCCCAGGGGGGCTTGGGCATTATAGATCCAGCTGATCAGAGTAGAGCCTTATTGGGGAAGCTTATTGTTCGGGGGCTGCTTCCAGGCAATGAGCCTTGGAAGGAGCTTCTTTTTCAGCGGCTGCAGGCTAGAGCTCCCCCTGGCACTTGGGCACCAGAGATTCGGTGGATCTTCACAGAGATGAGGAGGATAGGCCTCAGTAGAGGATGGGAGGACAGATTTGCCTTGAGTATCCTGCGAGCTTGGGAGTTGCTGAGACCGAGGCTTTCTCAGAGACCTTCCACTTGTGATGAGGAGCGGGCCAGACAGCCGCTCATCTGGAGCCCCGCGGTACGCACAGAGCAGGGTCATATGCTGGGTTCTCGGCCTCGTCTAGCCTGGGGACCATTGGCGGCAAGCCCAGCGCGCAGTTTTGGAGATTGGCAGGCCTTTTGCAGTCTCCCGGAGGAGATCCTGGCGGAGAGGCTGAGTCACTTCAGAGGGGGGCTGATTATGAGGGATGACATTCAGGAGGCACTCACTGAGGAGTGGTTCACGCCTTTTGAGCCAGCGGCCCCACGGTGGATGGGAGCCTTTACACAATTGGAGATCCTGATTGCTTTCAGAGCTTGCACTGAGGATGGTAGATGCCTCTACTATGAGATACAGGATGAGAGCAGACTTCAGAGAGTGGAGGCGGAGTCGCCTTTGGTTGCAGAGTGCATCTTTCAAAGGATACGGGTAGTGGCCGCCGCTTCTCGGAAGTGGCATATTGATCCAGACCCTGCAGATGTGGACTTTGATTGGCGCATATGGGCATATGCTGCGCGTCCCTTGGCCCGGCTACAGTGGGACCCTGGCGAGTACGAGTGGCATGATCCTTATGCGTCCCCCGAGGCCACAGAGATCACCTTTTTCCAGTACACTGTTCGTTTGGGGAGGCATATTTTGACTGCGAGGAGGACGGTCTTTCCAGCTGCATCGGAGCACTGGCGGCTTCAGGGACTCTCACAGGAGTTCCTGGAGGATTTTTGGACCAAGCTCTGGGCTAGTAGACAGGCACGCAGGATCTCGGCTTTCCTGCCCACAGGGGCTCTGCAGTTGGCACCTGGCTTGTCTACAGTGGCCTTCCGCCGGCCTGCGTCCGATGCGGCCACCCATTGGAGACATAGAGACATTGCCTATGGGACTGTCCACAGGTGCAGCAGATTTGGCTAAAGATGCTGCGCATTTTGGCCCCCCTCTCTGCAGAGGGCATGTATACGTGGGGAGCCGTTGCTTGGTTGACTTCGTCAGGCTAGCTCTGGGATACGAGACGGAGCAAGACAGCCAGGCCAGAGAGGGATACACGATGGGAGCTCCTCAGCAGCCTCACCATATGGTTCACCTGGAGAGCCCGTTGTTTCAGGGCCTTTGAGGGGAGACTGGAGCCACCAGCAGAGACTGTTCGGGCTATCTGGCAGGAGTTGATTCACACCCTGCGAGGACAGTATGACCGCATCCGGGGCGACTCGGATCGAGCGATCTTGTGGCGCCAGGCCTTCCACACCACTTGGCGCAGCGGCCCTTTCTATACTCTACACGCGGGTACCCCCGCTGGCACTGCAGGCCACCTGTTTGGATTTTCCCCCCTCCTATTGTATGATATAGCCTCTCAGCTATTTGTACTTCTCTACACCTAGGGAGAGTCTCCCTAGCTGCCTTGATTGGATCTCTGCTCTGCCTTCTTACGAGCAGGAGAGGGGTTTTGTAGCCCAGTGGGTTTTTTTATAACTAATGAAAGGATCTTTTCTCGGAAAAAAAAAAAGGCTGAAAACCCCAGAAGCTAGGAAGCACCAACTTGCACGGGAGGGGAGAGAGGAAAGGGGCGGGGAAACGAAGAGGAGGATGGAAAGAAAAAAAGAAGGGGGGGGTGGGGGGTGGGGGGAGCTTGTGCACGATTCTGTACCATAACACAAAAAAAAATAAAATCACATGGTGTGTATTTTTCCTGCAGCTAATCAAATGAAGGGCTTTTACAAGCGATGGCTGTCCCCTGGTGGGTGTGGTCGGTAAGTGGGCCAGCAGCAGCAACTATTTAGGGCGAATAGTTTTGAAAACAAGGTTGTCCAGTTACAAGGTTCATGACTGTTCTGCCACCTCTGACCTACCCAAACATGGCGTGTATTTTTCCTGCAGCTGTGTAGAAACTATGGCAACACATTTCTATGCTCTTTCTAAAACCATCGTTTATGAGTAAGCTTGTGGTTATTGTAAGAAATTCAATTTCTAAGACAGCAATAAATTGCACACACATATTGCGGGTTTGAGGTAATGTGGATGCAAGATGGCTTCACTGGGATCTTAAGTTTCTGCACTGCTGCCGGACTATTCTCCAGTTGGGAGTGGGAAGAATGCTGCTCAAGTGGAGAGCTTTTACGAGGGATGACTGCCCCCTGGTAGGCGTGGTCAGTGTGCAGCAGCAGCACCTATTTAGGGAAAATAGCTTCTAAACAAGGCTATCCACTCAAAGGTTTCGGACTGTTGTGCCACCTCTGACTCACCCAAACATGGTGTGTATTCTGGCTAGCTGAGTAGGAACTCTCTAAGTCTGTACAGCTAACTGGGAAATGCAAGCATAAAGTCGTCAAACATGAATTTTCACGAATAAAGTTCAGTATATTTCAGCCATGAAGTCTAAAAGCAACTCTGCAATTGGATACAAGTTATTGCAAGAAAGTCTCTCATAGGTAGTGTCGAGCTTGAAGCTCCCTCCCGCTAGCGTGCACCCCTCTCCCCCTCCACCTGTGTACTCGCCAGCACCATCTTCATCTCGCCCCCCTCCCGTGAGCCCTGCCTGTCAGCCTGTCCACTGCCAGCGCATCCCGCCCTTCTGTGCCCAGCCTGCTCGCCATTGCCCTCACCATTTCCAGTCTCCCCCCTACTGTTCATCCCTCCTGCCTGCCAGTCCTCCGCCCAGCGCGGCCACCCCTCTGTGCTCAGCCAGTTCGCCTTTGCCCTCTCGTCTTCTCTGCCAGCCCCACCCTCCTTGCCTCTTCGCCTTTCTGCCACCCCCAGCCCCAGCCCCAGCAACACCCCCACCCCCCCCCCCCCCCCCCCCCCCCCCCCCCCCCCCCGGGGTCACCCTATCCTCTTTAGCCTCTCCTTCGTCAGGTGTGTGCAGCTTCGGGCAGTTTTTTCTGTAGCATGTTTCGGCGTCTTCTGGTCTTCTCTCTTTCAGGAGGATTCCATGGCAGCGGCTCCGTCATCCCCGACTGAGGTCGCTGTCCCTTGCCTTTCCTTCTCAGAAGCAGACCTCCAGCTCCTCGCTTCGGCAATCGCCTCCTTGGAGGCCTCCACCTTGGTCTCCAAGATTGTGGGCAAGCCACTTGGTTCGAGGACAGTTCAGGCATCTTTTGCAGGCAAGCCTTATCGGTGGGCCTGGAAAAATCACTGATATTCATCCTTTGGGGCGTGTATACTACTAGATCGAGTTTGATTTGCTTGCAGCATCGGACAATGTCATGTAATTGAACACCACCACACCCCCCCCCGCCCCCCCTCCTCCCGGGTCATCCTATCCTCTTTAGCCTCTCCTTCGTCAGGTGTGTGCAGCTTCGGGCAGTTTTTTCTGTAGCATGTTTCGGCGTCTTCTGGTCTTCTCTCTTCCAGGAGGATTCGATGGCAGTGGCTCCGTCATCCCCGACCGAGGTCGCCGTCCCTTGCCTTTCCTTCTCAGAAGCAGACCTCCAGCTCCTCGCTTCGGCAATCGCCTCCTTGGAGGCCTCCACCTTGGTCTCCAAGATTGTGGGCAAGCCACCCGGTGCGAGGACAGTTCAGGCATCTTTTGCAGCAAGCCTTATCGATGAGCCTGGAAAAATCACTGATATTCATCCTTTGGGGCGTGTATACTACCAGGTCGAGTTTGATTTGCTTGCAGCATCAGACAATGTCATGCAATTGAACCCCGTCACATTGTGCACGGCCCACGTCTTCTTTGCAAGGTGGCAGAACGGCTTTGACCCAACGTCCGACCCTCTGGCTGGCATCTCAGGATTTCTTGTGATAGTCTGCTATCTTGGTCTCAGGAAGGAATACCTTCCCCTCGTGCCGGTGATAGGTGGTGTATTGGGAGATTGATGGAATCCCCTCCCACTGCCGGTTCAGCTCTTGCCGGGCGGGGATGCCTTCTCTTCGTATCTGCATAGCCTCTGTGGAGTCGGATCCTCATGTCATCGATTCCTTGCCTCCGTGGAGCTCCTATTTTACAGAGAGTGGAGTACTGTGGCCTACCCGGCCAATGCTTCATTTGCCGGCAGATGAGACATCTTGCTAGACTTGTCCATACCTTCACTCCAAGAGGGCTCTCCCAATTGTCACCACATCCCCCCGCTCCCAACTTAGCTCCTCATCAAGGGAGGGGGGGTCCCAGTCCCTAGGACTCAGAGCACAAGGTCCCGGCCCCCGAGGACCCCGGTGAAGGAGAGCAGTGGATTGCCGGTCCAAGGCGGAACTACCGTCGAACTTCTAGAGCAGAGCGGCGCCGCTAGGCGCGCTAGTCTGGCAGGCAGAGGAGGATACGGTTTTGTCAGAGGACCGTTACGAGCACTTATCTTAGCACCCCTCTTTTTTCCTTTTTTGGAGACTGTTGCCTCGTCATGATCCCTATCTAGGCATCTAGATTCTTGGGAGGCCCTTTGATCTCTCAGAGCCTCCGGTGGGCCCGACCTCGCAGCCTATGCCCCCCCCTCTCTCACAAGTGATTTTTCTTTCTTCGAGCTCCCTCCCCAGTGTCCCCCCCGTCCCCCCCCCCCCCCCCTGCGGCAATTGTATGAGCTAGCCTTCTACTCCTAGAGCAGTCAGCTGGAGGAGAAGAGCATCCTTCCCCTTTTCAGTTTCTTGATTCTTGCTTCTCTTTATAGAGCTGAGTTTGTACTTAGCCACTATGGCCGTTTTGCTCAATAACTAATAGAAGGATCTATTTCCCAGGGGGGAAAAAAGAAAGCCTCATATAATGAAAGGTCCTTGAAAGCAGACTAGACTATTTATTAAAGTAGTTTGTGCTTGAGAACTATCTCTGGCAAAAGACTGGGTTAATGTTGAAATGCAGTCAATCTTTCAAAATTAAGATACTATAAAGGGATGCATGCTGTAATGGATGTCAAGGAGGGGCTCGGGAGATTTATGTCTCCCAAAAAAACAGAATGAGACTATCAATACTGATTAGTTAGGATAATGCTAATTAGTGGGACACTTAACACTAGTTTTGTAATTGGACACTAAAGTGTCCTGAGGACACTTTAGTGTCCTGTTTCTCACCAAAACTTTGGAATTTTTTGGGGAACTTAGAAACAACATTTCTACACCTTGTTTCAACCATAGGTCGGTTAGAAGTCAAAAACTAAAGGGGATTTTTCATGATGTCAAAACACAAGCTATATTAGAAATTTGACAAAAAACTCTAACTTGAAATTTTCATTGAAATTTGAAGCTGTTTTGTCAAAAATCCCATAAAATGCCTATAACTTCTTGAATAAATCATGTTTTTCATGCTTGTAAAAGTCAATTGGTAGAACTTGGGGTTTCAATACAACACAATCTCCTTTAGGTCCTAGTTCCTAAGCTACTTGTGAACTATAACAAAAATCTCATAATTACTAAGATGCTGAAAAAGAGGAAAATTTTGGCCTTCCAAAGATACTTCTATAAAACTAGGGTTATGTTAGTGCAAATTGGCAATCGGAAATGATTATATAGTTCAAAACCAAGCTAATACATATTTTTTGGGGTCCCAAGCTCAAGTAAATCTTACTACTTGAGCGCTATCTTAGTTTTTCAATCGTGCTACATTTTTCAAAATTTCTAAATTCTCTCTCAACAACCATGAAATAAAGGTTTAAGGTGCCCAAATTATGTTTGTACAATGTACCTTAGCGGAATTATTCTATACAGACAAAATGTTGCAAGTTTACTAAGGAATGTAATGCGTATGACTCAAGAATCTAAATCCAGAATATTTGTTGTGTGCAGTTTTGACATTTTGAAACAATTAATATTTGTAGCTTACTAAGGGGCTTTTACATATAACTTTAAGATCTCAATGGATAGAGTAAGCATTGTATCACCTTAAAAAACTTGCAAACATATTAAAACCATGTATTGGTTTGGATACAAATGGATGCTAAAAAGTGGTGTATCAAACACACACAACTTCCTACTATTTTAGACACTCTCAATTGAATTTTATTTCATGTGAAACTTGGCAAAATCTTTGACACAAATATGAAATAATTACTTGGAATTTTTCACGGGGCTTAGTGATTTTTTTCTCTAAGCTTATAAGGCGGTTTTCTCAAACTTGAGTTCCAGTCTCATGCAAGTCCTATTTATAGGTGTAATTCCTTATCGTGCTAGCATCCAAATTGCAAGGTTACATTTTTTAAAGACACACTAGGTTACATATTCAAACTCCTCAAGAGGGATTTTGAATATGTCTTTCTTAGCGCAAGTAGCATTTTATTTGCATCGTCCGAAAAAGGACACTTAAGTGTCCTTTTTTGGCACCAAACTAGTGTTAATATGAATTGTCCTACTTAATATGAATTGAGTTTTAGAAAGTTGAGCTGGCATGAAGTGACCGTAAAATTAAGGACACCCTCATCTAGTGTCTTAATGAGGACTCCCAAGTTGTAGGTGAAGAACTAGGGAGTCAGGACTCGGATGAGGCCTTGGTCAGGCTCGAGGTTGGGTGGTGGGTTCTGGTGGTAAAGGACACAAGGGTTTGGGTGAGGAGTTTAGGCATGGTGTTGGTCTAGCCTCAGGCTATCGCTGACTGGTGAGCTGGCCAGTCCCTTCGTGATGGTCCATGAACTAACTATTGGTGTGTTTCTGAAGTTGAGACGCATAGCTGGCTAGTCTTGCCAGCCCAACGTTGAGAATGGGTTCCAGGGCAGTGGGGCTTGGGTTTCAGCATCATCAAGCAACAAATGTAGCGGTCTGTTTTTAAGGCAGCCATACTACCTAACCTGGTTGGAAAGGCCAACCTGATCTGACGAGCGATAGGGGGACATTTTCGGCCATATGAAAGGAAGTGACCAAAAACGACTCTCTCTCTTGAGTACTAAAAGCCTTGAAATTTTCAACGGGTTTCTATTTAAGTTCACTTTGTGTTGCTACTCGATGAGTTGAAGGTTAAGTGTAAAGAGGTTTTTACTTTCTGCTTTATCTCATCATCCTTATTATTGTTTTTTTTGTCTTGGTTTAGTTTGTAGGAAAAAGTTAAAACTTCTTTGATATTTATGCTTTTCAAAATTCTCTTTATTTTTAAGCTTTGTTACATTCCAATCATACATATAGTCATGCACATAAAGAACCCCTTGCCATCCCTTTGGGCTTCCTGATAGGGCTGTTTCCTGTACCCATCCTTGGCGTGCACCTAAACTGCTCTGTGCAAACCTGAACTAAAGGTGCTATGGAATGGGTTTGAATTCTGTCAAAGGCATGTTTTGAGTAAGGTTCAACACCAAAGGTTTCTAAACTTGAGAAAGCATTTCTTGGGGTTTCTCACAAATCCTTTCTGGTCAACCATGCTCCCAATTACCGTGCTTCAGCATAAGCAATAACGATCAACAACATTGCTCCCGATCAGGCAACTTGGACCCATTTGACCTTCAGAGTGGGATCCGGGCTTTTCTGTAATTTTTCCAGTTTTCAATTTGATTGTAAAGCGTTTTCAATATATATACAAAGGTTAAAAAATTTTGAGTGAAGAACGTGCAAAATAGCCTTACTGCAAGCGGTACTCAGTTAGCACTTTTTGGGAGACATTGGCTTTTTATTCTCATGCTGTTGGCTACCATGAGAAACTAATTCTTGATTTTTTCAACGCACAAGTCGACCAACTAATTGCTACGCATTTTTTGTTTGCCGATTTGCAGAAACAATTTTCAGAGCTGTTACTTAAAGCTGCTGGCGATTATGGGGCTTTAACGGCTGCAGTATCTGATTTTCAGTGGACACAGGGATTCAAGCATTCACCTGCAGTATGGGGGGTGAGTGGATATTTGTCTTTATCTAAGGTGATTTTGTGGGACTTAGCATTTAGTAATTTTAAATTTAACCTACATACGTTAAGGAGATGGAAATTAAGCTTTGAAAGAGTGCAGCTTAGTCCTCTGACTAGATGGCATAGCCTACAGCTTTAACGAGTGTTGAGTAATTTGGGTGAAGCAGGACTGTTTTAGCTTTTTCGTCGTAATTTGACTATTAGTGTCTGTATCCTGTATGCTTTAATATGTTGATGGGAAGTTTTTTGATGGCAGGAGCTTTTGCGACCTATACCAGTAGCCCTTGCATCATGCACCCGCTACTTTGAAGGGCTTTCATCAATGCGAGAAGCTGTAACATCAATGCAGAAAGCGCGTGTTCGTTCCACATACCCTACAACACCTGCTAAAGATCCATCATGGGCCTCAGACCGGGTAGACTCAGATTGTGCCACCCCACCTTCATGGAACCAAGGGAATTATGCTCTAGAAGAGCCAAATTCAGATGATGTGATTATCCGCAGTCGGAAGAGGTCAGATCAAATGGAGCTTTCAGTGGAAGACTCAGACTGGGGTGGTTCTATCTCTGATCTTGGGCAGTCTGAGTCTGCGGATGATCTTAGACAGAGGCGTTTGTCCTGGCCTGGTTGAGGATCTGAATAGGATGCACGGTGTGCGTGATGGCGAGATGTTCCTAGTCTGAAGCTCAAATTGAAACTCAGCTTGCACTGTAGCCTTTCGGATTTGCTGTGTTTGTGAAGGTCTTCACGCGCATGGTATGATTTATGACGGTCTTTCTGTTCTGGTGTTTTGGATGTCGACATGGCTATTGGAACCTTTTGGTCGATGCCGCTTGCTCTATATGACTCTGCTTCTACACGGATCGTGTTCTTATTGTGTATGGATTACCATCCTTCTAAGGAAATGGACATCGTGTGCTTGTAGCAGCCGTGATAGGTCGTCCATGGTTGTCATTTCTTATTTGAGCCGACTGCTCAGCGGCATTATTTATAAGGATTGTCCTCATATTTTTTCCTGTGCTTGTAAGGATGTCGTCGAAAAGGTTCCCTCTCTATGTGACGTCACTAATCTTGCACCTCCTCTATCACCTTGTCTTCTCTATCACCAAGCAGAGCCAACACAATCTATTATTCTTTGAAGAATTGCACTTGCAAATCGTCAATCATCAAGGACACTCCCCTTGAAGGTCCCTCATGTGGCGAAACACTAAACCATCTTCATTTCCAAATGGTGGTTTCTCTCACGGCACCTTCACTAATAAGTATTGGCAAGTTGATTAAAAGGTACATCGAATGGGACTTCTTCAAATTTGAAGGAGAATCTGTCATGTGTAGAGGGTTGCATCAAATTTGTACGCACACTTTTGAAGGTATGCTTGGTTACTACTTGAAGGATCTTCACAAAAGCCATTTCAAGTTCTTGTGCCACAACATTTCGACTGAAGAAATAACTCGTGGTCATCTGTTCGAGTGTGCATGTGTCGTTCTTTTGATAATTCTCGTTCTTAGATTAGTTCGTTCTCCTTGATGTTGATTATGACTACCATTTTGTGACCCTCCACCTCTTCCTCTATCTTGGCAATATTTTTCTTTGTACACCCGGTTTAAGGGATAGGGTTGGCTTGTTTTCGAAGGATGTGAAGAGTTATATTATCCAAACAGTCACGATGAGGTGTGGGTACCATGTGAATTGTGGTGTCATTTAGCGAGGGCATGAAGTATGTCCAACGTTTCTTGGTTATACCAGCAGTGCGGTAGAGCAATTGGTGAAGCGTGTGTGTTTGGGGTAAGGTCTCATGATCGAGTCTTACTTGGTACAAATAAAAATCTCGCATTACAAAAAACGTTTCTTGGTTATAGACTACATATGTGGCATCTTTGAATTTTGTTATTTCATAAGTAGGGACTCCATCATCTGTTACATATTAACCATGCACAACCAAGGCACAAGGAGAGGAGAAAAAAAAGAAATCTTGGATTTCTAAAAAAATAAGAGGAAAAAATTCCTTCGATTGACCCTTTGTATGTCGGCTTCCATTCTTGTGTTTCCCTTCTTAATGTCTTTTACATACCGTAGTAACGTGCGGATTGAGTACTAGTCTTCCATAATGGAGGGCTTGTTGTGGTTGGAGCATACCAAACATGGAGCATACATTTGAGGCTTCTTTGAAAGATTGACAATAGCTTTTGCATGTTTTTAACCAACCAAAAGCATCATTTTTAAACAAATCCACGAGGAGGTTGCCTAATAAAACTTAATAAAAAAAAAAGAGGTCCAAAAACCCCAAACTTGTGGTTTGTTGTTGAGGTCATTTTTTAATGCATTTGACTCAAGAAGGCTCCACTTGATCCCCTTTCCACCACAAATGTCTTTTTTTTGTCAGCAATGTGCATTTGCTAGTTTTAACATCCTCAATATCTACAAAACCAAGACAAATTCGAACAAATGAGGTTGCATTATGTTACATTTCTAGCATGGGCATAGGTTGATGTTCCATGGGCCAAGGGAGTGTTGGCTATTGAGAGAGCTAGATAATTATCCGTTTACTTAATCCTCTCAAGAGATCATGTAGATAAACATATATAAGACAATGTAAAAATATATGCCCTACGCGAAATGTTGAAGTACAAATCATGAAAGCTATACATATCCTGTTGCATTTCAAAGGGTAAATACGAGCCTGCAAATGATAATTAGATGAACCTTACTTCATCAGCCCTTCAATTATTTAGAATCTAAAAGTTCAAAAAAAGCAGCATCAAGGTCGAGGGCTCTCCTAATCTATCCAGCGGCCTACGTAATCTTTGGTAAAATCGATGGTATGCAAGCATCCTCTGAAACATGAGTAGGCACACACATGTTATTGTATCTTTCCTTTAGACACTTTTTTTCTAAATGTTATACGCATTCTTGTTCACGCAACTTGTATGTAGCCTTTAGGTAAACATTTTAATGATATTTGGAATTCAATGATGTTCTTTATCCTTGTAAGTTTAAGACATCAATATGGGCATCTGATTTCATTTCTCTTTTCCTCTTTTAAATGTAAGTTATGGATATATGGATAGATTAAGTGTCGTTTCATAACCCAAATGGGGCAAATTGGGAAACGTTCTCAATCTGTTTTTTTTTTTGAGCCTATATGTGTGTCAAGAATGTATTGCTATTTGTGCTAATAGAGCGGAAAGGTGTGGCACTTATGATGTAAAAATAGTGTTTCTTCTTATAACGATATAAAACTAGTGGCGCTTACACTTGTGCTCATTTTGATGCTTAGATCCCAACACTCTTTCCCTACTCTTCACTAGAATGCAAATATAAATGCCAAAAAGAGACCTGTCTCTTATAGTGGATTCATGTATATAGTAGTGGGGATGGGGTATGGGTTAGTCTCTTATTCATGTCCTAATTTGGTACTACACATCCAATAAAACCATTCATAGTTCACCCCCAAGATATAGAGGAATAAATTGCATCCATAGTGGACGGAGTAGGGGTTAGTCTCTTATTCAGGTCCCAATTTAGGACCACATCCTAATTTGGGATCATAGATCCAATAAAAACCACTCACAGGTACACCCCACTGTTTGTGTCCCTGCTTATGTGTGTGTGAACAACCTCTAAAAAGGGCATAAATGTGGGTTTAAGTCTTGTTCATATGTTCGAGTGTGTGAACACCTTCTTAGGTAAAAACACACCTTATATCAGGATAAGATCTTTATATGTGCCACATTTCACTAGTGTGTGTAAGTTGAGAAAGGAGACAAAAAAGGAAGCCCAGGAAGAGTGTCACCACCGAAGAGGACGATTCAAGTGACTCTTCACACAAGACACTCTAGTGGTAGTAGCAAAAAAGAAAGACAAAAAGAAGAAGTCCGAAAAGGTACATGCAAGTTCCACAGAATTAATGCAGTAGGTAAAGTAGTTGGTACAAGAAATGAAAAAGGGTAAAGGAGTAGATTTCTGAAAAAATGTGTTCTGCTCACAATGCAAACAAGAAGGCCACCACAAAGAGGAATGCTTGGTACCTCCAATTTGTTCAATATGTAGCATGTACAACAAAAATACATGGAACTGTAGGTACATTATGAAAAATAGAGCTTCCATGGTGAATAACATAGAGGGAGCGGAAAGAAGACCTCCTGGAAGGGGAAGGTTTGGGAATAGAGGTCGGAAATTCTTCTGCAAAGAAGAAACCAAGGAAGTTCCAGAGGAACCACTAACTTCACATGCTATTATTGCCAATAGCCCGGGCATACCAAAGCTGAATGTCCCATGAAAAAAAAGCACGACGAAGAAAGACATGAAGAACTGATGCAGCTTAAGGAGAATCTGCCAAGTGCCAACATGATGTAGGTAGAAGACATGCAATTGGAGGTGCACGACATCCTAGAAGTAACAAGGGCTAAGGCAAACGAATATAAGGTGGTGATAACTTTGATTGATGGCCAAGACTCACCAAAAAGCCACAAAAAGGCAGCTGTGGATTGAGAACAACATGACAAAGTAAGCATCCAAACTACAAAGGAAATAGAAAAAAGGCATGGCAAGAAAAAGGAGGATGATGCAAGAGAAATCCCTGCAGATATTCCAGAAACAAGTGGAAGAAAGCATACATAGCACTTCAACAAGGAATGCAGAGAATAGAACCAGAGAGATATTGACTGGTTGCAATCAAATGTAATGTCATTGCTGTTGGATAGACAAGTTCAGCTGAAGCAACTACTAGACTTATGCCCAAGCTTCAAATCCAAGATCTTGTTAGAGCAGGCATTGAAGGACTTAGCAAAGAATTAAAGTACACGGTGGAGGAAGAGACCCCGGAATCTGGCAATATGCAAGCAGGAGAACCACCAACATCTAGAGATGATGAAGTGGCTAAAGTCACAATTCAACTCAACAATGTTCTCATTAATGATGTAGTATTGGATGGAGGATCTGGAGTGAATGTGGTCATCACAGAAGAAACCGCATTAGGTTTAGGCCTCAAGTGGGAACCCATTCAATTCAACATAAGAATGGCTGACAATAGAATAGTGGTGCCAAAGGGAATATTAGACGGGCTGTAGAGAGGGGTCGAGGACCTCATCGACCAATATTGGGTATTCTGGGGTGCCGGAGCCGGGGATAGCTTTCTTTTAAAAAATGTATGAGAATCAAACAAGTTGACTTCAAGGTGAATCTAGTGGTGAGTGACCATCATAGAAAATCACACTGGGTTCTACTAAGTATTACTAGGAAGACCTTGGCTAAGACATGGTAAGGTGAAGTAGGACTAGGGCAGAAATATAATTACCATAAGAAAGGGTAAGCGGAAGGTGTTTATTGATCTCATGGATACTAAGAGACCTTTAAAACCTGCTCAAAGCAGCCAATCCATGCCGAAACATACAACATGTCAGAAGGTTTTGATGATGATGAAGAAACCAAAATATTCCGAACACCTAGACTTAGTACCATTATACATGGTAAATGTGGAGGAAGCAATAAGGCAACACACTAAAACAAAGGCAGGAAATGTGGAAGTGGTTAAGGATCAATCAATGAAATCAGAAGCAAATTCTGGGAAAGTAGAAAGCTCGAAGCTA
The DNA here is from genome assembly GCF_041138505.1 of Cibotium barometz. NCBI lineage: Eukaryota > Viridiplantae > Streptophyta > Polypodiopsida > Cyatheales > Cibotiaceae > Cibotium > Cibotium barometz. The sequence continues at coordinate 19,841,837 of NC_141050.1, forward strand.
AACAAGACCCTACAGGAAAAAGCCATGGAAGAAATTAAGTGGGCTCGGAACTTGGAACAAGAAGAAGAAATCCAGGAGATCCGAGATTGGGTAAAGAAGCAGAAAGAAAACCAGGGAAACAATGCAGTTAAGGTGAGTTCGGAAAAATTATTTAGTTTGTGATAATCCACACATATTCTAATCTTCATGTTATTTTTGGGGACTACTACAATCAGAGATATCCATGCAATGTTTTCTATAGGTACAATGAAGCCTACCCTCAATAGCCTATCAATTTCTTCTTTTACTTGTTCTGCATAATTTGGGTTCATTCCGTACCTTTGTTGCCTAACTGGTATGGCTCCTTCTTTCAAATTGATGTTGTGCTGGAAGAACTTAGGGTCAATGCCCTCCATGTCTTCATATGACCAAGCAAAGACGTCTTGATACTCCTTTAGCAGTGACACTAGCTCCTGTTTGAATTCATCCTCCAATTCTAGGATAATCTTTACATTCTTTTCTTCTCTTCCTTCCCCTAGATTTACTTCCTATAATGGAGCAACCAATTCAGATCCTTTTCTGCTCCCTTTCATGGACTCCCTACTTGATGAGGTTGTCGGAAAAGAGATGTATTCCTTCTTAGATGGTTTCAATGGATATAATCAAGTGAAGATGGTTCTAGAAGATTGGGAAAAGACTGCCTTTGTCACTAAATGGGGGGTCTTTGTGGCAACTATCATGATGTTTGGCTTGGAGAATGCACCAGCAACTTTTCACAGAATGGTGAAGAAATCTTCTATGATAGATTTTATGAAAGCTTTTAGATTTTAGTGTGTCTGGGGATAAGGCTAAACACATTTATCACTTAAGGTTATGTTTGCAGAGATGTAGGCTGAAGTTGAATCCGACCAAGTGTGCATTCACAATAAAATCCAAAATTTTGTTAGGACACATTGTGTCGGCCCAAGGATTGGCCATAGATCCAGCTAAGGTGGAGGCCATAACCAAAATATCTGCTCCCCTGAACATAAAGCAGCTTGAAAGATGTCTTGGCATACAAGGTTTCTAAAATATTTGGCTCATGTAGCATATCCGTTATATGCTCTAACAAAAAAAGGATGCTAAATATGAATGGAGCCCAGAATGTGAAGGCATTTCACTGGCTCAAGTGCATGGTGTCTTTTGCATTGGTAATGATGAATCCTAAATGGAATCTAATATTTCATGTTTATGTAGATGCCTCAGATAGAGCAGTAGGCAGCACACTCATGCAAGAGAAACAAAAAGGGTACATGCAGCCTATACATTATGTCAGAGCAAGGCTCTCACAAGAGCGGAAAGAAACTATAATACAACAGAGTGAGAAGCCCTATCCATGATCTTTGCCATGAATAAGTTTCGGCACTACCTTCTGGGAAATAAATTTGTTCTCCATGTGGATCATCAAGCTCTCATCTATTTGGTGAACAAAGCCTTCCTGGTAGGGAAAATGACAAGATGGATGCTCCTACTTCAAGAATTCGAGGTCACCATTGAGTACACACCTAGAAAAGAAAATGTAGTGGCAGGATTTCTATCCAGACTAGATTTCGGAGAACCTGTTTTGGAGGGTGTAGAGGATCAGCTTCCAGATGCCAACTTGTTCACAGTTACATCATCTGCAGTAGAGGAAGACTGGTATTATGACATGATGTAGTTTTTGGAAGATTGGTCTTTTTAGGAAGGATATATTGCTGTGATAGGAAGAAGAGAATCGCCATAAGAAGCATAAATTTCACAATGATCGCTGGGCAACTCTACAAAACAAGCATATATCAAATTCTTCGTCGAAGATACGTTCCGGATCATGAATATCCAGCAGTGCTAAGGGAAGCACACTGCAGCATCACCGGAGGACACATAGGTGGTGAAGTAACAGCCTGAAAAGTTTTACAAGCAGGCCTATGGTGGCTAACTGTCATGAGAGATGCCAACATGGAAGCAAGGAACTGGGATGTCTGTCAGCGGATGTGCCAACTCAAAAATTCTGATAGGATGCCCATCACACCCATATTGCCCCTAGCACCATTCATGAAGTGGGGATTAGATTTTGTTGGACCTATCAAACCACCCACAAAAGGCAGCAGATGTGAATACATCATTGTGGTAACATATTACTTCACCAAGTGGCTAGAAGCCAAGGTTGTGAAAAGAAACTCCGCAAAAGAGGTGGCGAAGTTCCTCTTCAAAGACAATATTACAAGGCACGGGTTGCCAATAGAAATAATTAGTGATCAAGGATCACATTTTTTGAACAAGGTGATGAAGGGACTAATGGAAAGATACTTGATTAATCACAAGAAGTCCTCGCCTTACTATCCACACTGCAATGGTCAAGCGGAGTCTACCAACAAGGTGCTTACCAAGATTTTGAAGAAGATCATAAATGCAAAACAAGAAGGATTGGGACCATAAGTTAGATGCTACACTATGGGCATTCTGGACATCATTTAAGATTGCTCTACTGGGCAAACACCATTCAAAATGGTTTATGGTTTGGAAGCAGTCATGCCAATGGAATACATGGTACCTAGTCTTAGAATAGCAATTCAAGAGAAGCTTCCAATACATGGTACCTAGTCTTAGAATAGCAATTCAAGAGAAGCTTCCAATGGAAGAATCACAAGAGCATAGAATACAGGAGCTCCGAGACTTAGAAGAAAGACAAATTAGCTCCTTGAAAGCAGAATAGTACAAAGAAGAAGGCTTGGATAGACAGACACCTCAAGCATAGAATTTTTGAAAAAGGTGACTCTGTGTTAGTTTGCAATGCCAAACTGGGACCCCATCCGGGAAATTCAAGATCAGGTGGATAGGACCATTGAAAGTGAAAGACATGGTCAGCCAAAATGCTTTTTCCCTAGAGAACTTGGATGGAACGCCCTTCTCGAAAACAATAAATGGTTTTAGGGATGAGGAAGTACAAAGGCCATCTGGTGGAAGTCCCGCCAAAAGGAGAAGAAGCGAAAGATCTGGAGATAGTTTGAGGCATCTTTTGTGGCATGATTTCATTAGTAGAAGTCAATGCGGAAGATCATATAAATCGCAAGACTGCGGAAGAGTGGCCAGTCTGCAAGAATTATCAAACCACTAAATCTTGGGTATTGCAACAAATCACAGCCTCCTGAATGACAAAGGAGCAAGTGACCAGACATGTGCTGGCTCGAGCCACGCGGATGATTGCATGAAGGACAAGTGTCATAGCATCATTAAATCTCCACTCGCAAACGGTAAGGTGGGAAAATGGCAAAAATGCCTTAATTCCATTAAATCGAAGGCGGTGGCCATGATGTAAATCAAAGGTCACATCGCATCAAAAATAGGGAAGCAGAAATGACAATACCCCAAAAAAGGAAGACAAGAAGAGGAAACATCGGCAAAAAGAGTGCCGAAAATCAACAAAATGCTCAGGTCTGACAAGAAGCCAGAGAAGAGCCTAAGCCCGCCCATGTTCATACAAGACCTGAGGAAGCAGGAGCATCAAGAATGGGCAAAAAGGTGCAGGTTTGACAAACTTCTCGACCGACAGTGGGAGCTGCAAGACCTAGAAGAAAGAGCGAATCTCATCAATCACTTCTTAGAAACCAACACTGTGCATGTGCAGGGGAAGGAGCCAATAAAAATTTTAGAAAATGCAGTGCACCATGTGATGGGTCTGCCCATTGATGGCACTCTAGATACCAGCATGAAGCCAAGGGTAGATAAAGAGATCCCCAAGACAGGCAACATGCACCAGGTGTGAAAGACATAGTAGATGAAACCCGACGGGAGCAGTTTGTCTTCTTCTACAGAACATCATGTTCATGGGAAAGATGGAGGACATGTCCAACAAAAATTACAAGTTACTTAGAGCAGCAGAAGTAGGAGAAAAGATAAACTGGGTGACAATCTACAAGGAGAATTTGGCTAAGAGGGCAACCACCTGGGCAAAGGAGAAGTAGCCCATCGTGGTTCATGTGCACTTAAGGGCAATCGCTCAAGCAGCAAGATCTGTAGATCGGTGAACAGGAGATGTCTCAGACAAGTTAAAATACAAGGAAGCCATAGGATCTTCGAAAGCACCCAACATAACATTCAGCTCGTTTGAGGATGATGTGAACGATGAGGAGGAGTGGCAAAAGATTGCCAAGAAAGCAAGTAAAAAGAGGATAAACTGAGTTGACGAAGAGCTGCTGCCTGACCCAGAAGAGGTCAAGAAACAAAAGGCTGAAGAAGAAGAAAGGAAAAAAGAACTAGAGGAGAAGAAGAAACATGAAGCTAATGCTGAAGCTGAAAGAAAGAAAAAAGCTGAGGAAGCAGAGAAAAGAAAAGAGGAAGAAGAAAGGAAAAGGAAGGAGGAAGTAGAGAAGAAGAAGGAAGGGAAACAATAGAAAAAGAAGGAAGAAGCAGCCCAAAAAGGGAAACTGCTGCCAAAATAGAGCTCATCATACTAATAGGACTGTAACCATGGGTAATAGCACTTGCACAGAAGTCACAAGAAGGGCCAAGTCACCAAAAAGGGAAAATGCTTGCCAAAACAAAGCTCATCATACTAATAGGACTGTAACCATGGGTAATAGCACTTGCACAGAAGTCACAAGAAGGGCCAAGTCATCAAGACAAATTGCCTAGAAATTTGGAACCAGAACTCCCTAACCAACAACTTCACAGGGACAAGGGGCTACTAACCATGGCCTAGAAGATCCTCTCACATACTCTCTCTATAGTAGTAGAGGAATATGAAACAAAGGCCCAGAGTACCATCAGAGAGCTCAGTGCACTGAACCAGAAGCAACATAGTATGCTATTGAGTGACACAAAAAAGACCAAGGAGCTAGAGCTCAAGTCACAATCAATGGCACACCAAAATGAGGAGCTGCAAAGGAAGATAGCCATGGAAGAAAGGTCACTGGTGGACCAAAAGGAATTGAGTGAAGGAAAAATCAGAGTCCTTACCAGCTAAAAAACTACAGCAGACAGAGAAAACAAGGCTACAATGGAAATTGGAGCTGAGGGAAGCAAAGGAGGAAATTTCCAGACTCCAAGTAGAGAATGCAAAAGTAAGAGAAGATGCGGAGTTGAGCACTGAAAACACTTAGATGTCGTTGTGAAGGGAGGCGGAGAGACACGGAACACCTCTATAGCAATGCCTTTCCACAGCTCGGATTACACACCAACATCAAGAAAAAAGGGGCACCAGTCAACTACTCAGTGAGCTGACACAACATTTAACACCTCATGCATGAAACTTTGTCTCTACCCTCATTCAATTTTCCAAGCAACTGGAGGAAACCTACATACATTTGATCAAGACATGCAAGGGGAGATGGGCACATCAACATCTGCCACCCTTTACTAAATTGATTCATATGCATATAGGGGTGCACCCTCATCATGAAATAGGCTCACAGCCTTAAGCAAAATGATAACCACAGAGAAATGGTGAGAGAACCACTTGACATAAACAAGGTTACATTCCATCAAGTATGAGCTTTCTGCAAAACTTTAGTTTCCCAAGAAAAGACAACATCAGTAAGGAACTTCAATTCTCCAAACCTGGCAAGCAGTGTGTGACTAGGAGGCACAATCACTTGAAGTTTATGGTCTTCACTCTGTCTGTTGAAACGACACCTGTCTGTTGAAGAAACGTACCACCATACATACATATTCTCTCAAGCAAAACCAGAGGGCTGTCCTTCTCATACACATGAGCTTTCCACAAAAACAGAGAGCTGGCTATCATATACATGGGTTTTCCAAAGCCACAGGATGGTGATCCTCATATATATATGAGTTATTTCAAAAAAAAAGAACAAAAACTGGCCAGCCGTCACTTACATGCATGGGCTGTCATCATGACAGAAAGCTGCATTCTTTATGCGTGGCACCTTCTCCTCATTCACACAGGTTGTGTTGCAGCTTCTCCTCCCCTCCTACACACAAACATAGAGAGTGCTGCGCAGCTTCTCTTATATACATGACTGCGCTTCTTCTTGAGAGCACCTTCCCACAAAAAAAAAAACGAGCACTTCCTCTCACACAAACTGGAGTGCCGTGGGCTGTCTGAGAGTACTTCTCTTAAAAAAAACGAGCTCATCTCCTTTCTCTCTCAAAACACAGAGAGCAGCGTCTTACACACAGGGGAAAAAAAACGGGCTCTCACACACCTAGAAGGCTGCGCCTTCTAACACAGAGGTTACGCTTCACCTCTTACACACATGGGCTACGTAGGCTATCTAAGAGCATCAGAACAACGAGCTCTCCCTATCACAAAACTGAAACTACAGCTCCCCCGTCTCTTTCATGCTTTCTCCCCCTCCTCTTATACACATAGGCTGCGCTGCCCGTTCAACCAAAAAAATATTATACTATTTGTAATACTCCAAGGTATGTCAGGTTGCCAGAGAGCTCACCCCCACCTCCACGCTGCGCTTCTTTGACAATCGGGGCCAGTTGAAGAGTCTTTTGAAGCAATCCAAGGCCACCTTCTATTTTTAGCAAGCCTTGTATTAAATCCCAGGGTGACTCTTGCACTCAAGGAAGACTTTGCACCATTTTAATAACATCTTGTGGACCACACATACCTTTGTTTCCCATGAAATGCCAAGGACCGGTACTGTAGCAGACCTCCTCTAACGGGTCCCTGTCCAGCCTTAAAAAATAGTGCTCTGCATGCTCACATTATTTGTCAACAAACTTGTCCACATATGATAGTGCTAAAATCTACCTTGTGAAACTGACTCTCATTTCACACCCCTTTCATTTCCCATTTATCAAGGTAAATCAACAACTAACTGTACACATTGCATATTCCTGTTAGATCCGTTCACATGTGGCCTTATACCCCTTTTAGCCCTTGGAGATGGACACCCTTTATTTGTAAATGCCATGCATGAGTGTGTACACATGCCAAGAAAAATATTACCAAAAAATACCTAACATAGTTTGCCCATCCCCTAGCCTGCTAGATCATTCATGGTCAGCAGAAAACAGTGTCGTGAGACTCAATGCATCTGATGTTGCCATGTTCACCAAAGACACTGTTTTCACTACTTCAATTCTTTCATCCTTGTCTACCATCATCAGTCGTGCATGATATAGCTTGAGACGCAAACCATTCACCCTTGATACATGTGGGGTCCCATCAAGGTCAGCCAATTGATATGTGCCATTAGCAAAGCAATTCATCACTCTGAAGGGCCCCTCCCATTTCACTTGGAACTTCTTTTGAAAGGTTTTATCCAGCTTACTATTATAGCGTAGCACCAAATCACCTTCCTCAATACCCTTCTTCTTAATCTTCTCATTTATCTTTGTCAATGCCCTATTTTGCATCTTCTCATAATGTTCTAAGGCACTCATCATGTCCAGCTGAACCTCTTGCAACTGTAAGAGTCTCTCTTTAAATGTGTTGCTAGAAGGCCCTAGCAGCTTTTCTAACAATTTTAACTGCAGGCAACTCAACTTCCACAGGTAACAAAGCTTCTTTGCCATACACTAAGTGAAAAGGTGTAAAACCTGTGCTTGTCTTCACTGATGTACGATAAGCCCATAAAGCACTGGGCAGCTCCAGATCCCAATTCTTGTCCTGATGTTCTGTCACCTTTGCAAGAATGTGTACAAGTTCACCATTGAATCTTTCATTCAAACCGTTGCACTGCGGGTAATAAGGAGTAGTAAAATTATGCTTAATCCGCATTTTGGCACACAAGTATTCTAGCAAGTCAGCTCTAAAACCAGGCCCTTGATCAGAAAGAAGCTCCAAGGGCACCCCAAATTTACAGCAGATGTCTTCATAAACAAACTTTGCAACATCTCTTGCAGTAATTTGCTTCACTGCTCTAGCTTCTGCCCACCTGGAAAGATAATCCACAGCTGTCAAAATATAACTCTTCCCCCTGCTGGTAATGGGTAATGGTCCTACTGCATCAATTCCCCACTTCTCAAAAATGTCAAAGGCCAAAATTGTCTTGTGCAACTCAGAGATGGATTCTCTGCACAAAAATGGAACATTGCATTTGCCTGCAGGCAAGAAGGTTTTGCCATGCAAATGGGGTTTTAAAACTCGTTTCCCAAATGCCTGACACCTTTTGCATGAGCTACACCAGTGATGCACATCTTTTTGTATACTTGGCCATATGTAACCCTCCTGTAAAATTTTGTGCAATGTGATTTTAAATGCAAAGTGGCCACCGCATGCTCCTTCATGATTCTCCTCAAGCACTCTGTACAGCTCTTCCTTCCATGGTACACGCCTTAACACCAAGTCAGCCCCTTGCATGTATAAGGTGTCACCAATGAGCTTGTATTTGCAAGCTCTGCGTACAAACCCATATTTCTTTGCCTTCTCAATGTCCTTGGGAATGACTCTTGTCAACAAAAACTCCTCTTCCAGTGTCAGACTTTCACGACCCCGATAAAGTGGCAGATCTGCTTTTAACACATATAGCTCGCCAATCATTCCCTGTGCTGCTTCATGTGCTTCTGTATTAAGAGAACGCTCCACATGCCGAATGCCCCATGCTTCAAACTCCTTCAACAAGCTCTTGATCTTGAAACACTTGTCCCTCAATGCAGGGTTTTTGCTCTTCCATACTCCTAGTATTTGCTTTACCACCAGTAGAGAATCACCTCTTATGCATAGTCTCTTTACACCATGCTTAATGCAAATGTTTAGCCCTGCTTCCAGTGTAGAATACTCTGCTTCATTGTTAGTATGAGCATCAATTTTGAATCCCTTTTTACAAATCAGTTTACCTTATTGGTCATAAAGAGCTATACCACCAGAAGCTGCATCATGGCTCTTCCTGTATGAACCATCAAAGAACAAAACATGAGCATTGCTTACTTCTCCAACATTTTCTACCTTTCTAACACTTTCCTCTTTGACAAGCAGAGGGTTTTCCTTATAAGTTAACAAGTCTGCCAAAGTAGCTCTGTTGCTTTCTTCCACCAAGAAAGAGAACTCAAACTCCTGTAATTCAATCACCCACTTTTTCACTGCCTTGGACATGTTTACACCATTGATGAGCTGAGGCAAGAATGTGTAGCTAGTTAGGAATACGAATGGCTTTGTCAAAAGATATTGGCGAAATCGTCGGCAAGCAAACACCACACTTACCATCACCAACTCTATTTCTGACAGTCCCCTCTCTGCCACCACTGACTTTACCCTACTAGCACAATAGACGGGGTGCATATATTGGCTCCCCTTCCCTCTTTGCAGCAACATAGCACCAATAGCATCCTCTCCTACTGAAGGATTCACATAAAAAACATGTTCCCAATTTGGAGCCTGCACCGCTGTCATCTCCCCTAAAACTTCTTTGACTCTCCGAAACTCCTCTTCACACTTGTCATCCCATTGCAAAGGATCATGCTTTGCCACCTGTTGTAATAGATATAAAAGCTGTGAGGACAATGAAATGAATCTTGCCATGTACTTTACCTTCTGAATGAATGTTGCCAACTGTTTTGTAGACTCTGGGGAAGGAAGAAGCATGATTGCCTTGACCTTGTCTGGATCAGCCTCAATGCCATTTTCTGACACCATATGACCCAACAATTTTACCCTTGGTTTTGCAAAGAAACACTTCTTGGGATTGAGTTGGCCACCACAATCATTATATCGCTCCAGCACCATTTCCAGCTTTTCACAGTGATCCATTCGTGTGCTATAGACACAAAAATCATCAATGAAATCCTGTACACATTTTCCAATGAATGGAAGAAGCGCCCAATTTGCTCTCTTTTGATAGTGAGCTGGACCATTTGTTAGCCCAAATGGTAATACTGTATAGCAAAAGCAGCCCCATGGCGTAATGAAAGTAGTTTTCTTCTGATCCTCTGGAGCAATCTTCAACTGGAAATAGCCTGAAAACCCATCACACACACTGTATCTTTCATGACCCGCCACTGAATCCAGGATTTGATCAATGAAAGGTAGTGGGTATGGATCCTTCTTTGTGGCTGCATTCAAAGGTTTGAAATCCACACAAACCCTCCATTTTCCATCCTTTTTGGGAGTGACCACGACTGGGCTCACCCACTCTGTTGTCTCCACAGGGCATATAAAACCAGCCTTCAGTAGTTTGTCCACCTCTTCTCGCAAAGCCTTCATCTGTTCTGGACCCATTCTCCTTAATCTTTGACGTACTGGCTTGGCTCCTTCCTTTAGCTCTATGTGCAAATCTTCCCCTTTGAAGCCCCGAACTTCTTCATAAGATGTGATGAATAAATCTGGATACTTTGACAACATCTTTAAATACTTCTCCTTCTCCACGACCGAGAGATCTGTGCTAATCATCCTGGCCATCAATTCGTGTTTCTCGTGCGACTTCACCTGGGGTTGCATTAGCTCTTCAATCACCTCATATGGGCCCTTAGACTCATCTTCAATCCCCTTCATGGATGTGACTATGCTGGTCCATTCAAAGACCCTGTCCACCATCAGAAATGCCACATTTACCTCTCCCTCACTAATAGTGGTGGTGCCACTGTCCCCATCTGACACAGTGGAAGACTCTTCACCACTTGAATCATCCCCTTCTTCATAATCTTCATCTAGTGGCTTCCTGCTACTCATGTCAAATAATCTTTTGCCCCCTGTCTCCCCATATAAGCTGATTGTACCGTGTCTCCAATCTTGAACGGCCCTCATGGCGCGTAGCCATGGTCTTCCAAGGATGATAGGATAAGCCCCTAATCCTGCTGGCATTACATGAAAATCTACTACCGTTTTGACTGCATAGGCTTCGATTTCCAAGCTCTTCACTACCCCCAGACACTTGATCTTTTGATGGTTTGCCAGTCGTATGCGGAATCCTCAAACTCCTACTACTGTCAGGCCCATCTTTTCTACACATGTTTGAGTGATTACACAAATTTGTGCACCACCATCCACGTATCCCTGCCCAAGATTCTTCCTCTTATGCCAAACATCCACTATGGGACACTATGGGACAAATGTCTGAACTCATCAATGGCCAACACTCTCACTGACCCTCTGTTGGGTTCCTTCCCCAGCGGGCTGACTAGTTTCTTCCATTGGCGCTTCAGCTTCGGTATCATTTCCACTAGTTGTCCAAAGGTCACGTCTGCCTTCCTACTGATCAGGTCCTGTTTCAAGTCGTAGCTATCCTGCCCTTCCCCTAGTGGAAAATCTGAGACGTGAAATTTTCGACGAGCTCTTCTTTTCCTTTTAGCTTTCACATCTTCACCCTCATGACTCTTCCCTTTCTTCCTACTGGGACCTGCTTCATTTCTTCCTTCTTTATCCTCTATGGTTCTCTTCCCAATAGGCATTACTAATGTATCTTCCAACATTGCTGCCTTCTCCAAGGTGACCACACTTAACACTTTTGTCTTCCCCTTGTCCTCCTTGGTTAGTCCACTAGGTCCTGCCTCACCCTTAATCTCAATGCCATAATCATTTGACCGGTTCGGCAATTGTGCAGGCAATGGATACATATCTCCACCCATTCTTGGTGGTTTATCACATTGTGGGCTGATGTGGCCAAGCTCTCCACAGTTATAGCATGTGGGCAACTGCCTCCAACCCCTGCCGTTGTTCTGTCCACCAAAACCATTCTTTGGTTGTCCTTCACCTCCTGGCTGATTTGCAAGTCTCACACGACCTCGATTATTTCCCACATTACCTAACATATTTAGGCTGAGATTCTTCATCAAATCAACCACTTGCCTCAAGTCCTGCCTCAGTCCATCATCTTGTGCTGTAGTAGTGACCATTGCTGGCACAACTTGAGTAGCTACTGAAACTGCATCTGCCGGATGAACCTCCTCTGGAACCCGACTTTGCATGGAATCCATTTGCTTCATCTCTGACACCATAGGTAGTGAGCTCACTCCCAATTGAGTTAATCTATTCAACTTCCACTCTTTGTTCCTTGCCACCTCCAATGCATCCTCGTATGTTCTTGGCTTCTTCAATTCTACCCTCCAACGCAGGTTTTCCTTGAGGCCAACCAAGAACCGGTCCTTCTTCATCATATCTGGTGGGGGCACTTGTGGCTGCAAGGCTTGACACAAGCTCTCCCATAATATGGAAAACTTCTTGATGTAATCATCAATGGGCTCTGCTTTTCTTTGTCTCAATCCTTGTATTTTATGCCAAACTTTGTCTGGATCTTTCACCTTCACAAACTGTGCTGTTAAAGCCTGTCTGACATTATCCCATGTCAATGGCATAGGTGGATCAGCCTTCTGCAACTCTTCCTCATAACCCCTACACCAGCTCCGTGCATCACCCTTCAAACAGATTTGCAAAAGGCGTAACATTTGAGCGGGTATCTGGATATGGTTGCTTATGCACGCAACTTCCATGTTTTCTAAGAACTCTTCCACATTCTCATCACTTTTTCCATGAAACTCTGGATAAGGGAAAGCCATTGCTACCCAATCTATGATAAAAAAACCCTTTTGACACAGATGCAAAAAAAAACCCTCTACCAACTCAATTCTCAGAAAAAACTTCAAAACACTTCAGGTTTAGAAGAGGATGAACACATGCACATCAAACGAATTTGCATAGTTAATCATCGGAATTACCACACGCAGAGGAGACTCCAATATCTCCCTCAGTCTTTCTGGCCCAAACATATATGCCATACGCTGTCGAAAGAAAAGTTTTCTGTCCACATGAACATTTATCTGAATTCTTTGGGTAAAATGGAAAGGAGTAAATTGAGGTCCATTGTGATTATCCATTGAGAGTGGCCATCCAACTCCCAAGAGGCACAACTGGCTAATTTTCCGATTCTACCAGAATTTTTTGGCAACACATCAACTGTGAAACGGCACCAATCCCAAGAATTTCAGCCTGTGAACCATACTTCAATTGGCTGTCAAATCAAGCTAATATAGCACAGATTTAGAAGGCATCTGTCACACAACTGTCCTGGCACAGCAGTCATTCACTGAGATTAATCACATGCACATGTTTTCAGTCTTGTAAACTGAAGGTTCTTGGAATGTTCCTCAGTGGGGGCACCAAAAACTGTGAAGGGAGGCGGAGAGACACGGAACATCTCTATAGCAATGCCTTTCCACAGCTCGGATTACACACCAACATCAAGAAAAAAGGGGCACCAGTCAACTACTCAGTGAGCTGACACAACATTTAACACCTCATGCATGAAACTTTGTCTCTACCCTCATTCAATTTTCCAAGCAACTGGAGGAAACCTACATACATTTGATCAAGACATGCAAGGGGAGATGGGCACATCAACATCTGCCACCCTTTACTAAATTGATTCATATGCATATAGGGGTGCACCCTCATCATGAAATAGGCTCACAGCCTTAAGCAAAATGATAACCACAGAGAAATGGTGAGAGAACCACTTGACATAAACAAGGTTACATTCCATCAAGTATGAGCTTTCTGCAAAACTTTAGTTTCCCAAGAAAAGACAACATCAGTAAGGAACTTCAATTCTCCAAACCTGGCAAGCAGTGTGTGGCTAGGAGGCACAATCACTTGAAGTTTATGGTCTTCACTCTGTCTATTGAAACGACACCTGTCTGTTGAAGAAACGTACCACCATACATACATATTCTCTCAAGCAAAACCAGAGGGCTGTCCTTCTCATACACATGAGCTTTCCACAAAAACAGAGAGCTGGCTATCATATACATGGGTTTTCCAAAGCCACACGATGGTGATCCTCATATATATATGAGTTATTTCAAAAAAAAAGAACAAAAACTGGCCAGCCGTCACTTACATGCATGGGCTGTCATCACGACAGAAAGCTGCATTCTTTATGCGTGGCACCTTCTCCTCATTCACACAGGTTGTGTTGCAGCTTCTCCTCCCCTCCTACACACAAACATAGAGAGTGCTGCGCAGCTTCTCTTATATACATGACTGCGCTTCTTCTTGAGAGCACCTTCCCACAAAAAAAAAAACGAGCACTTCCTCTCACACAAACTGGAGTGCCGTGGGCTGTCTGAGAGTACTTCTCTTAAAAAAAACGAGCTCATCTCCTTTCTCTCTCAAAACACAGAGAGCAGCGTCTTACACACAGGGGAAAAAAAACGGGCTCTCACACACCTAGAAGGCTGCGCCTTCTAACACAGAGGTTACGCTTCACCTCTTACACACATGGGCTACGTAGGCTATCTAAGAGCATCAGAACAACGAGCTCTCCCTATCACAAAACTGAAACTACAGCTCCCCCGTCTCTTTCATGCTTTCTCCCCCTCCTCTTATACACATAGGCTGCGCTGCCCGTTCAACCAAAAAAATATTATACTATTTGTAATACTCCAAGGTATGTCAGGTTGCCAGAGAGCTCACCCCCACCTCCACGCTGCGCTTCTTTGACAATCGAGGCCAGTTGAAGAGTCTTTTGAAGCAATCCAAGGCCACCTTCTATTTTTAGCAAGCCTTGTATTAAATCCCAGGGTGACTCTTGCACTCAAGGAAGACTTTGCACCATTTTAATAACATCTTGTGGACCACACATACCTTTGTTTCCCATGAAATGCCAAGGACCGGTACTGTAGCAGACCTCCTCTAACGGGTCCCTGTCCAGCCTTAAAAAATAGTGCTCTGCATGCTCACATTATTTGTCAACAAACTTGTCCACATATGATAGTGCTAAAATCTACCTTGTGAAACTGACTCTCATTTCACACCCCTTTCATTTCCCATTTATCAAGGTAAATCAACAACTAACTGTACACATTGCATATTCCTGTTAGATCCGTTCACATGTGGCCTTATACCCCTTTTAGCCCTTGGAGATGGACACCCTTTATTTGTAAATGCCATGCATGAGTGTGTACACATGCCAAGAAAAATATTACCAAAAAATACCTAACATCGTCACCTTTCCTTTCTGGTGTGCCCAGAAAGGAAAGAGGTGAATTGCTGGTTGAGGTTCGGAAGCTGTAGGATGCCAACCAAACTTTACTCAAAGAAAATGAACACCTAAAAGACCAACTGGTCAACAATTCCTTAGCTCCATGGGCCAGCATAGACAACCCATTCTTTGAGGCATGTCATGTGATGTTTTCTGAATTGCTGTTGCTGCAAAACTTTTAAGAATGTAGAAAGAATAAAATCTATTGTTAGATCGCTGTAACACCACTACGGGCGCTACCACCATAGGAGGGGACGTCCTTTGGCTCACCACCCAACCATAGACGAAGAATGAGGATTGCCCCTCATCCCCCAGGCTATATAGTGTGTGGCCTGCCATCCACACTAGCCTGGCCGCTGGTGGCCGCCCATGACTTCACATGGGCCTTCTCTCCCACTGAACCCCGGATGGCCACGTCGGCCATCCGGTTTGCCGTCGGTCACACAGGCGTTACAGCCTACGTGACATTACCCCCCCTTAAGAAGAGTTTTCGTCCTCTAGAACAAACTGGGGAAACCTCTTGGAAATTGCACTACGGCGTTCCCAGGTAGCTACCTCCTCATCCCTATCTGTCCATTTAACAAGTACCTCCTGGTACACTTTATGTCGGGTTTGTCTGTCTCACGGTACTCTAGAATCTTTTCAGGTTCATGTGGTATCTTTGGTGACTCTATCAAATCCACCAAAATCTCTGGAGAAACTGCGTTCTCTATCCCGTGAACTGATTTCTTCAGTTTACTGACATGGAAGATAGGATGGACTTGAGAACTCTCCAGTAACTCAAGTTTATATGCTACATCCCCAATCTTCTTAAGGATTTTAAAAGGACCACAATATCTCGGAGAAAGTTTACCACACTTTCCCGTTTACATGGTTTCTGACTGCGCAGGAACCTTGAGAGGAATACAAAGTCACCTTCTGCAAAGGTCACCTTTCTATGTCCTTTATCCGCATAAGTTTTAGCGCGATCTTGAGCGCTACAAATGCTCTCACGTGCGGCTCTGAGCATATCATTCATATCTTCAAGGAAATCCTTGATTGAATCTTCTCCTTTTCTAGGCCTACAGCCATCGAAGATCTCGGTTGGAATCCATACATTAACATGAATGGTGTAAATCCAGTCGCTTGACTTGAAAGCCATTTCAGACTTTCATGGTCCGTCCGGACCTCAAAAGTAGCACCATATAAATAGTGTCTCCACTTTTTCAGTGCATGAACTATCGCTAGTAATTCTCGCTCTCGTAAGCCGAGTAGTTATGTTACGTACGATCTAACTTTTTACTCTCAAATACAATTGGGCGTCCCCTTTGCATAAGTACGGCCCCAATGGCCTCATTACTAGCGTCTGTTTCCAAAACAAACGGCTCATTTGGATCGACAATAGTCAAAATAGGTGCAGCTGCTACTACGGTCACCTTGAGCTTATCAAAGCTCTTCTGTTGGGCTTCCTCCCAACTAATGCTTTTAGTTTTTGACCGTAACTGGTCAGTCAACGGGACTGTGATCTTCGCATAGTCCTTCACATACTGTCGGTAGAACCCGGACATGGAAAGAAAAATCTGCAGTTCCTCGAGATTCTTCAGCGCTGGCCATTTAAGAATAGCCTCTACTTTTTTCTGGCTCCATCCGCGTACCATCGACGACGACGGATATAATATGGCCAAGGTAGTGAATTTCTGTTTCAAAAAATTCACATTTGCTCTTCTTTGCAAATAGTTTGTGCTTTCGCAACAACTCGAACACTAGACGCAAATGCTCTATGTGTTCTTTCTGGTCTTACTGTACATAAGAATATCATCTAGGAAAACTACTACGAATTTTCCCAGATATGGACGTAAAATACTGTCCATCAGCGTCATAAACGTCGCTGGAGCATTGGTTAGCCCAAATGGCATAACCAAAAACTCAAAATGCCGGAAATGGGTCCTAAGTGCTGTCTTCGCAACATCTTTTGCTTTAATTCTAACCTGATGATATCCTGATCTCAGGTCTATTTTTTTAAAGTATCTCGATCCATAGAGTTGATCAAACAACTCATCCATGTGTGGCATTGGATACTTGTTCTTAATCGTTATCTGATTAAGAGTCCTATAGTCTATGGACATCCACATAGATCCGTCTTTCTTCTTTACCAGAAGAATAGGCGATGCCCACGGACTTGAACTAGGCCGAATGAAGCCTTTGTTCAAATATTCCGTCAATTGTTTTTCCACCTCCTGTGCCTCAAAGTGGCTTAATCTATAAGCAGGTTTGCTTATAGGTTTTGATCCTGGCATAACTTCGATGCCATGGTCTACTTCTCTAGATGGTGGTAAACCATCTGGTAAATCATCAGGAAAAATATCCTGAAATTCCTCTAATAAATTCATTAAAGTATCTACGTACTTTTTCTTTAATGTCTCTTTCACCTTGGATTTTTTCTTGTTTGAATCGCATGCATGCCAAACAGGGTCTTCAAACAGTGGATCTCGCCTAAGGCTATTTTGTTTTCCTTGTTTGTCTACGTAAACATCATTTACAGTTTCATCTACGGAAACAGAATTTAAAAGAGGGTAACAAACATATACCTCTGCTATCTGGTCTCTGCGGACCACTGTGCACAGCTCCATGGAGGAAATAAGTGGTGTGGCGGGGACAGTACGGTTGCCCTGCAGGGTAATGACTCTACCTCCGTGATCAAAACATAGCGTATTATGTAAGTAATTCCAAGCTAGACTAGGGCCCAAGCCATACAGTCACTCCCTGCCTAGATATACGTCTGCTCTGGCTAAGTGCATGACTTGAAAGTCAAGCGGAGCCTCGTAGTCCTGCATAGATAATGGGACCCCTAATACTACGGTATTCCATACCGTTTTGTCATACCCGTTGGCTAGGCCAACAGTATACTCATGATCGCTTTGGGTCTCAATCAACCCCAACTTCTTGACTAACGAGTAGTTCAAGAAGTTATGGCTAGCACCATCATCGATAAAAACTGTGACTCTACGGCCACCTTTGGTGCCATACATGCACACCATGTCATGCGGACCTATAGTAGGCTGCCACATCGCTGGTGTCACTGAACAAGCATGATGCTCATCACAATGACACAATGTCATCTCTCTGAACTCTGCGGAACTGAGAGGGAGTTTCTGCACTGTATGCAACTGCCTAGAGGATTTACCATCTTTTTTGGGCTCGTTGCCACTCGTGCTAGCTTTAGGCTTTGGACACTCAGCCTTCGTGTGCCCTACATCATTGCAATTAAAGCAGCGATTTTCCTTTCGCGCTTTAATATACTGCTCTTTCTTTTGGATTTCGATGTCTCTTTTCTTCTTGGATGGCCGCGGTTTTTTAGACCAATGACCACCCTGTCCTTCCTGGTTCGTCCTATCCCCTTGTTTATCACTACGGAATCCTTTTCTTTTAAGTCTTGACCTCCTCTTTTCACTACCCTCGGCCCTGCTCGAACCACCACGCACACTACGAAACTTGATGTCATCGAATATCTATGCATACTTAATAACCTCTGCTAAGTCTTTAGGCTGTAGGGGCTCTATGTACTCAAGGTAATCATCTTTGAGGCCTCTTTTAAAGCCTCGCAATGTCTGAAATGCATCGATCCCCTTTAGCTTGAGTACTATTTTCCTATAGTCTGAAATGTCAGGGATTTGTTCTCCATCGAGCACTTGTCCCATAACTCCCAACTCAGTCTCTGCCTCATTAACAGGCAAAAACTCTTTTCGAAACATCGTTTCAAACTCCGTCCAAGTGGCAGGACGAGTTGTCAAACTCATCCACCACTTTTATGCTTTGCCGGTTAATGAGAGGCTAGTCTCTACGGGCTGTATCTGGCTAGGCTACTGTCGCAGCGCATGCAAATCTGACCACTTCGCTAGAAACATGTTGACCGAGTCCTTGTTTCTCTCCTCCTCGCCACCAAAACTAGGCGGCTTTAAGTCTTTCATTAATGACGAAGCTGTCTCTACGGACGGCCCCGCAGGCACATCGACCTGTACTTCTACAACTACTGGCAAGGCTACGCAGGAGTTCGTTTATCACGAGGAGTCGGAGTACTAGCTGAGGCGACTGTCAGTGCATCTAACCGTGTGGAGATGCTCTATAGCATCGTGATGACTAAGTCAGCCTGGACTTTACCCATATTGTTTAGTTTGGCATTAAGATATTTAAAAAGTCCACTAGAGAGTCGGCAGGGTCTAATAGGTCATAATCGTCGTCGTCATAATCCAAGAGGTCCTCCTCGGTCCCCTCGGCGACGTCGGTGTTTATGTCATCTGGCTCATCGGCCAAAAAGGAGTCATCTGTTTACTGCGGCCGCTGTGGGCTCGCTGGGTCCTAAGGTGGGGTTAATAGACGAGGAGGGCGCTGGCGGATCACGTGTGATCGACGAGCGCACTCTGGACCGAACAACGGTCGGGCGTATATGGCCTGACAATTTGATCAGGGTCAAACCCGCGACCGAGGACAAGAGACCTGAAAACCCTAGAGAAGTAGAAGGCGGTGGGGACACACTACGCCTAGCAGACATCTTTAATTCTTGCACAAAAAACAATGCGAGAACTCAAAAATTACAAAAAAAAACGCTAATAAATGAGCAGTGATGGAGAGAGATAGTCACCCCCCTTACGGTCGCCTGCAAGCCTCTACAAGCGTCGCTACTCCGGGATGCTCCGATCCGAGAGAAACGTGCCTGCAACTCATAACAAAAATTAATTTCCGTTCGGAATCCGTGCCCGAAACACCCTGGATTCTCATGAAATACAATCTACCCTTCTTTAGGAATGCTTAATCTGAAATGATTGATGGACTTGTTATTGTATTGCCTTCTATTAAACAAATGCTAGAATCTTCTTTTTGTATACCTGGCTACTATATGCCTTGGTGGATGTAGGTACTGATGTTCTTGAATATAGAGTTTGTCCATTTGCTACATAGCCTTGGACATATTGATGCTTTAAGTATACTATGCCTTATTCTGCTCTATGCAAATTTTAGATTGCACTCATCTTTTATTGACATATCATATTTCTGGAGTCCTCTATTGGAAGGAGACTTTATTGATCCCTACAGATGATGCACTTAATCAAACAAAAGTACATTGTAGCCTTTACTATTTGATAAGCTTTCAATAGCTGTAGCTGCATATGATATATTATTCCATTAAGGTATGAGGTATATTTGATACTCAGATATGCATTGATTTGACTATTACATTGGGCATCCTTGTATGTTGTTAGCATGCATTGGCTTATTAGTCCTGAGACTACCATTGAGGTTACATTAGGACCTAGATATAGAGTTTGCCCTTATGATGATTAACCTGGGACATATTCAGGTGTCTTGTACTGTAAGCTTTGCAATGGTATTTTATATCTATCCTAGGCACATCATTATGTCTGGGTTTATGATGTCTCTCATGGGTCTGCACATGTGACCTACCCTCATCATGAAGGATTCACTTGACGTTCTATTAGTTTATGAACACTCTACTCTGTTAACCTTTTGGAATCAGTAAATAATGCTTGACAATGCATTCTGCTTCATATGTCTCATTCTAAAACAGAATATAAAAATATTACTCTGGAGAATTATTTTGTGAGTGGCATCTAATTACTTTTGGGGGTTTGAAGTGAACTTGCAAGGATCCACAAGTTCTTCTACTAATCTTTTAGAAGATTCTTTGACGTTCTCTAGCATCACTTGAATCTAATCTAGCAGCCTTACTGTTTGGATCCTGGTCTACTGATTGGGCTAGGGACAGTTTCCTCC
>NC_141050.1:19867493-19929993 GCF_041138505.1 Cibotium barometz
ATGGCATTAATATCCTTGCCCTCCCATTGCATTATAGTCTGGAATACTGATTTTTTTTTCTTGCATAAAAAATTATTATGGGGTTACCTCCCAAGTGTCATCTAACTCCTCCATGATTTATCAAGGTTCTCGTACATAATCTTCTTCTTTTGGCACCACTTCAATAATCATTTGATTCAATAATCATTTATCAAGGTTCTCGTATATAATCTTCTTCTTTTGGCACCACTTCAATAATCATTTGATTCATTCAATAGGTGCTGGTGGTTGTGGTGGTGGGATAGGTGGTTATGGTGGTAAGGCAGGTGGTAGTATAGGCACTTTGACACTCTATACAATCCCCTCGATTGGTTTTACACATTTGACACACTTGCCCCTAGAGCATGCTCTTGCCCACGTGGTGTTGCTAAAGCTAATGGGGTCCCACATAGGAGGCAGCTGAGGTAATTGAAGTTGTTGTTGTTGCTGATGTGGGTCATGCAACTATCATGGTTCCCAAGTTGCATACAATGCGTGCAGTACTTCAGGGGCAGGGCCTCAACTAAGGACACTTCGTGGTCGTGTGATTTTATTAGCATATCAACACCATACCAACTCATATTTGGGGTATTGATGTTGGTTAATGGGCACATCCCTTACCTCCTTTAGCTTTATTTTGTCTAGAAGTGCAATATTTAACTCATCTAAGGTTATATACTTAATTTATCTCTTTGAGTTTGTCGCACTTGGTTGGCTTAACACATGCGATGGAACTACCTAAGTGATGGATTTGATGTCCTTAGGCTGAGGCAGTTTGAGCATGTTGTTCTCAAAGTCGATGGCTAATTGATAACAATCATCAAGTGATGTTGGCTTAGCCAACAACAAATAATTGTGCATCCTTGTTGTGTCTCTTACTCCCCTATAGAAGCAAGGCAATAATTGCTCATATGTTAACCTTTCTCTAGGTTTACACCTTGAGTTGTATGCCCTTGGCATACATTGGATCATTCTTTGGTGATGGCCACATCTATAAAAGTTAATACCGCGAGGATTATGCATTAAACTCTATGCGTAAGCTTATGCATTAAGCTCATGTATAAGATCTATGCGTAGAGCTTAATGCATACGCTTATGCATTAACCTCTATGCATAGAGCTCATGCATAGAGCTTATGCATAGACTTATAAGCTCATGAATAAGCTTATGGATAGCATTATGCATTAATCTCATGCATAATCTCTATACATAGAGCTTATGCATTATGCTCATGCATAAGCTAGAGTATGGATAGAGCTCATGCCATTCAAAAACACCCATTACTCTAATATGAAGAGAGAGCCCTACGCAGGGAGAGAACCTTTTATTGTGTAGCTCTATGGAGACACAAGGAGAAGAGGGAGGGAAAACCCTATAGACTTACGGACTTGCTTGCTTGTTGGCCTAGCGATGTTTGGACAGAATACTAGCTTTATGCATAGAGTTTCCATGCATAAGACTGGATCTATGCATAAGAGCACTTCTATGCCACCTCTATGCAAGACCTCTTCTATGCCACCTCTATGCATGCATAAGAGCTCACACATAACAACTCTATGCATGCATAGAGCTTGTATGCAAGCTCTTCTCATGCATAGATCTTATCATGTAGCATAGCTCTATGCATGCATAAGACTATTCATAGAGTCTACTTGGAAAATAGCTATGCATAGCCTGACTCTATGCTCTATGCATAGCCTATAATGCATTGACATTAAGAAAGAAATCAAATAAATGTCCCAATGCACATGAGGGTGCCAATATAAATAGGAAAGAGAGAAACCCTTACACCTCTCTTGCTTTGGGTGGTGTGCTTTGCTTGCCATCACATGTGGTAGTGTAGATATCTTTCTTGGCTTATCTACATTTAGAAAAAGCACATAGAGAGAAAGAAATTAGAAATCCCTAGGTAGAGAGGAGATACACAAAACAAAAGAAATTATACTTACTTGTGTTACTTTCTTGGTGTTACCTTATGGGAGTGTTGTTTGCTTGGTGTTACCTTGTGGGAGTGTAAAAGAGGAGGAGATGAGAAGATGTGGGCTATGCATAGCTTTATCCATGCATAAGAGCTATTCTTACATAAGATATATGCACAACTTTATGCATGCAACTAGCTATGCATGCATACATAGAGCTATTCATAATATGCATAGACTCCATGCCTATAATGCAATAAAAAAGAAAGAAATAATGCAACAAAGAGAGAGTCTAAGGCTACACATAGATAACTTAAGGCTATGCATAGAGCTTAAGCCTTCTACATACATCTTATGGCTATGCATAGAGCTTATGCAAAGATAAGAGAAAAGTAAACAAGAGGTTACCTGTCATTCGTCATAGCTTGTTACTTGAAAATCATCTTGTCAGGGCTTGGAAGTCTACAAACACACTTTTGTTACTTATCTTTCATATCTATAACAATCCATGGAGACCCTAAAGAGTATGCATGTATGCTTTCTACTTATGCATACATTTCGGGCATGCATAAACTCTATGTATGCATGCATTTTAGGCATGCATAGACTCTATGTATGCATGTGCTTTAGGCATACATAGACTCTATGCATAGGTTAAGATCTATGCATACATAGAGCTTAAAGCAGTAGGCTTTATGCATAGAATAACATTGACCATCTAACAGAAGCTGCGGATTGAAGAACTAGCTGTTGAGCATATGTCGATAATAGACGGCAGCGCACATGCACGTTCATTTTAACCATATGTATTTCTTGTAAAACAGTCTTGTAGCTAAATGTTCTTGTAATAGAAAGGCCAATGGTGGCTGGACAAGAAAGAGGGTCCTTCCAAGATAGTAAAGTAGGAAAATAGCTAGGAGTAAGATATAGAGAGTTAGACAGGGTGGCATTGTACGAGTTTGAGGACATGGTGGCATTGTACGAGTTTGAGGAGCAAAATAATACAGAGTGTATGAACATTATTCATTGTGTACTATTTGAGTAAGTGTGTTTGAGTAAGTGAGAGATTGAGATCCCATGCTTTCTGTGTGTTTCTTTGATCAGTCTGTGAGCCATTAGGCTTAGGAATTAATAGACCCATCTTCAATTAGTAAGCGAATGTCTTGTCTATTGGATTGACCACTAACACTTTGGTGATCTTGTTACATTCACTCTCACCATTTCCCTCACTAAGGCTGACCATCTAACAGAAGCTGTGGGTTGAAGAACTAGCCATTGAGCATATGCCGACAATAGACGAAAGCGCACATGCACGCTTATTGTAACCATATGTATTTCTTATAATAGTTTGCAGTAGGCTTTATGCATAGAATAACGTTGACTATATAACAAAAGCTCCGGATTGAAGAACTAGCCGTTGAGCATATGCCGACAATAGACGGCAACGCACATGCACGCTCATTGTAACCATATGTATTTCTTGTAACATCCTTGTAATTAACTGAATTTTCTTGTAACAGAAAGGCCAATGGTGGGACAAGAAAGAGGGTCCTTCCAAGATAGTAAAGTAGGAAAATAGTTAGGAGTAAGATATAGAGAGTTAGACAGGGTGGCATTGTATGAGTTTGAGGACATGGTGGCATTGTACAAGTTTGAGGAGCACAATAATACATAGTGTCTGAACATTATTCATTGTGTACTGTTTGAGTGAGTAAGTGAGAGATTGCGATCCCATGCTTTCTGTGTGTTTCTTTGATCAGTCTTGTGAGCCATTAGGCTTAGGCATTAATAGACCCATCTTCAACTAGTGAGCGACTGTCTTGTCTATCGGATTGACCATTAACACTTTGGTTGTAAGATTGAGATCCCATGCTTTCTGTGTGTTTCTTTGATCAGTCTTGTGAGCCATTAGGCTTAGGCATTAATAGACGCATCTTCAACTAGTGAGCGACTGTCTTGTCTATCGGATTGACCATTAACACTTTGGTTGTAAGATTCCTCCCTTCAGCTTTTTGAGGTGTGCAGGTGTAAGAACCTCCCCTTCTGATCTTATTCCCCTCTCTGAAATAAAAGAAAGATTCTATTTTACCTTGTTTTGACCTAGAGAGAGAAAATATCTAGAGAGAGATAGTCCAAAATTGAGATATTTTTGGATATAAAAATCCTCCTAGTGTCTAAAATGAATTCCCCTGAAACAGAAATTCAAAAAGAACTTTCCAATGTGCAATTGAAATTAATTGGAAATGGATATAAAGGACCTTAGTCTAAGGGTCTAGATTTTCAAAATTTTTTGGATTATGGTCCAATTAAGTTCTTATGGGCCAATAAGATCAATCCATGTGTGGGGAGGAGATAAATCCAATTTGTAAAAGAAAAATACCCAAAAATGAGTAAATGCCCACATAAGATGAAGAGTCGACTATGTACAAGGTTTATTAGTAAAAAACTATGAGTATTACTAAAAAAATGAGATATTTTGGGTATAATGATTCCATTTTAACACATGTGTAAGGAAAGGGGGTCCCTTAAGGAGGTGCCTACTTCACATGATTGAATGAGTTTTAAACTAAAAAATAATGTGATATTTTTATCTCTTCTCTCTCCTAGATTAAACCGAATAAAAAAGTAACCAAACTAGGTCCAAATCTGGTCCAAATTCAACCAAACTAAAATCTAGAAAATTCTAGAAATCAGTTGGTCTTGGTTAGAGCCTCCCTCTCCTATAAATAGAACCTGAGCCCTTTGTAAAAAAATAGGAAAATTTTACTATACTAGAATTATGCTGAAATAATGATAATTTTTACTATTCTCTAAAATTCTCTCCAAATTGAAAAAATTGGAGATTCCCTCTTTCTTCAATCTCCATTGGTGGCTCCATCAACATACCAAACCAATTGATTGGTTGGGGGCCTCTACCGTATCAAAGAATCTCGCAATTTGTAAGGTAAAGTGTGAATTTTGATCTTTTTTTCCATAAATTCTCAATGTTTCTCTCTTCTCAACCTTGAGAAGCTTTATTGGAATGGCTTTTTAATGCTATTGAAGTTAATTGATGAATGGTAGTAAGGAAATACATAAATTTTTATTTATGCTTAATTTTAATGGTTTTCATGTAATTTCTCTCTCTCACTCAAAGAATGGTCATTCCCATGACCTATTCTCAATCCAAATGAAGCTTCTCATGAAGCTTTTCCCTAATCCAAGAATAAATGCTATGCTTGTTTAATTGGAGGCCAAATTAATGGCTTTTTTTATGCTTTTAAGTTAGTTATTTCATGAAAATTTATGATTCAATCCATAATGGGTTAATGATCCAATTAGGGATCATTCTAATCATATCCATAATTTTAAAGTTCATTCTTTTAGAATAAATTAAGATTTATCAGTAATAGCAGAGCGGAGCTATGGCAAAAATTCTATAAAAATTACATATAAAACATTTTCATTCAAAGTATGAAAAGAGGACTTCCTACCATATTCTAGGAATTATCATCCTAGATTAATTGAAAGATTTTCATTGTAATCATGGAGAAAGTAATTTTTATGTTTATGCATAATTATTGAATTAAGAAAAGAGAAATTTTTGATAATCAAATTTTATGTTAAAAGAGTCCCATGACCTCCAGAATCTATGTATTCCATTGATTTAGAGAAAAGAATTGGAAGGCTAAGATTATGATTTATATAAAAAAATTAAAGAAAGATTTTAGTTAAATTTATCTTTTTGTATAGATAAATTTTTATGTTAAAAGAGGAATTTCCATTACATTTGGAATTCCATGATTGGATGGGGAAAGAGAATTTCCTATCATATTGGAATTATGGGATAATTCATTTAATTTCAAAGATGAAATTTTAAGATAAATTTATTTATCTATGAGAAATAATTAAATGTTAAAAGAGGAATTCCCATTACATTTGGAATTCCATGATTGGATGGGGAAAGAGAATTTCCTATCATATTGGAATTATGGGATAATTCATTTAATTTCAAAGATAAAATTTTTAGATAAATTTATTTATCTATGAGAAATAATTAAATGTTAAAAGAGGAATTCCAATTACATTTGGAATTCCATGATTGGATGGAAAAAGAGAATTTCCTTTTATATTGGAATTATGGGATAATTCATTTAATTTCAAAGATGAAATTTTTAGATAAGTTTATTTATCTATGAGAAATAATTAAATGTTAAAAGAGGAATTCCCATTACATTTTGAATTCCATGAGTGATTGGATGGGGAAAGAGAATTTCCTATCATATTGGAATTATGGGATAATTCATTTAATTTCAAAGATAAAATTTTTAGATAAGTTTATTTATCTATGAGAAATAATTAAATGTTAAAAGAAGAATTTCCATTATATTTGGAATTCCATGATTGGATGGGGAAAGAGAATTTCCTATCATATTGGAATTACGGGAATAATTCATTTAATTTCAAAGATAAAATTTTTAGATAAATTTATTTATCTTTGAGAAATATTTAAATGTCAAAAGAGGAATTCTTACGACAATAGGAATTCCCTCATTTAGTTGGGCAAAGAGAAATTTATAGCATATTGAAATAATGGATATATTAATTTAGATGAATTTATTATATGAGAAATACTTGAAGGGAAAAGAGGAATTCCCAGGACATTGGAATGTAATTAAATAAAAGCAAAAAGAGTAATTTCCATGGTAATTGGAATCCTAGAATTTAAATGAGAAGAAGAGAAATTTTTAAAATAAATTCGATTTATGGTTATTTTACCAAATAAGAAAATATGGGTAGAAATGATTTCCATAATTCCCATGAATTCTTATTTTCAAAAGAAGAATATGAAATAAAATTCAATTGAGGATTTGAGAAGCAATATGGAAATAGTCGTCAGAAAAGAATCTTTAATTTAAACCAAGCAAGTGACTGAAGCTTAGAAAACGTCCTATTATTGGTATCAATCTAGAAAAAAAAGTTATTAAATAGTAATAACATGTAAAAGAGATGTGATAAGATGTGTATCGGATGTGATAAGATGTGTAACGGATGTGATTGGATGAGATGATGCGATAAGATGTGTATGAGATGTGATAGGGTGTGATAAGATGCGTAGGGGGTGTGATAGGATGTGATAAGATGTGTATGGGATGAGTAAGAAGTGTATCTGATGTGATAAGATGTGTATGGGCTATGTTAGGATGAGAATGGATGTGTTATAAAAGAATAGATGTGAAGGTGTATGTGGATGTATGGATGTAGATGTGGATGTGGATGTATGGATGTGGATGTGGATGTATGAATGTGGATGCGAAAATGGATGTATGGATGTGGATATGGATGTAAAAATGGATATATGGATGTAGATGTGGATGTGGATGTGAAAATGGATGTATGGATGTAGATGTGAATGTGGATGTATGGATATGGATGTGGATGTACGAATGTGGATGTGAAAATGGATGTATGGATGTAGATGTGGATGTGGATGTATGGATGTGGATGTGGATGTGGATGTATGGATGTGGATGTGGATGTGAAAATGGATGTATGGATGTGGATGTGGATGTGGATGTGGATGTGAAAATGGATGTATGGATGTAGATGTGGATGTGGATGTATGAATGTGGATGTGAAAATGGATGTATGGATGTAGATGTGGATGTGGATGTATGGATGTGGATGTGGTTGTGGATGTGGATGTATGAATGTGGATGTGAAAATGGATGTATGGATGTGGATGTGGATGTGGATGTATGAATGTGGATGTGAAAATGGATGTATGGATGTGGATGTGGATGTATGAATGTGGATGTGAAAATGGATGTATGGATGTAGATGTGGATGTGGATATATGGATGTGGATGTGGATGTATGAATGTGGATGTGAAAATGTAGATGTGGATGTGGATGTATGGATGTGGATGTGAAAATGGATGTATGGATGTAGATTTGGATGTGGATGTATGGATATGGATGTGGATGTGGATGTATGAATGCGGATATGGATGTGGATGTATGAATATGGATGTGAAAATGGATGTATGGATATGGATGTGTGGATGTGGATGTGGATGTGGATGTGAAAATGGATGTATGGATGTAGATGTGGATGTGGATGTGGATGTACGAATGTGGATGTGTATGTGGAATAATAAATGCGAATATGTATGTGAATGGATATGTCGTGATATGAGCGAATGGATGAGATGAGATGTCACTATGATCCAAGTGCAAGTTTCTTCCTTGATCTGGTGGAGTATCTTTATAGGTGGAGTTTCTTCCTTGATCTGGTGAGTATCTTTATAGGTGCGGTCGGATCAGTTTGGTCTGTAATGATCTTGACTACGTTAGAGTAAAATTTTATCCTGGAGGAATCGCGTGTGCTTTTCGGGCAAGAGAAGTTTTTCCGAGTTCGATTTTGGAAGAACCGAGGAATTAGTCACCTGTCCGGATATCCGTTGGTGGGCGAGGCCCCGAGTGTGGGACCGTGCCCCGTGCAAGATCTGCTACATCCGCCTGCTAGTACCCCGAATCCGTTGCGCGGTGGGGACAAGGATCTTACAGTTGGTATCAGAGCAAATTGGCTAATGAGGATCAACTGAGAAGCCAAAAATAGTAAAATTTATGCAATAATAGTAAAAGGTTGGAATTGTGTGATGAATTTCATACAAATTGGTATTCAGACTGAAATTCATAAGTTGGTAATTGGGTCTTCAGATGGAAGTACCGCAATTGTATGGAATCCCTGACTTGCTTGAGGCCTAGACATGATGGTATTTACCTTATAATTCCAAGGACCGTGACTACTCGTATATATCGAGGGTATAACTGCAGCTCTTTACTAGTAGTATATACGAGTAAATCTAAGACCTTGAAATTATAAGCTAAAATGCTATCCAAATGATGAATTCGAATGTGGTTGATATGATTTTAAAATTCTGGTTGAGAATTGATGAGTTGATTTGGATTGTGATTGGAAAAAGATGATTCCCGAATTTTGGTTAAAAAGCATTAAGCTTAACAAAAACTACAATGAGGATGGATAGGACAAGTCCCTGTGCTAATATTCGTAACTGAAATGATGATAGTGACTTCAGCAAATCACTATGAGATTAGTGGATTGTGATGTCAGATTGCTACTATTAACACTTGACCCAATGGATCAAAACTTGTTTGACTGAAATTCCTGTGGAGGAATATTCGGTCTAATGGACCATTATTGTGTTAAAGATCTGAATGATATGTTCTGAATGAATTGTTATCTGATGATAAGTTCTATATAAGGGATCTTTATCCCAGGATTCTGTTGGGTTGACCGGAATATAAGAAACCCCAAAATCAATTCGATCTTAGGGAGAAGCGTTGTCCTCTAGTTGCGAGATGAGGACATCTCGCGTTTTTTAAGTGGGGTAGGATGTAAGATTCCTCCCTTCAGTTTTTTGAGGTGTGCAGGTGTAAGAACCTCCCCTTCTTCTCTTATAATTATTCCCCTCTCTGAAATAAAAGAAAGATTCTATTTTACCTTGTTTTGACCTAGAGGGAAAATGTCTAGAGAGAGGTAGTCCACAATTGAGATATTTTTGGATATAAAAATCCTCCTAGTGTCTAAAACGAATTCCCTTGAAACAGAAATTCAAAAAGAACTTTCCAATGTGCATTTGGAATTAACTGGAAATGGATATAAAGGACCTTTCCACCAATGTGCATTTGGAATTAACTGGAATTGGAATTAATTGAAAATGGATATAAAGGACCTTAGCCCAAGGGTCTAGATTTCTAGAAAATTTTGGATGGTGGTCCAATTAAGGTTCCTATAGGCCAATAAGATCAATCCATGTGTGGGGAGGAGATAAATCCAATTTGTAAAAGAAAAATACCCAAAAATGAGTAAATGCCCACATAAGATGAAGAGTCGACTATGTACAAGGTTTATTAGTAAAAAACTATGAGTATTACTAAAAAAATGAGATATTTTAGGTATAATGATTCCATTTTGACACATGTGTAAGGAAAGGGGGTCCCTTCAAGGAGGCGCCTACTTCACATGCTTGAATGAGTTTTAAACTCAAAAATAATGTGATATTTTTATCTCTCCTCTCTCCTAGATCAAACCGAATCAAAAAGTAACCAAACTAGGTCCAAATTTGGTCCAAATTCAACCAAACTGAAATCTAGAAAATTCTAGAAGTCAGTTGGTCTTGGTTAGAGCCTCCCTCTCCTATAAATAGAACTTGAGTCTTTTGTAAAAAAAAAGGAGAATTTTACTAATTATGTTGAAATAATGATAATTTTTACTATTCTCTAAAATTCTCTCCAAATTGAAGAAATTGGAGCTTCCCTCTTTCTTCAATCTCCATTTGTGGCTCCATCAACATACCAAACCAATTGATTGGTTGGGGGCCTCTACCGTGATCAAAGACCGTGATCAAAGACCGTGATCAAAGAATCAAGCAATTTGTAAGGTAAGGTATAAATTTTGATCTTTTTTTCCATAAATTCTCAATAATTCTCTCTTCTCAACCCCTCTCAAGCTTGAGAAGCTTAATTGGAATGGCTTTTTAATGCTATTGAAGTTAATTGATGAATGGTAGTAAAGAAATACATAAATTTCTATTTATGCTTAATTTTAATGGTTTTTATGTAATTTCTCTCTCTCACTCAAAGAATGGTCATTCCCATGACCTATTCTCAATCCCATGAAGATTCTCATGAAGCTTTTCCCTAATCCAAGAATAAATTCTATGCTTGTTTAATTGGAGGCCAAATCAATGGCTTTTATATGCTTTTAAGTTAGTTATTTCATGAAAATTTATGATTCAAGCCATAATGGGTTAATGATCCAATCAGGGATCATTCTAATCATATCCATAATGTTAAAGTTCATTCTTTTAGAATAAATTGAGATTTATCAGTAATAGCAGAGCGGAGCTATGGCTAAAATTCTGTAAAAATTACACATAAAACATTTTCATTCAAAGTATGAAAAGAGGACTTCCTACCATATTCTAGATAGGACTTATCATCCTAGATTAATTGAAAGATTTTCATTGTAATCATGGAGAAATTAATTTTTATGTTTATGCATAGTTATTGAATTAAGAAAAGAGGAATTTTTTATAATCAAATTTTATGTTAAAAGAGTAATCCCCATGACCTCCGGAATCTATGTATTCCATTGATTTAGAGAAAAGAATTGGAAGGCTAAGATTATGTATAATTTATGTAAAAAAATTAAAGAAAGATTTTAGTTAAATTTATCTTTTTGTATAGATACATTTTTATGTTAAAAGAGGAATTCCCATTACATTTGGAATTCCATGATTGGATGGGGAAAGAGAATTTCCTATCATATTGGAATTATGGGATAATTCATTTAATTTCAAAGATGAAATTTTTAGATAAATTTATTTATCTATGAGAAATAATTAAATGTTAAAAGAGGAATTCCCATTACATTTGGAATTCCATGATTGGATGGGGAAAGAGAATTTCCTATCATATTGGAATTATGGGATAATTAATTTAATTTCAAAGATAAAAATTTTAGATAAATTTATTTATCTATGAGAAATAATTAAATTTTAAAAGAGGAATTCCCATTACATTTGGAATTCCATGATTGGATGGGGAAAGAGAATTTCCTATCATATTGGAATTATGGGATAATTCATTTAATTTCAAAGATGAAATTTTTAGATAAGTTTATTTATCTATGAGAAATAATTAAATGTTAAAAGAGGAATTCCCATTACATTTGGAATTCCATGATTGGATGGGAAAAGAGAATTTCCTATCGTATTGGAATTATGGGATAATTCATTTAATTTCAAAGATGAAATTTTTAGATAAGTTTATTTATCTATGAGAAATAATTAAATGTTAAAAGAGGAATTCCCATTACATTTGGAATTCCATTATTGGATGGGGAAAGAGAATTTCCTATCATATTGGAATTATGGAATTAATTCATTTAATTTCAAAGATAAAATTTTTAGATATATATATTTTTATCTTTGAGAAATATTTAAATGTCAAAAGAGGAATTCTTACAACAATTGGAATTCCCTCATTTAGTTGGGCAAAGAGAAACCAGGACATTGGAATGTAATTAAATAAAAGCAAAAAGAGGAATTCCCATGGTAATTGGAATCCTAGAAATTAAATGAGAAGAAGAAGAATTTTTAGTATAAATTCGATTTATGGTTATTTTACCAAATGAAGAAATATGGGTAGAATTGATTTCTATAAATCCCATGAATTCTTATTTTCAAAAGAAGAATATGAAATAAAATTCAATTGAGGATTTGAGAAGCAATATGGAAATAGTCGTCAAAAAAGAATCTTTAATTTAAACCAAGCAAGTGGCTGAAGCTTAGAAAAAGTCCTATTATCGATATCAATCTAGAAAAAAAAGCTATTAAATAGTAATAACATGTAAAAGGGATGTGATAAGATGTGTATCGGATGTGATAAGATGTGTATCGGAAGATGTGTATCGGATGTGATAAGATGTGTAACGGATGTGATAAGATGTGTATCTAATGTGATAAGATGTGTACGGGATGTGATTGGATGAGATGATGCGATAACATGTGTATGAGATGTGATAGGGTGTGATAAGATGCGTAGGGGGTGTGATAATATGTGTATGGGATGAGGTAAGAAGTGTATTTGATGTGATAAGATGTGTATGGGCTATGATAGAATGAGAATGGATGTGTTATAAAAGATTAGATGTGAAGGTGTGTGGATGTGGATGTATGGATGCGGATGTGGATGTATGGATGTGGATGTGGATGTTGATGTGAAAATGGATGTACGGATGTAGATGTGGATGTGGATGTATGGATGTGGATGTGGATGTGGATGTGGATGTGGATGTATGGATGTAGATATGGATGTGGATGTGGATGTGAAAATGGATGTATGGATGTAGATGTGGATGTGAATGTATGGCTGTGGATGTGGATGTGAAAATGGATGTATGGATGTAGATGTGGATGTGGATGTGGATGTAGATGTGGATGTGGATGTGGATGTGGATGTGAAAATGGATGTATGGATGTAGATGTGGATGTGGATGTGGATGTGGATGTGGATGTGGATGTATGAATGTGGATGTGAAAATGGATGTATGGATGTAGATGTGGATGTAGATGTATGGATATGGATGTGGATGTGGATGTATGAATGTGGATGTGGATGTATGAATGTGGATGTGGATGTGGATGTATGAATGTGGATGTGAAAATGGATGTATGGATGTATGGATGTAGATGTGGATGTGGATGTGGATGTACGAATGTGGATGTGTATGTGGAATAATGAATACAAATATGTATGTGAATGGATATGACGTCGATATGAGCGAATGGATGAGATGAGATGTCATGTGAATCAGAATGTGAATGAATGATATAAGATGTGAATGAATGAGATGTAATGAGAAATGGATGTGATGAGACATAATGTAATTTAAGAAAGATAGGAATGGATGTTATGTGAAGTGAATGAATCTAATGTGATGGGATGGAAAATGATGTATCTCGTTAAGAATGGATACGCATATGATTTGGAATTGGGTTAAGTAATATGGATTGATGTGGAACAATCTGGAAAGATGAGAGTTCAATATAGAAACTCTATTTGTGAACTATTTGTAAATGACTATTTTATGTCAAGAATGCTGGGGAAGCATTTTGACTGTCTTGAGAATGTGGTCGTGGAGACCTACCTGATAAAGTTGCAACAGCTGACGGAGAGTCAACGGAGGAAGTCTCGCGTAGCAAGGTCGACCGAGGTCTTGACTAGCCTCGGTTTGATTTAAATGGTTAGCTTCCGGTATGGTGGATGAGGGACCAAGGAAGCGGCCTATGAGTAAAGCGCTATGGGACCTGCAAAGGATCCTAGAGGGTACTGACCATACGGTGCTGGGGCTTTGGGTCGTCGAAGATACCCACACATGTATCGTGGAAGATATTGGAACAAGGAATAAGAGTTGTTTTCTGGAACCGGGCATGGATCTGGTTGACTGACCTTGCTGGTCCTGAACGGATGAGTCCATGGCTCTTTTATATGGATCTGTTGGATGATCTTACTGATCTTCAATGGAGATTCCATCTTGATTTTTATAAGTGATTATATTGCCGGGTACTATGAGTTAGGAACTATTGAAAAGTTCCCTGAGTGGACAGGTGGTGAGCGTTCTGTTGCCAATGATGCTTAAATGATTATTTAAAGATGGCTAAATCTGTGCAAAAAAGGCAATTTCATATTGGGTGTGTAAGTGGCATGACTGGTGTTAAATTTGCATGAATATCTAGCTAGGGGACCTGGGAACTCTTTTCCCTGGTATCCAGGACAAAACCTAACCAAATTCTAAATTGGATCCCATAACTAAAAAGTGTTAGTCTCTATAATCCAAGTGCAAGTTTCTTCCTTGATTTGGCGGAGTATCTTTATAGGTGCGGTCGGATCAGTTTGGTCTGTAACGATCTTGACTACGTTAGAGTAAAATTTTATCTTGGAGGAATTGCCTGTGCTTTTCAAGCAAGAGAAGTTTTTTCGAGTTCGGTTTTGGAAGAACTGAGGAATTAGTCACCTGTCCGGACATCCGTGGCTGGGCGGCCCCGAGTGTGGGACCCTGCCCCGTGCAAGATCCGCTACTTCCGCTGCTAGCACCCCGAATCCATTGCACGGTGGGGACAGGGATCTTACAATTGGTATTAGAGCAAATTGGCTAAGGAGGATCAACTGAGAAGCCAAAAATGGTAAAAATTTATGAAATAACAGTAAAAGGTTGAACTTTTCCCTAATCCAAGAATAAATTCTATGCTTGTTTAATTGGAGGCCAAATTAATGGCTTTTTTATGCTTTTAAGTTGGTTATTTCATGAAAATTTATGATTCAATCCATAATGGGTTAATGATCCAATTAGGGATCATTCTAATCATATCCATAATGTTAAAGTTCATTCTTTTAGAATAAATTGAGATTTATCAGTAATAGTAGCGGTGCTATGGCTAAAATTCTGTAAAATTTTAGCCATAGCAGTGCTATGGCTAAAATTCTGTAAAAATTACACATAAAACATTTTCATTGAAAGTATGAAAAGAGGACTTCCTACCATATTCTAAGTATGAAAAGTATGAAATGAGGACTTCCTACCATATTCTAGGAATTATCATCCTAGATTAATTGAAATATTTTCATTGTAATCATGGAGAAACTAATTTTTATGTTTATGCATAATTATTGAATTAAGAAAAGAGAAATTTCTGGTAATCAATTTTTATGTTAAGAGTAATCCCCATGACCTCTGAAATCTATGTATTCCATTGATTTAGAGAAAAGAATTGAAAGGCTAAGATTATGTATAATCTATGTAAAAAAATTAAAGAAAGATTTTAGTTAAAATTTTCCTTTTGTATAGATAAATTTTTATGTTAAAAGAGGAATTCCTACTACATTTGGAATTCCATGATTGGATGGGAAAAGAGAGTTTCCTACCATATTGGAATTATGGGATAATTCATTTAATTTCAAAGATGAAAATTTTAGATAGATTTATTTATCTATGAGAAATAATTAAATGTTAAAAGAGGAATTCCCATTACATTTGGAATTCCATGATTGGATGGGGAAAGAGAATTTCCTATCATATTGGATTTATGAGATAATTCATTTAATTTCAAAGATGAAAATTTTAGATAAATTTATTTATCTATGAGAAATAATTAAATGTTAAAAGAGGAATTCCCATTACATTTGGAATTCCATGATTGGATGGGGAAAGAGAATTTCCTATCATATTGGAATTATGGGATAATTCATTTAATTTCAAAGATGAAATTTTTAGATAAGTTTATTTATCTATGAGAAATAATTAAATGTTAAAAGAGGAATTCCCATTACATTTGGAATTCCATGATTGGATGGGGAAAGAGAATTTTCTATCATATTGGAATTATGGGATATTTCATTTAATTTCAAAGATAAAATTTTTAGATAAGTTTATTTATATATGAGAAATAATTAAATATTAAAATAAAAATTTTCATTACATTTGGAATTCCATGATTGGATGGGGAAAGAGAATTTCCTATCATATTGGAATCATGGGAATAATTCATTTAATTTTAAAGATAAAATTTTTAGATAAGTTTATTTATCTTTGAGAAATATTTAAATGTCAAAAGAGGAATTCTTACGACAATTGGAATTCCCTCATTTAGTTAGGCAAAGAGAAATTTCTAACATATTGAAATAATGGATATATTAATTTAGATGAATTTATTATATGAGAAATCCTTGATGGGAAAAGAGGAATTCCCAGGACATTGGAATGTAATTAAATAAAAGCAAAAAGAGGAATTCCCATGGTAATTGGAATCCTAGAAATTAAATGAGAAGAAGAGGAATTTTTAGTATAAATTCGATTTATGGTTATTTTACCAAATGAAGAAATATGGGTAGAATTGATTTCTATAAATCCCATGAATTCTTATTTTCAAAAGAAGAATATGAAATAAAATTTAATTGAGGATTTGAGAAGCAATATGGAAATAGTCGTCAGAAAAGAATCTTTAATGTAAACCAAGCAAGTGGCTGAAGCTTAGAAAAAGTCCTTTTATCGGTATCAATCTAGAAAAAAAAGCTATTAAATAGTAATAACATATAAAAGGGATGTGATAAGATGTGTATCTGATATGATAAGATGTGTATCGGATGTGAGAAGATGTGTAACGGATGTGATAAGATGTGTATCTGATGTGATAAGATGTGTACGAGATGTGATTGGATGAGATGATGCGATAAGATGTGTATGAGATGTGATAGGGTGTGATAAGATGCGTAGGGGGTGTGATAGGATGTGATAAGATGTGTATGGGATGAGGTAAGAAGTGTATCTAATGTGATAAGATGTGTATGGGCTATGATAGGATGAGAATGGATGTGTTATAAAAGAATAGATGTGAAGGTGTATGTGGATGTATGGATGTAGATGTGGATGTGGATGTATGGATGTGGATGTGGATGTATGAATGCGGATGTAAAAATGGATGTATGGATGTAGATGTGGATGTGGATGTATGGATTTGGATGTGGATGTGAAAATGGATATATGGATGTAGATGTCGATGTGGATGTATGGATGTGGATGTGGATGTATGAATGTGGATGTGAAAATGGATGTATGGATGTAGATGTGGATGTGGATGTATGGATGTGGATGTGGATGTATGAATGTGGATGTGAAAATGGATGTATGGATATAGATGTGGATGTGGATGTGGATGTATGGATGTAGATGTGGATGTGGATGTATGGATGTGGATGTGGATGTATGAATGTGGATGTATGGATGTAGATGTGGATGTGGATGTATGGATGTGGATGTGGATGTGAAAATGGATGTATGGATGTAGATGTGGATGTGGATGTGGATGTGGATGTATGAATGTGGATGTGAAAATGGATGTATTGATGTAGATGTGGATGTGGATGTATGGATGTGGATGTGGATGTGAAAATAGATGTGTGGATGTGGATGTGGATGTGGAAATGGATGTATGGATGTGGATGTGAAAATGGATGTATGGATGTAGATGTGGATGTATGGATATGGATGTGGATGTGGATGTGGATGTGGATGTGGATGTGTATGGATATGGATGTGGATGTGGATGTGGATGTGGATGTGAAAATGGATGTATGGATGTAGATGTGGATGTACGAATGTGGATGTGTATGTGGAATAATGATGTACGAATGTGGATGTGGATGTGGATGTACGAATGTGGATGTATGGATGTGGATGTGGATGTGAAAATGGATGTATGGATGTAGATGTGGATGTGGATGTACGAATGTGGATGTGGATGTGGATGTACGAATGTGGATGTGTATGTGGAATAATGAATGCGAATGGATATGACGTCAATATGAGCGAATGGATGAGATAAGATGTCATGTGAATCAGAATGTGAATGAATGATATAAGATGTGAATGAATGAGATGTAATGAGAAATGGATGTGATGAGACGTAATGTAATTTAAGAAAGATAGGAATGGATGTTATGTGAAGTGTAATGAATCTGATGTGATGGGATGGAAAATGATGTATCTGGTTAAGAATGGATACGCATATGATTTGGAATTGGGTTAAGTAATATGGATTGATGTGGAACAATCTGGAAAGACGAGAGTTCATTATAGAAACTGTATTTGTGAACTGTTTGTAAATGACTGTTTTATATCAAGAATGCTGGGGAAGCATTTTGACTGTCTTGAGAATGTGGTCGTGGAGACCTACCTGATAAAGTTGCAATAGTTGACGGAGAGTCAACGGAGGAAGTCTTGCATAGAAAGGTCGGCCGAGAGGTCTTGACCAGCCTCGGTTCGATTTAAATGGTGAGCTTCCGATACAGTGGATGACGGACCAAGGAAGCGGCCTATGAGTGAAGCACTAGGGATCCTAGAGGGTGTTGACTATACGGTGCTCGGGCTCTGGGGGTCGCCAAAGATACCCACACGTGGGTCGTGGAAGATATTGAACAAGGAGTAAGAGTTGTTTTCTAGAACCGGGCATGGATCTGGTTGACTGGCCTTACTGGTCCTCAACGGATGAGTCCATGGCTCTTTTATATGGATCTGTTGGTTGATCTTGCTGATCTTCAACGGAGATTCCATCTTGATTTTTATAAGTGATTATATTGCGGGGTTCTATGAGCTAGGAACTATTGAAAAGGCCCCTGAGCCGACAGGTGGTGAGTGTTCTGGTTGCCAATGATGCCATAGATACTCCGATGAAGGAATGATTAGAAATTAAGATTCAACCAAATATTTTGGAGGATTGTGATCAGTGATACTATGGTTTCATTAAATGATTATTTTAAAGATGGCTGAATCTGTGCAAAAAAGGCAATTTCATATTGGGTGTGTAAGTGGCATGACTGGTGTTAAATTTGCATGAATATCTGGCTAGGGGGCGTGGGAACTCTTTTCCCTGGTATTCGGGACAAAACCTAACCAAATTCTAAATTGGATCCCATCACTACAGTGGTTGGGGGTGGTTGGCTAACCTATGGGACTGGATAGGGTTAGGCTGGACTGATGGATTCGTAAAATGAGACTCCTTTCTGTTATTACGATAGAAGAGGTAAATCTCGGATAGTAATTGTTCTATGGATAGGAATCAACGGCTGTGTCTCTTGATGGGGAAAAAAGCGTTGATCTCTATAATCCAAGTGCAAGTTTCTTTCTTGATATGGTCGAGTATCTTTATAGGTGCGGTCGGATTAGTTTGGTCTGTAATGATCTTGACTACGTTAGAGTAAAATTTTATCCTGGAGGAATCGCCTGTGCTTTCCGGGCAAGAGAAGTTTTTTCGAGCTCGGTTTTGGAAGAATCGAGGAATTAGTCACCTGTCCAGATATACGTGGGGGGCGAGGCCCCGAGTGTGGGACCCTGCCCCGTGCAAGATCTGCTACTTCCGCTGCTAGCACCCCGAATCCGTTGCGCGGTGGAGATAGGGATCTTACATTAGTGATCCTGTTGCATTCACTCTCACCATTTCTCTCACTAAGGCAACATTCTAGTGCAACAGTCCAAAAGGGGAGAGGAACTTCTTATAGAAGCTATAGCAAGGTCCAACTCAGTGTAAAATCAACTGTAGAGCAACAACACACCCCGCTTGGCTTGGAAAATGCTTGCCCTCTACCCAACATCAAAATCAGAACCACCAAGGAGGAAACAACAAGTACCCCACCTACAAGGGTAAGAAGGCTAAAGACCCCAACACAAACGTCACGAAGTTTGAGGCTATTGGAAAGGTGAATCACATGTGTAAATGTTCTAGATGAAAGAAAGAAGGATCAGTTCTATGACACATTCAGAGATATACCAACTAAATGGGTATCCTAGTATGACTTGGACCACTTCCCCACCTTCCATGCACTACACTACAAGACAAA
This sequence comes from Cibotium barometz, assembly GCF_041138505.1. Taxonomy (NCBI): domain Eukaryota; kingdom Viridiplantae; phylum Streptophyta; class Polypodiopsida; order Cyatheales; family Cibotiaceae; genus Cibotium; species Cibotium barometz. The sequence goes on from NC_141050.1 coordinate 19,887,392, forward strand.
CTAAGAAGTCTGAAATAGAAGATACTACCTGTCAAAACTAGCTCTACACTACAAGACAAACTAAGAAGTCTAAAATAGAAGATGCTACCTATGGAAGACTGTGCAGCCAAGTTTCGACATGCAAGGCTATCTCTAGTAGTAGATAGAGCATCAGAAGAAGTTCTTGTGGATTGGTTCCTGTATGGTCTAAACAAGAAATTTAAGCCGATGGTTGCAACCACCAACATCAACCATGAAGGGTTTGATGAGTTTGTGGAAGTAGAAAAATGAGTAGAACGAAACAAGGGCTTCGAGAAGAAGTCCAAGAAAAATAAAAGCAAGAAGTATGACCCTTCAGAGATAGTGACTCTGGAAGCGAGTCATAATTGGAAGACTTCAAATCAGAGGAAGATGCTAAGGAGAAGGGAAAACGCAAGGGCAAGAAGTGAGGTAGATGTCCTAGCTAGGAAGGTTGTGGAGAAGCTCACTGTGGGCTCTAGAGAAAGGTATCCAACTCATTTTACTACCAACCAGGGGTCTTCTACCTGATTTGTAAGAATGAGGGACATTTGAAATAGAAATGCAAGATGTAGCCCGACTCATGCCATATGCCAAACCTTCACACACGTCACATTAAATTCCATATATAATGTTAGGAATTGGGCAAGAATAACTTTCAATGCAGTAATAACAACACCCATGGCTACCGTACTAGCACCATACAGACCTTACTATGGCCAAGGGCAAGGGAGAGGAAGAGGTGGCGCTGGTGGGTAGTTAGATGGAATCCAATGTTATTACTGTCATCACAGCCTAGCCACATGCGGAACGACTGTGAGCTATTTTAGAAGCACCAATAAGATTTAAAGAAAAAATCAAGAGGGGAAGATGCTGCAGCATCGTCACTCCATCAATGTGATTAAAATCAAGGATCTTGAAGATGTATAGTAAAGTATGGTTGTAATCACCACATCCCAAAAGGGAAAAGAGAAGTGACTGTGTCAGACAAACCAGTCAATCAGAAGGAAACTACCATGGGATGGAAAAAGAAAAATAGGTCAGAGACTTTGTGTAACAAAGGAGTTGCAGGAAGCACAATAGGAAAGTTCAGAGAAACCCGTTAGATTGTACATGATTTAAGGGAAACAGAGGAAAGCCCAAAGGAGGCAAACGAAGAAAAGATACGAGAAGATAAGCCTCGTAGGATGAAGAAGTGTCACGGGAAGATAATACTTACATGAGGGAAGAACAAGGAAAGCTGTGGGAAGATAAGCCTGACAAGGTACAAGGATTAGCTAACAAAGTAAAGGGATAAGAGGAGCCCAAGAGGTTATCATAAGAAAGTGAGCCCAAGAAGCAGCTACAACCTGGCCAAAAAGAAATAGAATGGTGCATGGACAAAAAAGTCCATCAAAAGAGCTAAATCAACAATGAGGCGGAGTCCTCAAGCTCGGCAAAAAAGAGACAACAAACAAAATACTCAAAGAAGTTTCTCAATAGAACATTAGGCCACATGAGAAGGTAGGAAAATATGACATATGGGAGGTTATGAAAGGTATAAAACTAGACATATCGCTTGATTAACTCCTGTCCTTATTAGTACCCAACTATAGGAGGAAGTTGTTGAGCAATATGCTAGGTCCCAAGGAAGAGGACAACAGCTTGTCTGATTCCTTGAGTAGTGAGTTGGAAGTTGACTACAAGAGTTAGTCGAGAAACAATAGAAATACCAGTAATGGATAATGATGTACCCCGGATAATAGTGATGTTAAAGGGGAAGTAGATCTAAGGAGCAATACTGGATGGAGGCTCGAGAGTCCATATATTGTCAGAATCCACAACAATAGAACTAGGCCTCACAAAATATGACCATACTCCATTTGTTGTGAAGATGGCGGATAAATGTAGAGTCGGATCCCCAGGATTGGTCCAAGGGGAACACATTCAGATTGCTATGAATTCCCAATCATATTTCTAGTTCTTCAAATGGAGAATGAGGGATCATATTTGATGCTTTTAGAAAGGCCTTTGATGCTACTAGGAAGACCTTTGATGCTACTAGGAAGACCTTGCCTAAGGCAAGGAAAGATCAAGCATGGCTGGTGTTAAGCAAAATTTTGTAAAGGTATTTTGGGCTTGTGTACATATGGGATGCATGGCATGTAAAAAAGCTTTGCCTTGAATGCCCTGGCAGATGTACAGAGTGGATGGCTTGTAGTAGCCTAGTACATGCATGTTTTTTTTGGGAGCAGGTGCTTGAGATTTGAAGTTTTTCTCATTGCAGTAGTGCATATGGCCTTGAGGATGGTCGGTCAATTGTGGGATGATTTTGGATGTAGTTCTTGGGCGCCTATAGTGTGTAGGTGTTGGCCTATTTAGTAAACATGTGAAGGAGGTTGGTAGCGCATGGGCAATGGGGACGTGTTTTGGTAAGTTATGTGGCTGATCGAGAACGTTGGGCAGCTCTGCAGGAAAGAATGCTGTCGTGGCCATCTTCTAGGCTTTTCGAGATGCCAACATGGCCGGCAAAAATGTGGACTTAGAGGTCCTCTACTCGGACAGCGGCTAGGCCAAGCACAATGAAGACCTGGCAGGTGGCGACGATGGAGAGTGGGAGTATTGCTACCGGCGAGCAAGAAAGGGTGATCGTGGCCATCGCATCTAGAGAGGAGGTCGCCACAGTAGGGGGATCGTGCTGATGCTATGAGAGCTGCCAGTTCTCAATGGAAGTGCAAGCAGAGAGAGAGGAGAAGCTCTGTAGGGCCGCACTGGTGGTGACAGTAGGGGGAGTTTGATAGGTTTTCTGGTAAGGCCTTGTCACTGGAGCGGCTGAAGGTTGATGGAGGAGGCCAGAGAGTTTTCTTTGGGTGGTGGTTGCGGCCTCTGGATAGGGGCTACGGACGCTGGTCGTGGCTAGTGGGACAGAGAGAGTGTGCTGGCAATAGCAGGCTCTAGAGAGGTGGTTCTTTGTGTGTGGTTGCCACCAGTTCTCTGTGGCGGGTGATGCCAGAGGGATTTTGAGAGGTGTGTACCTGGTCGAGTTGCCACCAGTTGTGCAGCAGTGTATGTTGCTTGTTAAGCCGCCAGCAGGAAGATGGTGTGTTTTCTTAGCTTTTTTCTATGCCACGAGCGAATGAGCGGCTCTGCAGGAGGGTGGTCGTGGCTATTGTAAATACATGATTGCTGCAGTTGTGTGGGCTTTTCTCAGAGTGTTTTTTTGCTAGTATTGCTGCTGCTGGTAGCGAGTAGAGCTGTGAAGTTTTGCAGGGTGCTGCTTTTCTCTCTCTCTTGTGATCAGACTGTTGTGGTTAGAAGAGGGTCATTGTGCTATTTTTTCTGGTGTGGGTGGTGTGGTGAATTGTGTGAGAAGTGTTTCAGCCAGTGTGCTGGTGGTGCCCCAGGCTCGTGGTATTTCCAAGGCTGTTGGATGGACAGCTATAGAGGCAGGTGATTCCGTGTCTGAAATTTCCGACAGCTTTTTGGTGCCCCCACTGAGGAGGACCAAGCTCTTGCCTACAAGGGTGTATGCCCCAGAGTAAGAGATTGAAGGAAGGTGTTTCTAGCTGTTTGTCTTTGGTTTGAAGGTGAAAGTTAGATAAGATGATGTCATATCCAAAATTTTTCGGTGCATCCAACAAAGATGTGATAGATTTCTTTGAAAAGATGGAGGTGGCTTGCATAAGTAATCATATTAAGGAGCCTGCTCAGGTACTTAGGCTATTGAGCATCTACTTGAAAGGGGATGCAAGGACTTGGTACAGAACTTATGAGGAGTCATTGAGAGTTGCTGTTCCACGTGTCGATATAACTGAGAATGGATTGAAAACAGTGCTTAGCAACAGGTTTAAGAAGGTAGAAGACCCCGACAAGGTTTGGCATGAGGTGCAAGCTCTGACACAGGGTGAGTTGGAATCAATTGATGATTATGTAAAAAAAATTCTTTGTTATGGGAGACTTTATGCAGGGCTTTGGGGGAAGACCAGATGCCCCCTGACATGATGAAGAAAAATAGGTTTGTAGCCGGGCTTAAGAGGAGTATTCACTTGAAGGTGGAATTAAAGAAGCCCAGGTCTTATGAGGATGCGGTAGAGATTGCTAAGACAAAAGATTGGAAGCTACAACGTATGAATCATCTGCTGGGGATGATTCCAGTTGTAGCACACCCAGAGATTCATAGAGTGGAGGCTACACCTATGAATGCAGTGATTGAGAGAATGAAACCCGCTAAAGCCCAGGCTATGCAGATAGTACCTCAAGTTAGTCAAGGAGTACCTATGGTTCCTATAGGTTCTGATGAGGGATTGCGACAAGATATGAAACAGATGGTCGATCTTATGAAGAATTTGAGCTTAAGTTTAATGGGAAGTACAGGTGGTGGACGTGGTAGAGGTAGAGGCAATAATCAAGAAGGGGGAGATGGACAAGCAGGGTATGGAAGGGGCGGTCGTTTCATCCCTACATGTTGGAATTGTGGTGAACTTGGACATCTAAGTACAGATTGTGATAAGCCTCAGTGAATGGGTGGTGATATGTACCCACTACCTTCACAGTTACCTGACAGGTCAAATGACTATGGTATTGATATCAGGGATCAAGCGGGTCCCAGTGGAATCACAGCAGAGGAGAAGGGGAAAGCAAAGGTTGTGAATGTTGTTACTCTGGAGAATGTTCAGGTGAAAGAAGAAGGGGATGTGATGCCCGTTGGCAAGCGCACAACGAATGAAAGAGAAGGAAAAGGAGTGGTTGGACCCAGTCGTAAGAAGGGGAAGCAATAGGAAGGAGAAGATGTGAAAGCCAAAAGGAAACGGAAGCCTCGTAGAAGGTTCCAGGTGTCAGACTTTCCACTCGGAGATGGGCAAACCAGCTATAGCCTAAAATCTGATATGGTGAACAGGAAGGCTAACATCACCTTGGGCAGTTGGAGATGGTGCCAAAATTGAGAAGGCAGTGGAAGGGACTTGTGAATCCAATGGAAAAGGAGTCAGAGAAGAGGTCAGTCAAAGTACTATCTTTAGAGGAGCTTCCAGATATTTGCCCTATTGTGGAGGTGTGGAGTAAAGGTAGGAACCTTGGTCAGGCATATATAGATGGAGGAGCCCAAATCTGTGTAATTACTCAATCATGTGTGGAGTAGGCTTGAGGGTGTCTGGGGTTTCTGGTTTTCGAATCAGGATGGCTAACCATCAAAAGGTAAAATGTCTTGGCATGGTAAAGGAGTTGGAGGTTGAAGCCTTTAATGTCAAAGCTATTGTAGATTTTCATGTAATGCCTGCGGGTCTTGGTGCATTTCCAATTATTCTTGGACAACCTTGGTTGCGAGTGGTTGGTGCAGTACAAGACTGGAGGTATGGGACTATTTCTTTGCATAATAAACGGGGTAATAAAAAATCTTTTGAGATGCATAGTAGGAGATCTTTGAATGATGTGTGGGAGAGGCCACAGGATTCAAGTGAAGAGGAAACTACCACGAGTACTTATGAATCGGAGGTGGATTCATCGACTACTGCTTCTAGCAAAGAAGAGACAGATGTGGCTTTCTTAGTATCAAAGCAACAAGGTAATGAGGATGAAGAAATGTATGAAGTGGGTGCTGGGGGAGAAGATACTTTGGGGTCATATGAAGTGATCGAGGAATTACTGCAGCCAAAGGTAGAAGTGAAGAAGAAGCAGCAGAAGAAGCAGGAGTTGATTGAAAGAATGCTGAGTCCGGATCTCTTGAATGGAGAAAAGGTTAGGTATGTTAATATGTTGTCTCTTTTTCCAGAATTGTTCATCACCTCTTATAAGGAGATTTGGGGATTTAAAGGGCCAGATTTGAGGATTGAATTGAAAGAAAGTGTAAAAACAGTTAGGGAGAAGCTTCGCAGGATGGGACGAGAGCAAATGTAGGCCTTAAGAGAGGAAGTTGATAAGTTGAGTGCAGGTTTCATTACACAAGTGGACACGGCTGAGTGAGTAAGTCCTACAGTGGTGAGTCCAAAGAAGGATGGCAGGTGGCGTATATGCGTGGATTTCAAGCCTTTGAATGCTGCTACAAAAAAGGATCCTTACCCCCTACCCTTTTTGGATGAGATCTTGGATACTGTAGCTGGATATGAAAGGTACAGTGTTTGTGATGGGTTTTCAGGCTATTTTCAGTTAAAGATTGCAGAAGAAGATCAATGCAAGACGACTTTCATTACACCATGGGGGTGCTTCTGCTACAAAGTCCTTCCTTTTGGGTTGATGATGGGCCAGCCTACTATAAAAAAAGAGCAAATTGGGTATTATCTCCTTTTTTGGGCAAGTTTGTCAAAGATTTTATTGATGATTTTTGTATATACAGCTCCAAGAAAGAGCATTGTGATAGGCTCGCTATAGTTTTTCAGCGTTATGATGAGTGTGGTGGTCAATTAAATCCAAAAAAGTGTTTTTTGGCTCAACCAAGGGTGAAGCTCTTGGGCCATGTTGTTTCAGAGAATGGTATTGATCCAGATCCTGATAAAGTCAAGTCTCTTCTTCTTCTTCCTACACCAAAGAATACAAAGAAATTGACTACTTTTGTGCAAAAGGTGAAGTATATGGCTCGATTTATCTCTCTGTCTTCACAATTGTTATATCCTTTGCACAGGCAGCAAAGCATGATCCTTTACATTGGTCGGAGGAGTGTGAGGTAGTTTTTCAAAGTGTGAAAGAGGTGTTGGGTGCTATTCCTACGATGCAGGCGCCTAATTGGGAACATGTATTTTATGTCAACCCTTCAGTAGGTGAAGATGCAATTGGAGCTATGTTGTTACAGAAGGGGAAAGAATCACATTACATACAGCCAGTCTATTGTGCTAGCAGGGTAAAACTTGCTAAAGAAATGTTGTTATCAGAAGTGCAGCTTGTTATGGTTAGTGTGGTGTATGCATGTAGGCAGTTTCGCCACTACTTATTGCCTCGCCCCTTTGTGTTTTTGACAAGTTACACTTTTTTGCCTCAGTTGATAAATGGCACAAATTTATCTAAGGCTATGATGAAGTGGGTGATTGAGTTGCAGGAGTTTACTTTCTCATTCTTGGTGGAAGAGAGTACCAGGGCTACCTTAGCAGATTTATTGACATATAAGGAGAGTCCTCTTCTTATAAAGGAGGAGACCATCAAGAAGCCAGTTGAGGATGTGGTTGAATTGGTGAATGCACACTTATTATATTTTGATGGTTCCTACAGGAAAAGCCATGATGCAGCTTCAGGAGGTTTGGTGCTTTATGATCCACAGGGTTGCCTCGTTTTTAAGAAGGGTGTTAAGGTGGATGCACATAGCAACAATGAAGCGGAGTATTTGACTTTGGAAGTTGGATTGCAAGTATGTTTGGAGCATGGTGTACACAGGATTCGCATTCGTCGAGGAGATGCATTGCTTGTTGTAAAATAGGTGTTGGGAGTTTGGAAGTCAAAGAATGTTTCACTCAAAGAGATGTGTTTCAAGATTAAAGGTTTGTTGAAGGGATTTGAAGCTTGGACTCTTAAGCATGTGGATCGAGGCCATAATGAGGAGGCTCATGAAGCAGCTCAGGGAATGATTGGTGAAGTTTTTGTTCTTAAAGCTCATGCACCATTTTATTGTGGCAGGGAAAGTTTACAGAATGTTGAGGAGTTTTTGTTAACAGGGATGATACCTAGCAGTATTGAAAAATCAAAGAAATATGGTTTCATCAGGAAAGCTGCAAAGTATGAGATGGTTGGTGATGCTTTGTATATGAGGGGAATTGACTTGATAATGCGACGGGTACCTTGGAAGGAAGAAATCTACAAAATTCTTAAGGAAAATCATGAATGAGCATGCGGTGGACATTTTGCCTTGAAGATTACTTTGCATAAAGTATTGCAGGAAGGTTATGTATGGCCAAGTGTACATAAGGATGTTAATCATTGGTGCAGGTCATGCAAACAATGCCAAGCTCATGGTAGACGGATATTAAGGCCTGAAATGAGGAAGACAATTCTTGATTATGATGTTTTTGAAAAATGGGGTATTGATGCTGTGGGACCATTGCCTATTACCAGCCGAGGGAAGTGTTATATCTTGACTGCGGTTGATTACCTTTCTAGATGGATGGAAGCAAAGGCAGTGAAACAAATTACTGCTAAGGAAGTGGCAAGGTTTGTATATCAGGATATTTGTTGTAAGTTTGGTGTGCCATTGGAGTTGCTTTCTGATCAGGGTCCAGGTTTCAGGGTAAAGCTTATGGACTATTTGTGTACAAAGATGAAGATTAGTCGCAGTTTTACCACACCTTACTATCCGCAGTGTAATGGCTTGAATGAGCGTTTCAATGGTGAATTGATTAAGATTTTATCTAAGGTGACGGAGCGACAAGGCAAGAATTGGGATCTGGAGTTGCCTGCTGCCTTGTTGGCATACAGGAAAGCGATTAAAACTGGTACTGGTTTCACTCGGTTTCATCTTGTTTATGGGAAAGAAGCTTTATTGCCTATTGAGGTGGAGATACCGGCTATTAAAATGTTGGAAAAGCTTTTGGAAGAGCCTAAGATGCCCTTAAAGGGCGATTGTTATATTTACACGAAGCACAGCTGAACAGGGATAATGCTTTGAAGCACTATGAAGATATGTAGACAAGGGTGTTAGAGAAGGTCAACAAGAAAATTAAAAGCAAAGGAATTGTGAAGGATGACTTAGTATTACGTTATAATAACAGGTTGGACAATTCATTTCATAACAGGTTGGACAATTCATTTCATAAGAAGTTTCAAGTTAAGTGGGAAGGATCTTTCTTGGTGATGCAAGGATTTGCAAATGGTACTTATCAACTGGCAGATTTAGATGGAACTTTACATGCTTCCAGAGTAAATGGATATAGGTTGAAGAAGTATTATGCACGTTTGATGTGATTGTAGAGGATGTAGTGTTAGAGATGTGATTTCCATCGAAGGGCAGTCTTTGGACAAGGACTTGGGTCTTAAAATGCTTTTTTCTGCTAAGCATAAATGCTCTAACAGACAGGGGGGTTGGCAAAGTATGTTAGGCAAAATTTTGTAAAGGTGTTTTGGGCTTGTGTACATATGGGATGCATGGCATGTAAAAAAGCTTTGCCTTGAATGCCCTAGCAGATGTACAGAGTGGATGGCTTGTAGTAGACTAGTACATGCATGTTTTTTTTGGGAGCAGGTGCTTGAGATTTGAAGTTTTTCTCATTGCAGCAGTGCGTATGGCCTCGAGGATGGTTGGTCGATTGTGGGATGATTTTGGATGTAGTTCTTGGGTGCCTATAGTGTGTAGATGTTGGCCCTATTTAGTAAACATGTGAAGGAGGTTGGCAGCGCATGGGCAATGGACGTGTTTGGTAAGTTATGTGGCTGATCGAGAACGTTGGGTGGCTCTGCAGGAAAGAATGCTGTCGTGGCCATCTTCCAGGCTTTTCGTTTCGCCAACATGGCCGGCAAAAATGTGGACTTAGAGGTCCTCCTACTCGGACAGCGGCTAGGCCAAGCGCAACGACCTGGCAGGTGGCAGGATGGAGAGTGGGAGTATTGCTGCCGGCGAGCAAGAAAGGGTGATCGTGGCCATCGCAGCTGGAGAGGAGGTCGCCATAGTATGGGGATCATGCTGATGCTGTGAGAGTCGCCAGTTCTCAATGGAAGCACAAGCAGAGAGAGAGGAGAAGCTCTGTAGGGCCGCATTGCTGGTGACAAGAGGGGGAGTTTGATAGGTTTTCTGGTAAGGCCTCGCTGGAGCGGCTGAAGGTTGACGGAGGAGGCCAGAGAGTTTTCTTTGGGTGGTGGTTGCGGCCTCTGGACGCAGTGAGGGGCTACGGATGCTGGCCGTGGCTAGTGGGACAGAGAGAGTGTGCTGGCGATAAGCTCTGGAGAGATGGTTCTTTGTGTGTGGTTGCCACTAGTTCTCTGTGGCAAGTGATGCCAGAGGGAGTTTGAGAGGTGTGTACTTGGTCGAGTTGCCACTAGTTACGCAGCAGTGTATGTTGCTTGTTAAGCCGCCAGCAGCTGGAAGATGGTGTGTTTTCTTAGCTTTTTTCTATGCCATGAGGGAATGAGCGGCTCTGCAGGAGGGTGGTCGTGGCTATTGTAAATACATGATTGCTGCAGTTGTGTGGGCTTTTCTTAGAGTGTTTTTTTGCTAGTATTGCTGCTACTGGTAGCGAGAAGAGCTGTGAAGTTTTGCAGGGTGCTGCTTTTCTCTCTGTCTTGTGATCAGACTGTTGTGGTTAGACGAGGGTCATTGTGCTATTTTTTCTGGTGTGGGTGGTGTGGTGAATTGTGTGAGAAGTGTTCCAACCAGTGTGCTGGTGGTGCCCTAGGCTCGTGGTATTTCCAAGGCTGTTGGATGGACAACTATAGAGGTAGGTGATTCCGTGTCCGGAATTTTTGACAGCTGGCACCACAGAGGGATTAGATCACGATCAAAAAGGGAAAATATCTCCACCAACCCCAAAAGGAAAGTGAATCCCTCTGTCAAACCACTGTATGCAAAAGGATTGAACATGCTATCCAAGAGATTGAAGAGGATGAGAAGGAAAGAATCCTTAGACAAAATCCAGAGCTCATATCCTTGTTCAAATTGGATATGGAAAAGATTATGTCCAAGTACTCAGTAGAGGTACTGAATATGCCACCTATAGAAGAAACCCTAGCGGAAGCGGCAAAAGACACATAAGGAGTATTGGAGGAGTAGATAGAGGAAGTTGACTCCTCAGAGAATGAAGAAGTAGACCAGTCAGCCAAAGGGCTAAAAGAATTGATGGAGGCAATGTGCTGCAAAGACAGGGAGCAACAACAATCCATTAGAGTGCAAGAGGAGAAGCTCATGGAGCTCAATTTGGGAACTGAGGAGCACCCTCAGATGGTAAAGGTCAATAGCAAATCTAGAAGAAGAAATAAAAGAGGAACTTCAAGAACTGCACACCTAGTACAAAGATGTCTTTTCTTGGAGCTACATAGATATGCCAAGAATTGATCCAAGCTTCTACTAGCACAAGATAAATATGAAGGAATATGCAGTTTCGATCAAGTAGTAAAGGTACAGAACAAATCCCAACTATGCCAAGCAAGTCAAGGAGGGGATTGATAAATTTTTGGCATTAGGATTCATTCACCCAATTGAGAAAGAAACTTGGCTAAGCCCAATGGTGATCGTGCCAAAGAAAAATGGGAACCTATGAGTCTGTGTAGATTACAGAAAGCTAAATGCAACCACCATACAAGATCCAGTTCCATTGCCTTCACTGACTCAATGCTGGATGTTCTAATCGGCCATGAGATGTATTCCTTCCTAGATGGATTCAGTATATAATCAGGCCAGGATGGCACCTGAGGACATGGAGAAAACTACATTCATCACAGAATGGGGAGCATTTGCTTTAAATGTCATGAACTTTGGACTTTGAAATGCACCCACAACATTCCAATGCATGGTACAAGAAATTTTTTATAATAGAATTCATGAGTGTGTTTGTGGTATCTTTGGGAAGTGCATGGAGCATCTGCATCAGCTATGCCTATGCTTGGAAAGATGTAGACAAACTAAGCTGAAGCTGAACCCCATGAAATGTGCATTTGCTCTGTGAGGAGCGGATCATTGCTGCTTGGACACATAGTGTCAAGCAAAGATGGAATTACTGTTGATCCAGAAAAGATCAAGATGATACTCAAGCTAGGTCCACCTCAAACCCTGAAGGAGGTTAGCAGATTCCTTAGGCAAATAAAATGGCACAATAGATTTCTCAGATACCTTACATATGTGGCCACTATATAGCCTCACAAAGAAGGGGGAGGAATTCCTTTGGTCAGAAGAGTGTAAGGTGGAATTCTAAAATCTATAGAAAATGCTTACTAGTGCACCAATTATTTAGCCACCAAAATGGGACAAGATGTTCCACGTGTTCGTGGGATGCATTGGACACAACATCGGAAGTGTGCTAATGCAGCAAAGAGTGGTATAGACCTATATACTATGCTAGTCGAATGCTCTCAAAATGCTGAGAAGAATTACAGCACCATCGAAAGGGAAACTTTGGGATTGATTTACTCAGTCTCAATTAGTCTTGTCATTATCTGCTGGGCAATGAATTTGCGTTTCATGTCGATCATCAAGCACTACTATATTTGGTAAATAAGCAAGATGTGATCGGGAAGTTGGCAAGGTGGATGCTTTTATTGCAAGAATTTTAGTTCACCATTGTGCACACTCTGGGTAATTAGAATGCAGTAGCGGATTTCCTCAGTAGAATAGACACATGATAAAAGCCTATAGGGGTGGCTGATCAATTTCTAGATGTAAGCCTGTTTGCTATTCAATTTGTACCAGTGGTGGGTGGGAAGAAATTGGTATTTTGATATGCTATATATAGTTCATCACATAAGGGATATTATACATGATGACATGAGTAGAGATCAACAAAAAAAGCTAGCTCTCAAAATCAGGAGCTTCCTTAAGATTGCAGGGGCTTTGTATAAAGAAGGCATAGACTAAGTTATCCACTAGCTGTGTACTGAACCATGAACAAATAGCTGTGATGATAGAAGCATAGCAGGGAGTGTCAGGCAGATACTAATTTGGTGAAACAATATGCAGGAAAGGATTTGAGGATGGCTTATGGGGGTCCACAGTACTCAAAGATGCATAGAATTATGTAAAGTAGTGTGATGTATGTCAGAGGATTGGTCAACCATCCGCTTTGTTGTTGAGTGCCTCATCAACCAGTTCTACCACTAGAACCCTTTCAAAAGTGGGGATTGGACTTTGTCGGATCACTTAAATCCCCCATACATATCCTTGTACTAGCTAATTACTGCACTAAATGGGTGGAGGCAAAAGTCCTCAGGGATAGTTCAACTGTAGCAGTAGCCAAATTCTTGTACGAGAATATCATGACAAGGTTTGGATGTTCGGTGGAGCTGGTAAGTGATCAAGGAGAACACTTCATCAATGAAGTGATTGAGAAGCCGACTCAGCAGCATATGATCATGGATAAGAAATTGACTGTTTACTATCCTCAAGAAAATGGTCAAGCAAAATCTATAAATCAGGTGCTAAAGTGGATTCTCCTAAAGATAGTCAATGAGAATAGAACAGACTGGGATTAAAAAGCTGCACTTCACAATAATCTCGGCATTTCGTACAACACCACAAGGTAAGCATTGGGGCTCACCCCATTCTCTTCGGTCTAGTATGATTTAGAGGTAGTATTTCAAATGGAAGATATTGTCCCTTGCCTAAAAATAGCCTTGATTTTGAAAGGCTAAGCCCAGAGGAATTAGTCAACCAAAAACAGATGTGCACAACATCTCATGCAGCTAGAAGAAAGCAGACTACGTAATGCATGGGTGGCACATCACTCAGAAAAGAAGAAAGAAATGGGTAGCCATGAACACGAAGCATAAGATCTTTAAGGAAGGAGATAAAGTACTACTGTTCAACTCAAAGCTTCTACCACACCCAGGTAAGCTAAAAATCCACTGGATAGGTCTCTATTAGATAGTAGAACAATTAAGCTCATGCACATTTAGTGTACAAACCCTAAGTGGTGCAACACTCCCCAAGCTTGTGAACGGATTCTGACTAAGCCCCTACAAAGAATGAAATGATAAAGGGCATCAAACAACAGGTTAGGCAGACACAGAGGTACAAAGCATGGATGTTATGGGAATATATTTTAAGCCCTCTTAAAAATATTATTCTACTCTCTTAGATAATTCGGATGCTTGGATTATCTTTGCGTCAAGCCAAATTATGTTAATATCATGGGTGATGCCATTATAAATATTAATATGGTTGGTGGATATTGATGTATGTTTGGGATCTGCAATGTTTGTTTCAGTTGGTTTGTATGGAGGGGTGATCTTGAGGGGTGCACTACTAAGAAACCCTATGTATCACGTGCATTTAAGGAGTATTTAAAAAAACCCTTACCTGTGAATTATTCATGAATAAAATTACCCCTTTTCCTTTACAGACTTATGGATTTTTTTTTTCAAAATCTATAAAAAAAACCCCTTCTATGAATGTATTTCTGTAAATTTACCTTAAAATTTTGAATTAAAAAACCCATTCATTTGAACTCACGTGGTATACTTACATATTTTTAGGTCAATCCACTGAGGGGGTGATTCCCAGGTTACGCCTGCTGACAAACATGTGTGTGGCTTTGGTTTGTATACTTATGGAATATTTGTTTCACCAATTTATTATTGGTTATTTTATAGGTGAAGAGGATTCCGAAGATTGAGGAGGAATTGCACAAATTATTACCCGGCACACCATTTTTGTCAATAAGCTTTGTATATACATGTGCTAGCTTGTGCACATTTTGATTTATTTGGAAAAGCCTTAGTTTATCAAGCATATAATCGATCTTTAATAATTTTTGTAAAGCGTGATATGCTATAAACCCTAGCCTCAATTTGTGGGCACTCTACTTTGAGCATAAGAGAGTGTCATGCAAGAAAAGCATCTTTTTGTATTTTTGGAGGCTATGGCCTAATTTGGAATAAAGTATCTCGTAATACTCATGTGTGGGGGAAATAGGCCATACACACATGAGGGGGGATGATTGCACCCAATCTTGGAGTCGTGCTTTGTGAGCTAAGTGTTTTCTTGTGTTATATTCAATTATTGAACATGTGGAGCATGTGGAATTAGAAGAGTTAATTCGATTTAGTCAATCCTTGCAAAGTTTCTTTAAACTCTATTTTCCTAGAAAATTAGATCCTTGATAATGGTATGAGAGCTATGGAGATAAGAATTGAAAGCTTAAAAGCATAATTTAAAGGTTTTTGAAGATTTGCATTTATTATCCAAGGGGCAAAGACCAAAAGATAGGGGGGTGGCAAACCACTCTACAAAAAACCATGAAACCACCTTCTTCTTGAAAAGTGGTTTTTCCAAATCCATAACCTCTCTAGGATCTACCCGTATGGATTGAATGAGCTTTTGAAGGAGGCATTAGCCCCATAATCCAATTGTTAAATCATTGCATCAGGAGGAAACCTATAATGGATGGTGCATGAGCTTCCATAAAGCTTAATTGTAGGCTCGTTTTTCTTCTTTTGAATTCAAGCTTAATCATTTAAGCTTTTATTTCTTCTCTCCATGGCCGCTTTGGGATAGCACACATTCCCCCCCCCCCCCCCCCCCCCCCCCCCCCCCCCCCCCCCCTTTCCCTTCTTCCCCACAGCAGGCGGATGGTGAATTGGGAAGCACCTTTCGTTGATTGAGCCAATGGCGAATTGTTGCAAAGAGAGAAGAAGGCATTGTTTTCCTTAAAAGCTTCATAAGCTTTAAAAAAAAGCTTAAAAATAAAGCCTTTATATATATGTGTGTGTGTGTTCCTCCTCTTCCAATTACGGGCGACCTGGCAGACGACAAAGTAGACATTTTATTTCTCTCTTTCTTTTCTTCCCCATGGCGGTGACAGCATTGTTTTCCCCTCTTCTTCACAATCGTGCAGTCGGCGAATCACTATCATTTCTAAAGCTTTACAAAGCTAAAAGCTTAAACTATAAGCGTATACAATTCAAGCTTAAACTATAAGTTAAAAGCTTAAACTATAAGCTTTAAAGCTTATACAATTCAAGCTTTATAAGCTTACAAAAGCAAAGCTTATGTAAGCTTTAAAAATTTATTTTATAGAGCCTACCTTTAAAGCATTGAAGGGATTTTAAAGAAGAAAAAGGGTTTATTCAAAGGAAAAAATTTCAAAGAAAATTCAGATCTTCCAGAGGCGTCGAAAATTTATAGAAAATTTCAGAAAAAGCCCTCTTTTCTTTTTTGGATATTGAAAGCCTCTTGCAACAAAAACAAAAACAAAAACATTAAAGGACATCAAAGACATATTGGCAAATTCTTGAAGGACGGAACCATTGGACGACGAATTCAATAATTCTAGAGTTGATTCTATTGTCTTTATTTATTTCCGTTACTAAATTGCATTGTCCTTATTTATTTAATTACAATGACTACTTTACCCGCACCACCCACTGTGTAAGAACAAATATTAGCACTTTAAGAGTAAATTGCCAGTGAGCGAGAACTCTGACGTAGATTAGAGCATTAACAAGTGAAGTGTTCCAAATGCAAACATGATTTTGACTCAGACGAGGAGGAGAGTGATCAATTTAGACGCACTATTAAAGCTACCTTGCGTGCTCAAAATTCTTGGAAAGACTCACAAATTAGCGGAAAGGCATTCACTTTTCAAAATTATGATGGAAAAGGATGCTCGAGTTCTTATTGCATGGATTAGCCAACTAGATGACTAAAGGATTCTCGAGTTCTTATTGCATGGATTAGCTAAGTAGATGACTATTTCTTCGCAGAAAAGTTCTCAAAAAAGGATAAAATTAAATGTGCTTGTAATCACTTGATCGAAAGTGCTGCCTTATGGTGGAATGTGATCAAACAGGGTGAACATAGAACCTCAACATGGAAAGAGTTCCAAAAATTCTTAAAGAAACATTTTCTACCATCTCAGTACAAAGCTAAAGCACGTTAATGATAGGACACTCTATGCTAGATTGAAAAAGAGAATGTCCAAGCTTATATTAGAAAATTTTGGGATATTCTTTTACAAGTGCAAGTAATTGAAAAAGCTAAGGAAAACGAACAACCAGGAAATTCATTGCTGGACTTAAGTCTACCATTAGGGTCGATGCTAATATGTTTCATCCACATGACCTTAGTTCTGCTATGGACCTCGCTTGAAATTCATAACGTAAAATGTTTATATCTAGAGATTTCAGGATGCATGATAAATCTTTTACAAAGTCTACTAAACTTTCTTTCCCTTATAGTACTTTTGATAAATCCAGGATGTAAAAGGGTAAAGATGTGATTAAAGGAGATGCTCGGAAGGACAACAACAACAAACCCTCGAATGGTCAACCAAAGAATCGAATCTTCAGATGTTACAAATGTCATAAGGAAGGACACCTCGTGCAAAACTCCCCGACAAAAAGAAAAATTCTGCATCGATGGCTCGACTCAACGTTATTGAAGAAGACGATGAAGATTCTTTCAAGCAAGAGGGTAACTCTGATCCTGACTATTCTGATGAAGGTAAGTTTTTAATTCATGCTTTATTGAGAATTCAAGGAAAATCAATTTCTATATTCCATGATGATGGTAGCTCTCATGATTTCATTTCTGAAAAAGCATTGAAAGCACTTAACCTAAATGCCTGTTCTATATCTTGTGCGACGACCATCTCATGAAATATCATTTTTGAATGTGTTTGTCTCTCCTCTAGGCACTTCTGGTTGACCTGAGCTCAATTGAGTTTGTTGCTCCCTTCCTAATGGCTTACTCTGTAAGTTATACCTTGCAAGCACCAATGCATTTAACTCCTCAACTGTCAAATTTGTGCCTTCAGCCCTACCGGCCATATAGTAGGCACATTGTGTGGGGGATGGTCAATGTTCTTGTCCACTTTTGTACTTGCTGTACCAGCCCTTGTACTGGCTGTACCAACTTCTATACTTACTGTACCACCCATTGTACCGACTGTACCAGCTTTCGTACTTACTGTACCTGCTGTACCAACCACCATACCTACTGTACCAGCCACTGAACCCATTTATAATTCTAAATTCTTAATCTCTTTTGTGCATTTGTACTTAGTACCTTGAAATGCAACTCCCCGACAAAAAGAAGAATTCTGCATCGATGGCTCGACTCAACGTTATTGAAGAAGACGATGAAGATTCTTTCAAGCAAGAGGGTAGCTCTGATCCTGACTATTCTGATGAAAGTAAGTTTTTAATTCATGCTTTATTGAGAATTCAAGGAAAATCAATTTCTATATTCCATGATGATGGTAGCTCTCATGATTTCATTTCTGAAAAAGCATTGAAAGCACTTAACCTAGATGCATCATACTCTAGTTATAAAGTAAAAGTTGCATTTCAAGGTACTAAGTACAAATGCACAAAAGAGATTTAGAATTATAAATGGGTTCATTAAAAGAAAAAAGAACATTCCTAGTGGCACCTTTGCGAGGTGTGGATGTCATCTTAGGTATGCCATGGTGACATGAGCGTAATCCCTAGATTGACTATGAAACCCATACCATGTGGTTAATAAAAGGTGACCAAGAAATTTGTCTTCAATGTCAGACCAAAGGTGAATTAGGCCAGTTTTTGACTCATACTCAAGAAAAAAGAGCTGCACAGAAAAAGGAGAAGACATTTTTTATTTTTGTCAACCAACTTATTAGTCAAATGTGTGTCATGACCCTTTCATCTCTAAGTTCTCTAATTGCTTCATAGATGATTTACCACCTGGTTTATCCAAGCCTTGTCTAGAAGACCATAGAATTGAGATAATTCCAGGTAGCTCACCGCCTTGTAAAGCTCCTTATAGAGCTAACATGCTTGAGCAAAAGGAAATCCAAAGGCAAGTCAAAGAACTATTAGATAAAGAATTGATTAGACCCAATAGTTCTCCATTTGGTGCTCCAGTTCTTCTCGTCGCATTAAAAAGAAGAATGGAACATATCGATTGAGTATTGATTATCATGCACTTAACAAGATTACTATCAAGAATTGATATTCGATACCTCAAGTGGATTACTTGATAAGCTTAAGGGAGCTCAAGTCTTTAGCAAGATTGTCCTAAAGTCTGGTTATCATTAGATTCGAATGGACGAAGGGGATATTTTCAAGTGACTGCCTTTAGAACCCAAACTGGTCATTATGAGTTTTTAGTTATGCAATTTGGTTTGCCTAATGCTCCGGCTACTTTCATAAAATGATGAATAGAATATCCTTGAAATATCAATAGTGTTTTTCAATGATATCTTAGTTTTCAGTAAGAATCATCAAGAGCATGAACAACATTTAGAAAAAGTGTTATCACTTCTTTAAGAGAGCCAGCTCTATGTCAATTCTTAAAATAGAAAATTATTTCAAGAAGAAATTAAATATCTAGGACACTGTTTCTCTGATGGTATTCGAGTAGACCCCAAAAAGATCGAAAGCATTGCTAATTGGCCTAGACCACCTGATATTCACGAACTTTGATCTTTTCTTGGATTATGTAGTTACTACAGGAAGTTCGTTAGAAATTTTGTATACATTACACATCCTTTGAATGAACTTCTTAAGAAAGCTAGACATTTTGATTGGACTAGTATACATGATCATTCCTTCGTTGAACTTAAGAAAGAATTGACCCATGCACTAGTTCTTACACTATCATATTTTCAATGACCATTCTTTGTTGTAGTCATGCAAGTGGGCAAGGCTTTGGTGCTATTCTTATGCAAGATGGACATCCCATTGCTTATGAAAGTTGTAAGCTTAAACTAACAAAAAGAAATTATAGTACATATGACAAAGAATTATCTGTGGTTGTTCATGCTTTAAGACTTTGGAAATAATATTTAATGGGATTTGAATTCTTAATCAAGATAGACCAACAAAACATTTGTCATTTGTTAACCCAACCATTGATCTCTGATCGACATATCAAATGGGATTCATTTATCCAAAGTTTTCAACCCATGATTCAATATCAACCAGGCAAAGAAAATGTTGTGGTTCTTTGGTTTGTTAGTTTTTCATTATGTTTACCCATGTCACGAGATTGAATTTTCTTTTGGGCTTTTGTATCCTGTGTCGCACATATGGGTTTTGTGATTTGTGTGGTGGCTTTTGATATGTGGATGCTTCTGTATCCCATATAGCTTTTGGCTCAAGTTTTGGGTTTATGTCCTCTACAAGCTCCTTTTCCCTGTCTTTTTATTCAACCTTGGTTTTGATAGTTTGTAGTCCTTTATCTTTCTTCGGTTTAGTAGGTTTTGTTTTCTATTTTAGGTTCTTCTTTAAAGCATGTTCTTCTACCCATGTTGAGGTATTATCTTTTACGTTCCTTTTGACTGTTTCTCATGCCTTGGCTTGTAAACGTGTAAGCTGTTGAGATTCAAGCTCGATGTCAGTGTGAGCGAGCTGCATTATGTGCTGGCATGTTAGGTAGAAACATGTGTGAGACATAAATGACCACGTGTCGAGCTGGTCATAGTGTGTGGACATTAGCTAGGGTTAGATATGTGTGGACACAACTCATAGTGTGTTGTGTGTATTATGGATTATGGCTTTATGCATTGTGTGAGAAGGGAGATGGCTTCCCTCTATGGTTAGGGTTTGCAATATACATTAGGGTTTGCTCCTGTGTGTGTGTCTCCTCTCCCTCTACCACTTTTTCAACATGGTATCAGAGCCTTGTGCTGTCTATTAGGGTTTATGAGTGAGTGAGTGAGTGAGTGAAGAGGGAGAAGAAGCTGTGAAGCTTGCCATTGAAGCTGTGAAGCTTGGAGCACACCGATTTCTATTAGATCTGAGAGCTTGGCCTACCGGGTAAGGTCTTCTAAACATCCTTGAGTGGATTGCAGGTGATTCAGGCAAAAACAAAGCAAATTAGAGCAACTCAAAGCAAAGAAAAATTCTGGTTTTTGAAAGCTTTCCATTAAAGCTTTGAAGCGGTGATGTATGGTGGAAATTGATGTAAATCTGGCAAAAGACATGTATCTGACAAGGAAGAATGTATTGGCAACTCCTATGAAAGCCTTAAACTGATTTTGGAGCAATTTACATGCATTTGGATGAGTGAAAAATTTTGGTTTTTGAGCTCTCACAAAACAGAGAAAAGGAGGTCAAAATTTGATGCATTTGGAGCATGTTTTTGGAAAAAATCAAAGCATTGATTGGTTGCACACATACCTAGGTGTGTTGGGGACTCAAACCCATCATCAATTAGTACTACAAACACTCCCAAATCACTGTAGAGCAGGCGGCGCAGACTACACAGAGAAACATGGCAGAATTTTGATATTTTTGATATGAGGAGGTCAATTATCACTTGTGTGCTTGATATATTTCAAAATTGATTTAGCAATTGATTGATATACACACTTGACAAGAAGGCTACATGATTGGATTGATCAATTATGCCTAATTGAGCTGGGAATGAGCTGATTAAACAGGCTGTCCACTGGTTGCAGAGAAACAGAGTGAGTTTAATCGAACAATTACTCATTGGTCTTAAACAATTGGACTAATTCCTCTTACATGGAGTTAGTGGACACTATTGCTAAGCTAATGAATGCCTGGTTGCTCAATCTGGACAAGGATTAAAGAAATTAGAGCAAAATTACTACTGGTTTTTCTGGTTTTTTTCAAAACAGAGAAAGGGGTTTTACAAAATTGATCTGTACACGTCGGATGGTGTTGATATTCAACATTGAGGTTGTTTAGCTGTCAATGCAAGTTACTCATACTTGATTGCACCACTACATTGTCTTTTGGAGCCTTGGAAAGCGTGTCAAATCAGGGTATCTTGGACTACGTGAGCCAGTTCATTTTGGATGCATACAGGTTGATTTTCTACATCAAAATTGAATATTGTTGGCTAATTTGGAGTATCTGGAACACTCATTGGAGTGTGGTTGAGCTGAGGAAGGCTCATTTACAGATTTGGACGTGTGGAGAAGGTGTATTGCATTGAGCAAACATGTCCGATAATCCAGTACAGATTGTTGGTGAAAAGCTGGATAGGAAGAACTTCCAGGCATGGAAGTACAGGATCAAAAGTTTCTTGAAGGGAAAAGGTTTTTGGAATCTCATTACAGGTGCTAAGCCAAAGCCAGAGCTGCCCTGACAACCTACACAGCAACAACAGGTTATCGCTCATAAGCAATGGTCAGAAAGAGCATTCAAAGTGTTGCATTATCTGTCTATATGTATTTCGGATGCTATGCTCATACACATACATGATGTTGAGAATCCCAAGGATGCATGGGATACATTGGTGAAGTTGTTTGATACAGACACGAGTGCTCGCAAGTCTCAATTGCGACAACAGATACATAATGTGAAGCAGAATAAAAGGAGCATACATGATTATGTGCAAGAAATAAAGAAGTTTGCAGATGCATTGGCAACAATAAATGCCCCCATGCCTGATGATGATTTGGTGGATATTATCTTGCATGGTCTTGACAAGGAGTACAAATCTTTTGATACATCTATCTCGGTTAGAAGTACAGGTTTACCAAACTTTGATGAGTTGGTTTCCCTCTTGCTGTTGAGGAAATCAAACTCAGTGATTCTTTTCTGGATGCATCTACTAGCCATGATGATAATGGCAGAGATCAGGCTTTCTATTCGTAGAGAGGTTTTAGAGGCAGGGGGAGATTCGCATCACGTGGCCGTGGTGGTAATGGTCGTGGATGGCAGGACAGGTCATCACAATAGAATTTTCAGCCTTCATATGGTGCTAGAGGTGGTCGTGGATATGCACCTCAGAGAGGCAGAGGTAATCCTCGTGGTAGAGGACGTTGGCAAGGCCAACAAACATCTATGCAAGATGTGGAATGCCATTACTGTGGGAAGTTTGGTCATATGGCATGAGATTGTTTCCATAAACAGAATGATTTGAGAGGGGGTAGAGCACAACATCGTGGAAATTATGCACAGCATGGTGGTGGAAATTATTCATCAAGCAGTAATGATGGCACTGCAAATCACTTATTTGCCATGAAACATGTTGTGGGATCTATGATGACAAATGCTGAGAATGATGATACTTGGTATATGGATTCTGGAGCATCAAACCATATGACGTGTCATGGTGAATGGTTTGAGCATATGAAGCCTATGGATGTGAAAGGCTATGTGGAGACAGGAGATGATACTCAGCATGCCATTACACATGTTGGAAGTGTACCATTGGTTATGCACAATGGTCAAACAAAATCTATGTTAGATGTATTGTACGTGCCTTCTATCACAAAAAGCTTGGCCTCAGTTGGTCAAATGGTGGAACAGGGATTACAGGTTCGTTTCAACGAGCATGGTTGCTTCGTTGAGGATTTCAAACATGGATGTAGAGTCATTGCTAAAGGCAAGAAAGAAGGCAGGTTGTTTAAGCTGGATGCTGGAATTCCTGAGTTAAAATCAGCCATGTTCTTTAAAAGCAGAAATGTGGTACACGACATTGATATGTGGCATAAGAGGATTGGACATGTCAATATACAAAGGTTAAAGAACATGCAGACAAGAGGCATTGTTAGTGGGCTGCCTAGATTCAAGTATGATGGGAATATGCATGTTTGTGAAGCTTGTCAGTTTGGAAAGCAGGCAAGGTTGCAGTTTCCTAGAGAAGGCAACATGAGTAGCAGGCCACTTGAGATAGTACACAGTGATGTATGGGGTCCTGCACAAAACCCATCTATCAAAGGCAGTTTATACTATGTGACATTCATTGATGATTTCAGCAAGATGACATGGATATACTTTCTCAGAGAGAAAAGTGAAGTGTTGGAAAAGTTTATGGATTTCAAAGCTTTTGCAGAGAAGCAATATGGCTCATGGATTAAATGTTTGAGGACAGATGGAGGTGGTGAATACACCTCAAATGGTTTTGAACATTTCTTGAGAAAGCATGGTATAAGAAGACAATTGACTTGCAGGTATACACCTCAGCAAAATGGTATGGCTGAGAGAAAGAATAGTCATATGTGAAGTGGCTAGGGCGATGCTCAATGAAAAGAGCATGCCAGATTATTATTGGGCAGAAGCATGTGCTACTGCAGTGTATATACTTAACAAAACACCTACAGCAGCCATTCATGGAAGTACGCCAGAGATGCGGCTTACAGGTTATAGGCCAGACATTGGACACCTCAAAGTTTTTGGATGCATAACTTATGTACATGTGCCTGATGAAAGAAGGAGGAAGTTGGATCCTAAGGCAAAAAAGTGTGTATTTGTTGGATATGCACAGGATCGAAAGGCATACAAATGTTACAATCCACAAACTAGACAAGTGGTTATCTCACGAGGTGTTTGATGAGCTTGCTAGTTGGTACAAAGAAAAGGATGAGGGTGTCATTGAGTCACTTGATGCTGATGTGCATGTGAACTTGCCACAAGCAAGTTCTAGTTCTACTTCTATGTCTGGGCCAGCAGCAGAAGCTAAGAGTAGTACTGTACGTCCATAGTCAGGACGTTTGAGGCATGAGAGTGTGAGCACTCGGAGTAGTGCTGTGGATAAAGGAAAGAAGAAGGTTGAAGGAATTGAAATTACAGGTTATGAGTCATCTAGTTCAGAGAGTTTGGATGAAGAGCTTGGCATACCTGTTTTACGCACACCTGGTACTAGGCACGATAGATATGTGCCACCACATGCTAGAGTGACAGGTGTTCAGAGTGATTCGCATGCATTGACAGGTTGACATACCGTGATTTTGCTATGCATTATGCATATATGACATCTTTGGTGAAGCATGTGGAACCTACATGATGCTATATAGAAGCTATTGGAAAGCATGTATGGGAGAAAGCAATGGATGTTGAGATGGACGCATTGGTTCACACATGGGACTTGGTTGCATTACCACAGGACAAAAATGTCATTGGTTGTAAATGGGTTTACAAAGTGAAATGCAAGTCTGATGGTTCCATTGAGCGACATAAAGCAAGATTGGTAGCTAAGGGTTATGCACAAACCCAAGGTTTGGACTATGATGAAACATTTAGTCCAGTGGCAAAGATGGGAACAGTAAGAGCAGTCATTGCTATGGCTATAGCTAATGGTTGGGAAATGCATCAAATGGATGTCAAAAATGCATTTCTAAATGGAGATCTACAAGAAGAGGTTTACATGGCACAGCCAGAAGGGTATGTACACCCAAAATATCCCACTCATGTATGCAGATTGAAAAAGGCATTATATGGTTTGAAGCAAGCACCTCGTGCTTGGAGTGATAAGATGAGCAGATATCTTATCTCCCTTGGATTTCAGGTTTCTACAGCAGATTCTTCACTCTATGTGAAGAAGATCATGGGATTGTTTTACTTGTCATCTATGTGGATGACTTGATTATCACAGGTGATCATGGTACAGATGTGATGCATGTCAAGAAAGCATTGAGTGGGCAGTTTGACATGAAAGACCTTGGTGAGTTGAGATACTTTCTTGGAATTGAAGTGATCAAAGACCATGCAGGTACATGGTTAGTGCAACGCCAATATGCATTGGATATGTTGGCAAAATATTGCATGACAGGGTGTAAGCCTATGAGTACACCTTTGGAGCAAAATGTGAAGTTGCAGGCTGATTATGGTGAGGTGTTGGATTATCCATCTATGTACAGAAAGATGGTTGGTAGTCTCATTTACATGACTATCACACGCCCGGATTTGAGTTATGCTATGGGGCTAGTAAGCCAGTTTATGCAGAGCCCCAGAAAACCTCATTTGGATGCAGTGAGATGCATTATGAGATATGTGAAGATCACTGCACATTATGGTCTACTTTATGAGAGTGGTAAAGGCTTGGATGTACATGGCTACACAGATGCTGATTGGGCAGGTAGCTCATATGACAGGAGGTCTACTAGTGGTTATGCCTTTACACTTGGAAGTGCCGTGGTGAGTTGGAGTAGCAAGAAGCAACCTACAGTTGCTTTATCTAGTACAGAGGCTAAATACAGGGGTGCAGCCATTGCTACTTGTGAGGCAGTATGGTTAAAGAATCTCTTGGCAGATTTAGGTGAGCTTATTGATGGAAAAGTTGTCATTCATTGTGACAACATGAGCAACATACAGTTGGCCAAGAATCTAGTGTTTCATGCGAGGACCAAACACATAGAGGTCCATTATCACTTTGTCAGAGAGAAAGTGTTGGATGGTACAGTTGATCTACAGTATGTGAAGACTGATGAGCAAGTGGCAGACATATTTACAAAGCCACTTAGCAGGGAGAAGTTTGAGTACTTCCGTACTATGTTGGGAGTACGTGGGATGAGCTTGAGGGGGAGTGTTGAGAGCCTTGATATCCCAAGCTCATCTACATCTTCATCTATGGCAGTACATCATGAGCTTGAGAGGGACTGTTGAGATTCAAGCTCGATGTCAGTGTGAGCCAGCTGCACTATGTGCTGGCATGCTAGGTAGAAACATGTGTGAGACATAAATGACCGCGTGTCGAGCTGGTCATAGTGTGTGGACATTAGCTAGGGTTAGATGTGTGTGGACACAACTCATAGTGTGTTGTGTTGTGTATTATGGATTATGGCTTTATGCATTGTGTGAGAAGGGAGATGGCTTCCCTCTATGGTTAGGGTTTGTAATATACATTAGGGTTTGCTCCTGTGTGTGTGTGTCTCCTCTCCCTCTACCGCTTTTTCAACATAAGCACATTCAAGGGTACCGTGGACAATTACCTGTTTTGTACACTTAAGATGTTAAGAGTTGTATTGTGTGAGGCAAGTTGCATTGAAGCAACTCGTCTTGGGTAATCTTGGAACATGTGATCAATGCCACATTGTTCACACATGGGTTGCAAGGTGTCAGTGACTATGGGCATGGAAGTATTCCAAACTGTGTAGTCTTCCACCTTGTGAGGTCCATGATAATAGAAACACTGAAGTGTTTGATTAACTACTTCCTGAGAAGTTTCTACCCTTTGGACTGTTTCTGTTTGGTGCACGTGAGATGGAGGTTATGAGTCGATTTTGGATGAAGCGGGATACTTTTTAGTATCATGGTCAAAGGTTTTACAATATATGCAGTATAGAAGAATAGGTGCCTTGTATGCACAATGGGGATTGGAATGGTCGTAGTGATTGCACTCAACACAAGGCATTTCGTTCCTCACTCGTGGAGGCATTAAGGATGTCTAGCTTTGAAGGTTCTCATCCTCTCTTAACAGATGTTGATTGGAAGGTTTTAAGCAAGGCTGTATAGAATTTGGGGAATGCCAATTTCGAGACCGATCTTGCTTTTGCCATTGCTTCACGTGGTTTAGATGAGGAACACCTCATGGCATGATCATCTTCCAACATGTTGTCATCTAAACGTATTGCTTCTTTACAACGCTTCTTTACAACATCGATCAAATGTTTCTAGATTGGATACAATGATAAAGTTGTGTAAGCTGTTATTCTTCAAGCCCATCATGAAACATATTTTCAATTGAGAATCATTTAATTTTTCCCATGACTCACATTGTGAGTCCAAGAGTTTTATCCGAAACGATAAAATATCTAATGGATTCATTTGGTTGACGCTCAATTGAATAGAGTTTTGTTGTTGCACTCTACCGATCACCTTATCTAAAAAAGCCATATATAAAGACTGATTTCAAGGTTTTGAAGTTGGTCTTGATCGTAGGCATCAATGTGAATCATCGACTAGCTTTTCCCTCTAAGCATAGGTTCAACGCGTACCTTGGTAGGACAATTGGGATTTCCAAAGGCTTCACATCTCTGTTCAAACATTTGAATGAATTGAGTAGGGTCTCTTGTTTCGTTGTATTTGCCCATAATTTTAGAAATTTGTATGACCGTATTTATGTATGAGTCACTAAGGCCGTATTATGTGAGTGCTCTTGCTATGGGAGAGACTCACTAAGTCCTTAGGCTACCCCGCTTCCTAGACTTGCAAGATTCCTCCCCAGCCCCTCAAGATGTCCAGTATCTTCTCCCTATAATCAATTCCCTCTTCAGAATAATAAAAGATCTTGTTTCTACCTAGAGAGAAAATGTTTTAGAGAGAGGTTATTCAGATTTTAGATATTTTTGGATGGAAAAATATCTCTTCTTATTAAAATAAATTCCCCCGAAATAGAAGTTCAAAAATATTTTCAGAACGTGCATTAGAAATAAATTATAATCTGTTCAAAAGGCCTTATCCTAAGGGTCCAGATTTTCTGAAAATTTTAAATTAAGGTTCTGAGGGGCTAATCAGATTCATCCAAATGTATGGAGAAGATAAATTGAAGAAATAAAGAAAATCCCTCCAAAAATGAGTAAATACTCACATACGATGAAGAGTGGACTAAGGACCAAAGGAAATACTAAGGACCAAAGGAAATACTAAAAAAATGAAGAGTGGACTAAGGACCAAAGGAAATACTAAAAAAATGAATTTGTGACACCTCAAGGGGATTCCCCCTCATGAAGAAGGCGCTTATTTCACATGTGTGGTGGAGTTTTAAATTCTCAAATATTGAGATATTTCATCTCTCCTCTCTCCTAATTTAAGTCTAGTTCCAAAAAGTAAGCTAGACTGACCCAAAAAAGTAAGCTAAATTGACCCAAAGATCGACCAAACTGATCTGGAAAATTCTAGAATCAGTTTTCTTGGTTAGAAGCTCACTTTTTCCTATAAATAGAAGCCTCCCCCCTTTGTAGAAGCTTAATAGTGTTTTATGCATTGTTACTCTACTCCACCCCCCACCAGAGCCAAAAACAGTGAATTTATTGATAATTCATTAGTTTTTGACCTTTGCCTCTTCAAAAGAATTGGTGGCCACTCTTGTTGCAAACAAGAGTAGATCCCTCAAACCATCAAGCCAAAGGAAAGCTCACACAAATTCAAGTAAATTAGAAATCCTACTTTTTCTTTATTCCTTTTAATGGTTTTCTAATTTTTGTTTTCTTAAAATGAAAAAATGATGTTATGGCTTGTTGGAAAGGCTTTCCCTCTCTCTTCATTCTTAAATTCAGCCTTTCTTTATCCTAGATAAGTAATCAAATTGTTAGAATTAGACTTTTCATATTGTTTCTCTTTTAAAAGTGAAATTTGATTAGTTTAGAATGCTTTAAACCATTTGGGATAATTTTTAAGTAACTTGAGGATTAAAAAAATTAAAAAATGATCAGCTATACAAAGGAGGTTATGGCAAAATTTTCTTAAATTTTGTGAAATAAGTTTTATCTTTTATTATTCAAAAAGAGTAATCCCCACCATTTGTGTATTCTAAAAGTGTTATTTTCATTCTAGACATAGAATAATGCATAGTAGAAATATTTTTATTATAAAAGTGTTATTTTCATTAAAATTTAAATTCTATGCAGGGAAAGATGTATATTGGATATTTTTTTATTATAAAAGTGTGATTTTCATTAGAATTAGATTCTATGCATAGAAAGATGCATATCGGAAATAATTTTTTTATTATAAAAGTGTTACTTTCACCAATATTGATTCTTATGCATAAAATGATGCATAAAAGAATTAGATTCTATGCATAGAAAGATGTATATTGGAAATAATTTTTTTATTATAAAAGTATTACTTTCACCAATATTGATTCTTATGCATAAAAGAAAATTTTTAACTATAAAAGTGTTACTTTCATCAATATTGATTTTTATGCATAAAATGATGCATAAAAGAATTTTTTTATGATGAAAGTGTTACTTTCATAAAAAATAAATTTTTGCATAAATAGATGCATAAAAGATTTTTTTAATTATAAAAGTGTTACTTTCATCAATATTGATTTTTATGCATAAAATGATGCATAAAAGAATTTTTTTAATTATAAAAGTGTTACTTTCATCAATATTGATTTTCATGCATAAAAGAATTTTTTTATTATAAAAGTGTTACTTTCATCAAAATTGGTTTTTTTACATAAATAGATGCATAAAAGGATTTTCTTTTATATAAAAGTTTTATTTCCATAGAAGTTGGATTTTATGCATAAATAGATGCATACAGAATTTTTATATCAAAATAAGAGTTCTCTTTAATTCTATGAATTTCCATGAATAATTGATAAATTAAATAAGTAATTACTCTATGAGATAGAAAAATCGTACCGTTTTATATTCTCTAGGATGGTAATGAGAAAACTTAGAAAAATCATACCGTTTTATATTCTCTAGGATGGTAATGAGAAAACTTAGAAAAACTATCAAAGTTAGAATTTTAGATAAATGATTAATTTATCCCTTATAAGAACTCATAATTAGTTTTAAATTCAGTTAAGCAAAATACTCAATGAATGAAATTTAGTAAAGTAGTAATTCAAATATTACCCTCCTTCGAGAAAGATAGTTTAGGAGACCTTTCCAGACTCAAATCCTGAATCAGACTATGACCAAGACATAACTCCTTCAAGAAAAGGCGATGTGACCAGTTCAGAAAAAATCACTCAAATCACCTACCGAATCTGAAACTAAGTTGAGACCCTTTGATTTTGATATGAGGATCAAGGTTACAGAATTCGAGGAATTTTGTTTGGAATTCAGACCTGCCATTATAAAGTCTTGGGATATGAATTTAAGATATACTCATTGTATTAAAAAGAAACTCAAAACTGAAAACTTGTATAGAAACCTTGTTTTCTTAAAGGATTGTCTTATGCCAGAATGCTAGAGGGAGCATTTGGTATATGTGTTTTTTTAAGGGAAGTTCGGTTGCAACAGCTGGTGGTGGGGAGTGTTCAAAGGATGGCTCACGTGGTAAAAACTTGCCCAGGTCTTGACCAGCTTTGGTATGGTGAAAAATGGTGTGCTTCCGGTATGATGGGTGAGGGCCGACGAAGCAGTCCCTGAGTGAAGTGCCAGGAAACCTAAGGAGGATCCTGGAGGGTTTTGACCAGGAAATGCACGGGCTCACGGTGCTTAGGACACCCATGCGTATGTCATGGAAGATATATATGTATGATGATGAAAAATTATTGTAATCTGTTACTGGATCTCGTTGACCAGCTGGTCTCGACGGAGAGTCCAGAGTGATACTTGTTTTTGAGAAACAAAGAACTGGATGAAAATTTTGAGTTATGATATCTATAACCAATAATTGTTTATCAATGGATTTTTTATAAAATAATTTTGAGTTATGATATCTATAATCAATAATTGTTTATCAATGGATTGTTTTTTAAAGTTAAAGTTTAAAGAGAAGTGTGTACGTATCTATATTCTAAAGCAAAAGTTAAGAAAGGCATATCCTCCTCCAAGGGTTTCTCATCTTTAGTCTGATCCCATTCAGTGGGAGGGATGTTCTTAATTATGGGTGGGTGACAGTAGAGTTTTAATAATAAAATTGATTAATAGAAGTACGCTTAGAACTCGAGTAGTTAAATAAAAGCCTGAAGACTTCTCTAATGAATAGATCAATAGCTGTGCCTGATTCAGTTAGGAAAAAAGTGTTGATCCCTTCAAGTTAAGTCTGTAATAGTTTCCCTTCTATCTGGTTTATTCAGATGAAGGTTAGTTTAGTATCTTAACCTCGTTAGAAAAATTCATTAAGAAATTCAAAATGGTGGAATTGTCCTCGTTTTTCAGGCATGGGAAATTTTCCCGGTTTCGGTTTTTGGAATGACCACCAGCTTAGTCTCGTGCGCCCACACATTCGAGGGCAAGGCCCCGAGTGGGAAACCCTACCCCGCTGCGCAAGAGGAAGCTACTTTCGCTGCTACCATATGGGAATCCGCCGGTGCACAGAGGGGGCAGTTGGGATCTCACAGTTGGTATCAGAGCACTGTTGTTTGTAAATTTACGTAACAGCAACAGAAATTGCTTAAAATTTTAAAGTAAATCTAGGAAATAATGTTTTCACTTGTTAATATTATATTGAATGAACTTCAAGAATTGAAGACTCATAAATTGAATTGGAAATTTATAGATGGACACCCCAAATCTATCTAGCATTCCTGAACTCTCCCAGAGTCAGGATATGATAACCTTTGCATTCGGGACCTCATCAACTCTGCCTACGACCCGAGTAAGCAGAGTGAGACTTGCAAGTCATTTTGAGAGTCTTTACTTTCGTGATCCTATTGAGCGATGTCGGTATATGTGGTTCTTTGGAGGACGATGTATTAATGTCAGTAGTAGCAGTCAGCGTCAACAGAGGCTCAAGTAAAATATTTCCTTAGCCATGATTCTGATAAGGCTAGGGCTTGTTCAGCATGTACAACTCTTTGATCATTCACCCAGGAACTTCAGAATTTCATGCCGAGTTTTAGGCTTCTTAGGCGCTTTATCCCTAGAAGTAGAATTATAGCACCTCTCTCTGTAATGAATCGTGTGTACCATGGTATGTCTCCTTCGCAGTTTCGCTTCTTTATGCATACACGATTGAGGCAAAGATTTTGGGAGCTGTGATGCTCTATGTATATATCGAAAACTTTTGATAATAAATGATGTTTTGCAAAAAAATTACAAATTGTTTTCATGATTGTGAATATGGTTAGTAAAATTATCAGAGTAAATCTTGTTTCGTGAAGTATGATGAAATAATTATCTGTTTAAAGAATAAATCGTAAAAATTAAATAATCATAAATCTGTTGTCAAAGTTAAGTTGATGAAAATCTCGTTTTGTCAGAATCATGAGGCGCGCGGCCCTATGCAAGGCAACCAAATCCTCTAACCGATGATGAAGAGTTAGATCCGGATGTTTGAAAAGCCCTGCATAGATCCCAACCTGGTCCCTTCAAGGGTGAAGGGGAGCAGTTAGGTGAAGTAGTGGAGAAGTGGATTGAGACTATGGAAGAATACTTTGATGTAACTGGCTACAATGAGAGAAGCAAGATGGCTCTCGCCAGGTTAAAGATTGTGGAAATGGCTAGGGTCACTTGGAGGAATCACTGCAAGACCATTAGGAACTCAATGGAGTCTTTTTGGGCCCTTTAATTTGCCATGAGGTTATGGAAACGTTTAACTTTTTGACAAATAGGAGCCCGCCATGTAAGCAAAAACCAATGGTTTGTAAGAGAGGTGTAAGAGTGGTCAAAGGGTGCACTTTTTCCCCCAAAAAGGGGAGGGGGCAATTTTACAATTTTCGGACCTCCATAACTTCTACATACAAGCTCCGATTTGAGCGGAGATTATAGATCCGTGATCTACGCATCAAGAGCTTTCCATAGATATGTTACATGATATGGTTTTATCCGCTAGATTTTAAATTCCATTTTCCCCCCAAAATTTAAATTCGAATAAAGTAGCCGTTTTTAAGCTTCTAATTAGAAAACGTTTCTTCTTAAGAGAAAAGGT
Source organism: Cibotium barometz (assembly GCF_041138505.1). Taxonomy (NCBI): domain Eukaryota; kingdom Viridiplantae; phylum Streptophyta; class Polypodiopsida; order Cyatheales; family Cibotiaceae; genus Cibotium; species Cibotium barometz. The sequence continues at coordinate 19,920,161 of NC_141050.1, forward strand.
TTGACTCCCTTAAACTGCCAAATAAAAGGGCCCAAGAAGACTCCATTGAGTTCCTAATGCCAACCATCTCGACTGAAATACCCAGACCTGGACCGATATTAAAGCTTACCTCATAAAAAGGTTTTGTCCTCCGAGCTTCCTTGAAACTAAAATGAATGAGTTCTTGGAACTAAAGCAGGATAGCCGGACAATTGAAGAGTACCATCAAGCTTTTTCCCTTCTTCTCAAATATTCCCTGCAATTGGATGAAGAGCAGCTGATGGCCAGATTCATTCGAGGAATACCTTTGGGAGTTTTCGACGGGATCCTTGGAATGGATTGGCTCCACAAAAATCAACCTGACATTCACTGTCATAATGGAATCATTTTCTTCCGTGACCTTCATGGAAATAAAGTTCAAGGAACCAGAATTTCAGGATCCCCAAGTCTGCAATTAGTAAAAGCTTCTAAGTTACTAAAAGGACTTAGAAAGAAGGAGCTCATTTATGTTGTCAAAATGAATCTAGTAGACACAAAGTTAAAAGCTAAAGAACCTGAATGGTTAAGTGATTATGATGATTTATTCCTAGTAGAATTAACTAAGATGCCTCCGATTTGGGAAGTAGATCATGAGATAGAATCAACCCTCGGAGCTCAGCCAGTAGCCCTGCGCAGGTACAAAATGCCAGTTTCTGAAGCCATCAAACTCAAGGAACAGCTTAGATAGCTGTTAGAACAAGGGTTTGTAAGACCCAGTGTTTCACCTTGGGGTGTGCCAGTTCTCTTTCAGAAAAAGAGAGATGGAATGCTAAGACTCTGTGTGGACTACAGAGGTCTCAATCAGTTGACAGTTAAGAATAAGAATCCTATCCCCATAATTGATGAGCTTCTGGACAGGCTAAGTGGAGCCCAAATCTTCACAAAGATAGATCTCAAATCAGGGTATTATCAGATCAGGATTAATGAGCAAGGTATCCCAAAGCCATCAATACTTGGTATGGGCATTATGAGTTCACTGTCATGCCGTTTGGATTGACAAATGCCCCAGCTACATTCAATCGCCTAATGCAAGACATTCTCAAAGAATACTTGGATGATTTTATTCTTGTTTTCTTTCATGATATTCTGATTTACTCAAAGAATGCAGCTGACTATGAAGCTCATGTCAGAAAAGTTCTTGAGATTCTAAGGAAGCACCAACTCTTTGCACAAAAGAGCAAATGCACTTTCTCTGCCGACCGTGTTGAATACTTGGGCTTTCTGGTATCCAAAGATGGAATTTCTCCAGATTTCGCAAAAGTCCAAGTAGTCATAGATTGGCCTGAACCAAAAACAGTGAAAGAAGTCAAGGGATTGACTGGTTTTTGGTATAGACTTTTTATACCAAAGTATGCTCTCATAGCTTCCCCCTGACTAATCTTCTCAACAGAAGAATATTCTGTTTCAATGGTCTGCCAGGTGCCAGAGTGCTTTTGATAAGATGAAGACCGCCTTGGTAACCATTCCCGTTCTAAAGCTGCCGGATTTCTCTCTACCCTTTGAGGTAGTAAATTGATGCCAGTGGTTTTGCCCTGGGAGGTGCACTCATGCAGGAAGGTCATGCAGTGGCCTATGAATCCTGAAAACTCAAAACACATGAGAGAAATTATGCTGTCCACGACTTGGAACTACTTTCAGTAGTATATGCCCTCAAGTTGTGGACATTACCTACTAGGTCAAAGATTCACTTTGATGTAGATCATCAGAGCTTAAAGTGGATCTTCACTCAGAAGCATCTCAACATGCGCCAAAGAAGGTGGATGCAGACCCTGCAGGAATTTGATTTTGAAATCAAGTATTGCCCAGGCAAAGAAAATGTGGTAGCAAATGCCCTCAACAGAAAAGCCTCCTTGCTTACAATTACTATAGTGTTAAATCCTTTGATTATTGAAGCAAAGAGAGAAGATCATGTAGGATAGATTCTTGGGCCCTATTGCTACCCTACTTATGCAGGAAAGCAAAACTCCACAGGAGTTAAACCAAGTTCAAGGGTATAGCCTGGATGATGGAATTATGTATTATAATCGCAGGCTATGCATTCCCAATGATGAGGGAACTTCGGTCATGCTCTGGCAGGGAACCCGAGAAGTGGCTAAGTTATCTGCACCTAGTCGCAATGCTTCTTATCACCAAAGTATTGGGATAAGCCCTTTCAAAGCTCTGTATAGACAAGATTATTTAACTCCATTAACTTGGTCCGACCCATTGATTAGGTCGAGATGTCCATAACGACATGGAGCAACACATGCAGTCAATTTGCAAAGATATAAAAGCTGCCTAGGATAGTCAGAAGTAGTATGCAGATAAGAAGAGGTCAGACAGAAAATTCGAAGAAGAAGATATGGTCTTCATTCGAGTATGCCCCAAAAGAAGTTCTCTATCTCTTGGGAAGTACAAGAAGTTATCCCCCAGATATTGTGGGCCATATCTGATTACAAAGAAAGTAGGTGACTTAGCCTACGAGCTTCTTCTGCCTCCTCATCTCAAAGTACATAATGTATTTCATGTCAACCTTCTTAAAAAGTATATACCAAGCCCAAATCATGTGCTTGATGATGAAATCTTAACTTCTTCAACCCAAGGGCAGATGGAACTCCAACCTCAAGAAATCCTTGATGTTCGAGAAAAGGTTCTCAGGAATAGAATTCTGAGAGAATTATTGGTTAAATGGAAGTTCTATCCTTTTGAAGATGCCACCTGGGAGAAAGAAGACGAACTGTTGCACAATTACCCCCAGTTTGCGAGATGAGGACATCACGTGTTTTTGAAGTGGGAGAGAATGTAAGATTCCTCCCCAGCCCCTCAAGATGTCCAATATCTTCCCCTATAATAATCAATTCCCTCTTCAGAATAATAAAAGATCTTGTTTCTACTTATTTTGGCTTAGAGAGAGAAAATATTTTAGAGAGAGGTTATTCAGATTTTAGATATTTTTGGATGGAAAAATATCTCTTCTTATTAAAATAAATTCCCTCGAAATAGAAGTTCAAAAGGTGCATTAGAAATAAATTATAATCTGTTCAAAAGGCCTTATCCTAAGGGTCAAAATTTTTTAAAAATTTTAAATTAAGATTTTGAGGGGCCAATCAGATTCATCCAAATGTATGGAAGAGATAAATTGAAGAAATAAAGAAAATCTCCCCCAAAATGAGTAAATACTCACATAAGAGGAAGAGTGGACTAAGGACCAAACGAAATACTAAAAAAATAAAATTTTGACACCTCAAGAGTGGGGATTCCCCCTCATGAAGGAGGCGCCTATTTCACATGTGTGGTGGAGTTTTAAATTCTCAAATATTGAGATATTTCATCTCTCCTCTCTCCTAATTCAAGTCTAGTTTCAAAAAGTAAGCTAAACTGACCCAAAAATGGTCAAAATTTGACCAAACTGATCTGGAAAATTCTAGAATTAGTTTGCTTGGTTAGAAGCTCACTTTTTCCTATAAATAGAAGCCCCCCCCTTTGTAGAAGCTTAATAGTGTTTTATGCACTGTTACTCTACTCCACCCCAGAGCTAAAAACAGTGAATTTATTGATAATTCATTAGTTTTTGACCTTTCCATCTTTAAAAGAATTGGTGGCCACTCATGTTGTAAACAAGAGTAGATCTCTCAAACCATCAAGCCAAAGGAAAGCTCACAAAAATTCAAGTAAACTAGAAATCCTACTTTTTCTTTATTCCTTTTAATGGTTTTCTAATTTTTATTTTCTTAAAATGAAAAAATGATGTTATGACTTGTTGGAAAGGCTTTCCCCTCTCTTCATTCTTAAATTCAGCCTTTCTTTATCCTAGATAAGTAATCAAATTGTTAGAATTAAACTTTTCATATTGTTTCTCTTTTAAAAGTGGAATTTGATTAGTTTAGAATGCTTTAAACCATTTGGGATAATTTTTAAGTAACTTGAAGATTAAAAAAATTAAAAAATGGTCAGCCATACAAAGGAGGTTATGGAAAAATTTTCTTAAATTTTGTGATATAAGTTTTATCTTTTATTATTCAAAAAGAGTAATCCCCCACCATTTGTGTATTTTAAAGGTGTTATTTTCATTCTAGGCATAGAAAAATGCATAGTAGAAATATTTTTATTATAAAAGTGTTATTTCCATTAAAATTTAAATTCTATACATAGAAAGATGTATATTGATATTTTTTTATTATAAAAGTGTGATTTTCATTAGAACTAAATTCTATGCATAGAAAGATACATATTGGAAATAAATTTTTTATTATAAAAGTGTTACTTTTACCAATATTGATTCTTATGCATAAAATGATGCATAAAAGAATTTTTTTAATTATAAAAGTGTTACTTTCATCAATATTGATTTTTATGCATAAAATGATGTATAAAAGAATTTTTTTATTATAAAAGTATTACTTTCATCAAAATTGTTTTTTTTGCATAAATAGGTGCATAAAAGAATTTTTTTTAATTATAAAAGTGTTACTTTCATCAATATTGATTTTTATGCATAAAAGAATTTTTTTTATTATAAAAGTGTTACTTTCATCAATATTGTTTCTCATGCATAAAAGAATTTTTATTATTATAAAAGTGTTACTTTCATCAAAATTGATTTTTTTACATAAATAGATGCATAAAAGGATTTTCTTTTATATAAAAGTGTTATTTCCATAGAAGTTGGATTTTATGCATAAATAGATGCATACAGAATTTTTATATCAAAATAAGAGTTCTCTTTAATTCTATGAATTTCCATGAATAATTGATAAATGAATAAGTAATTACTCTGTGAGAGAAAAATTCTACCGTTTTATATTCTCTAGGATGGTAATGAGAAAACTCAGAAAAACTATCGAAGTCGAAATTTTAGATAAATTTTAAATGATTAATTTATTCCTCATAGGAATTCATGATTAGTTCTAAATTCAGTTAAGCAAAATACTCAATGAATGAAATTCAGTAAAGTAGTAATTGAAATATTACCCTTCGAGAAAGATAGTTCAGGAGAACCTTTCCAGACTCAAACCCTGAATCAGACTATGACCAAGACATAACTCCTTTGTCAGTTTCAAGAGAAGACGATGTGACAAGTTCAGAAAAATTCACTCAAATCACCCACCGAATCTGAAACTAAGTTGAGACCCTTTGATTTTGATCTGAGGATCAAGGTTACAGAATTCGAGGAATTCTGTTTGATTCAGACCTGTGATCACAAAGTCTTGGGATATGGATTTAAGATATACTCATTATATTCAAAAGAAACTCAAAACTGAAAACTTGCATAGAAACCCTGTTTTCTTAAAGGACTGTCTTACGCCAGAATGCTGTGGAGGGAGCATTTGGTATATGTGTTTTTCTAAGGGAACTTTGGTTGTAACAGCTGGCGAGGAGTGTTTAAAGGATGGCTCATGTGGCAAAAACCTGTGAGACCAGCCTTGGTATGGTGAAAAATGGTGTACTTCCGGTACGATGGGTGAGGGCCGACGAAGAAGTGCCAGGACACCTAAGGAGGATCCTGGAGGGTTCTGACCAGGCGATGCACGGGCTCGCGGTGCTTAGGACACCCATGCATATCTTGTGGAAGATATATATGTATGATGACGAAAAATTATTGTAATCTATTACTGGATCTCATTGCTGACCAGCTCGTCTCGACGAAGAGTCCAGAGTGATACCTGTTTTTGAGAAACAAGGAACTGGATGGAAATTTTGAGTTATGATATCTGTAACCAATAATTGTTTATCAATGAATTGTTTTTAAAAGTTAAAGTTTAAAGAGAAGTGTGTGCGTATCTGTATTCTAAAGCAAAAGTTAAGAAAGACATTCAATTATGGGTGGGTGAGTGCTTGTCTGGTTCTACTAATTCCAGTGGTTAACCCATGGGCCGGATAGGCTAGAATTAGTAGAGTTTTAATAATAAAATTGATTAATAGGAGTACTCTTACAACTCGAGTAGTTAAATAAAAGCCTAAAGACTTCTCTAATAGATCAACAGTTATGCTTGATTCAATTAGGAAAAAGACGTTGATCTCTTCAAGTTAAGTCTGTAATAGTTTCCCTTCTATCTGGTTTATTCAGATGAAGGTTAGTTTAGTATCTTGACCTCGTTTTAGAAAAATTCGTTAAGAAATTCAAAATGGTGGAATCGTCCTCGTTTTTCGAGCATGGAAAATTTTCTCGGTTTTGGTTTTCGGAATGACCACCAGCTTAGTCTCGTGCCCAGACATTCGAGGGCGAGGCCTCGAGTGGGAAACCCTACCCCGCGCAAGAGGTAGCTACTTCCGCTGCTACCATACAAGAATCCGGTGCACAGAGGGGCACTAGTCAATATGTCTAGGGTGTGGGCATCGAGGAAAGGGTTGGTACTTATAGGATTTGTGGGAATGTTAGGTAAGGGACCAAAGCCCGGTGGGATCAAAGTGATAGGGAGTGTAAAACCCGATGACACGCTTCTTATAGGCATAGCCAATGGTATTGGGAGGTGCATTTGTGACATAGATCTCAATGGCTCGAAGATGCCAGCCATTGGGTTCAGTCCTTGTGTGATCCTTGGTAATCGCTCTATCGTGGCCATGTTGGAGTGCCTAAATGATCCTTAATGAGAAAACACAATTATTTTTCTTTTTTTTCTTCCTATATTCTCCCACAACCCGTTACAGCCTCAAATGACTTGGTGTACTCTTCATTGGGTCAAACGGGTGTCCGTTTGTCCTAAATAGCTCAGGCGCTATACGCACGTGAACGACCTCTTGATAATTTTCTAGAAAAAGCGTATACTAGTAACTTCCCTGATGGAAGAGGAGGTCCTAAAACCTATTTTCCATCATTGTCTCAAGACCAAAAAAAAAATTGAGAATTTTTTCCCTGTTTTATATTCTCCCACAGCCCGTTACGGCCTCAAGAGACTTGGTGTACTCTTCGTTGGGTTAAATGGGTGTCTGTTTTCCCTAAATAGCTTAGGCGCTATACGCACGTGAACGACCTCTTTCCAAAAAAAGCGAATGCTAGTTAGTAACTTCCCAAATGGAAGAGGAGGTCCTAAAACCTATTTTTGTTTTTTTGGGGGGTCGCCCGTGAAGTTGCAGAAAATCGTTCATGCCGTGCACTCCACTTCATGGAAATATTAAATTCGGTTTCTTTTTTTGTTTTGGGCATGGTTCCCAAGAGCGTGAACCCTTAATCCGTGAAGTTGTAGAAAATGGTTTACGACGTGAACTAGCAGACTTTAAGAAAATATTAAATTTTTTTTTGGAGTCTAGTGGGGGAAATACGAATTTTCCTTTTTGGGGGGAATATTTTTTGAATTTAAAATGAAAGGGATTTGGGCATTTTTTCAGAAAGGTAAGTGGGAATCAAAAAAGTCAACCTTTTAATGACACCCCTTACACCCTTCAGAAATGACTCCCAAAATGGACAATTTGACAACTCATGAGAATCTACTCATTGAATGCTCATTATCCTTAATGAATTATGTAAAAAAAAGTGATTAAAAATTAATCCAAGGTTAATCCTTTCACTAATCTTTTCCTCGTTTACACTAATCAAGGACTCTAGTTAATCCACTAGTCCCTAATTAACTCACACAATTGAGCACATCATTGGATAGAGCAAGGGAATGCTAATCTTTATGCATTAACAAGTGTGTAAATTAATCTAAAATAGGAGATTAATTAGACTCTTAATTATGGTCTCCTCTTTGAAGGCAAAATTAAGCAAGGAGAGTCAAATTTCTCCAACTGATGAAAAACATTGATATAATTAGGTGTTTTGATGCATCTAGATGCTCTCAAAACACTCAAAAACACCAATTTTGACTACTTATATGATTAATTTAGACCCCAATTAACACATTTTCTAAAATTTTTACCTCTTGAGCAAGATTAATCACCCTTAATGACAAAAACCAGTTCATTAAGAGAAATTAGTCAAACTCTAGGGTTTTTTTATGGTTTTAAGAAATTTTTTGAGAGATTAAGCTACTCCTAATTCTTGTTAACACTCTAATCCAACCAATTTCAACAACAAACACACAATTAACCTAAAATTAATGATCTTAGTTCTTTGTTCAACACTAAAGAGAACTAATATTCACTAAAAATGCATTCTATTACATTGTTTGATGCAATGGATGAAAACTAAGCCTAATAAAAACTATGTGTAAGCCCGAAGAATATGAAAAACCACAATACAACAAAACAACAAATTAAGCTAAAAATTAACCAAAAAGCATTCTTTTCAAAAACAAAAAAGAGAGCTATTCTACACCAAAACTCACACAAATCACCATCAAATCTACATCTTTTTCATGGGAAACCATTAATCAAGATAATAGGCAATGGTTAATGTGTAGATTAGAGAAAAAATTATGGAAAAAGCCAAGGGATGGCTCCCCGACAGCGGTGCCAAAGATATTAAGGCTCACCCTAAAAGAGATTACCTGGTGAACTGCAACTGTCGTGAGGATCTTTCCAATGGCAGAGCTTGTAACCCTTGAGATTTCCAAGCTCTAAAATTCCTTGAGAAGCAATTCCACCACACCTCCCGCGAGCGTTGTCACACTACCGCATTACACTACGGTACCCGTCCCTTCTCTCACCTCACTTCACTCACACACACTTACTAGCATGCATTAAGGAGAGAGATTAGCAAGAGAAAGACTCAATTTCACAATGGGAGAGTCTCTTGTATTATGAGAGATATTCACTTATATACATGGCCATAAGTGTTCACACTCACTTAAATTGTGGCTGACCGGGCACTTTAGGCTCATAAGAGGCCTAATGCTATCACAATGACTACTCTCATAATATAACCATGAATTACATCACTTAGGACTTCATCCTAACTTGCTAGCACACACTCTTGAAGCGGGAATTTCCATAATACTCTATCACACCATTACGGGCACTCATCCAAGTTGTAGCTTTGGACACTATTGCTTCATATCTTGAATGTATGACCCTGTGGTGTATCTATTTGTGACTCCTTGATATAAGATAATGGTGGTAGATCTTGTTAACCCTAGAATTGGGTTAACAATAGAAAGCAAAGATCAAATCATAATTAAATATATCCCAAAGCATGTGGTTAGCTTAGGAAATAACCTGCCACATTAATCTTATAACCTTAGCTTAGGGGTAGTTTAGAAATAGGATTCTAATATCATATGTGTCATTCTAAATCTCAAAGCCAATAACTATATATGCGCTCATAATTTCTCATTGTAATCATGAATGGACGAATGGATAATCAAGAAGGAAAAGAGGTTTGAGTCTATTTTCCATCTTTACATTGTCTGTGCAATGTCATCTTTGTCTGCAATATGTATTAATCAACTGTCTGTTGTTTAATTCTGTCATAATGTTTACTATTAAATTTTTGTTCCTGTGTTGTTTTATCTGCCAACACTTTTGGTTATCTTGCTGCAATCGATTCCATGCTTTTGCTCTGGTTTTATCATCTAAGCATTATGTATGTGCTACATGGAGTTTGCATGAGTGGATTCTCTACCCTCACTGATTAAGTGGAAGATCATGCACTATTTGTTAAGTCCTCTCTCCATCTATGTTTTTTCTCATTTAGACCAAGATGGTGTTCATCATTTTGTGTTGCATGTCAATGTTTTTCTTTGTGTGAAGTGGTTTCACCTAGTCTGTATAATGCGATTTTGCTAACCTATTTTCGGCATCGGGTTGATCGCGTCAAAGTGACCACATTTTATGGGTCTTTGTCCTTAGGTATTTTAGAATGTCTCCCATTTTTCAAAGTCAAGCCTATTTTTTATTTCTTGAGGGTTATCTAGTTGCATTTAAAGTCCATGCCCAATCCAATGTGGAAAATCTTCTTC